>NC_133650.1:55336755-55648766 GCF_009905375.1 Apium graveolens
AACCTGCTATTGGTGCTTTGATTGAAACTCTTCTGCAATTTTATCTGCTTCGTGTCATATGTACGACAAGTATAGGAGTGTTCTTCATGAATCATGAATGGTGATTATGTTACCTTTATAAGAATTCGATACGATATATATGGACTCCGTATAGTTAGCTATTAAGATTTCAAGGAAAATGAATGACTACCATATGTCCGCAATGGACTATAGTAATGCATAAATGATTCTTTGAATAATGAGATAAAAACAACCATGAGAGTTGTATTGTAATGGATGTTAAGATTGAGTACCACTAATCTGGTCGTGGTGGTGTATAAGTTATCATTGATAGACTAACTATTCGATTATCTACCTATTGAATATTTATTCCTTCTTATCGACATATAATGGTTTTACTATAACAAGGAAGGTTGTGGGGCAAGCGTAGAATTCTCGTAACGACGATGTCTAGAATGAAATCCCATATTCGATTTTCAATGTCGATGGAGTTTCAAAGGTGATTGTTTATAAGCTCGAGTAAGAGCATGGGTCCATAGAATGATGGACGAAATAGTAAATATTCACGCACGTGAATTGCGATGTGATAATACTTGATATTGATATATAATATATATGTTTTGTTCTCCTATGATAAACCTATATAGTTCAGATGTAGATTCCAAAACAGATATTTTGTGACCATATTTTTTCTTAAAATTGTTCTCTTCTCTCCTTTTCATTTCGTGTAAACTGAGAAGAACAACCCTTCTAGAAGGGGAGGTATTACCGAATGACTATCTATCTGTATGATAGAAGCCTAGTAGGATACCACATGTTGTTTAATTGCTTGTCAAGTACTAAAGGCTGGCCACCTTCTGTACTAACTATGCAATGTAACAAGTGTTCATGATTATAGTGATCTCTCAATAAATCCTTTTACTTCTATACGATGGATCAAACTTTGGAAGATAGAAGCAGCTAGGAAAGGAGTAGTATAAGTATGGTGGTATTCAGAATGGAAACTTGTTCGTGATACTAAGGTTGACGCGTTTATTAAAAGGTTATAAAACTCTAGCGAGTAAAGATATATCCAGAATAGTATTCTTTACAGAAGATAGTAACGTTTACGTACTGGAAAAGAATGAGTATTGAGAAGCAAAAGTTATAGCGCTATAAGGTATATTGAGGGTCTATGCAATAGACTTGAAAGGAATTTAGAACAATCACTTAGCCCGAATCGAGTTTTCTTACAATAATAGATGTATGTCAGTATTGGGATGAAGCTTATGAGGCCCTTTAGGAAAGACAATTCCGATCTCCCTTGTATCAACATGAAGTTGGAGAGCGCAAGATGCTCCAGCCAGCAGAGACCCAAAGAACCAAGGACATGATAGATCTAATCAGAGGATGGCTGGTAGAAGCCCAAGATGGATAGAAGAAGTATGCTGATTTGACCTGAAATGGGCAAGGAGTATGAAGTAGGGGACCTAGTGTTGTTAAAGGTATCCCCTTGGAAGGAATTGATAAGGTTCGGAAAGAAAGGAAACCTAATACATAATTTATTGAACCCTTAGAGATATTAAGATGTATTGGGAAGTTAGCATATGAGCTAGCCCTACCCTCGATCCTGTAGCAAGTTCATAACATGTTCCAGGTATCAATATTAAGGAAGTATAATCTGAATGTCGGACATATAGGGGAATACGAGTGCATGGACATGCAACAAGACTTAACTTATGTCGAGCAACCAGGAAGGGTTGTAGATCGAAAAGGGATAAGTACTTAGGAATAGGGTTATCAAACTAGTCAGAGTTTGGTGGTAGAACCACAATGTGGGAAAATTGACTTGAGAGTTGGAAACTGCAATGCTCGAAAAGTATCCCCAACTGTTTTCTATCTGATTCCGGGACATGATCCTTTTAAGGAGGGGATACTGTAATAACCCAAATTTTTGAAATTTTTTGAAACCCTGATGAATTGTAACTTTTGCTAATATTGCTGATTGAGTAAAATTATCAGACCATCCTATGCAGGGGTTCTTTAATGGATATTCTGAGATCATATTAGTATTCCATAAAGTAAATGAGTGAATGTAAAGGTCGTCGCAATTCGAATTCGAACACTTTGATTTTTCCCAAAAATCCACCAGATACAGAAAGAATTGAGTATAAGGTAACGTAATTAAAAGGATTTTAGTTCAAGGATTATAAGAGAGGATCATGAAAGGAATATAAAATATAAAAAAAAGGTTTAGGGAAACCCAAGTAATAAGATCCCGGATATGATTCCTCAAATGATCAACGAGAACGAGAGTTAATCGAACCGTAAAACAAATAAACGACCAAGGGACAACACATACAAGTAGAATGGGAAGTGAGCTTCCAAGAGAAGCTAAAACATGTGGTTAAAAGAGAAGGTGACATCAGCACACCATGAGGATTGGACAAGTGGCAAGATGATGCAAGAAATTTGCAAGATATTTTGCCAAGGATTGATATCAACTAAGCATTTTTAAGCACAAAGATCAATAAAATAAAGCAAGATCCCCCCCCCCATTTAATCTTCTTCACTTCAATTTTTACATAAAAATGGTGAATTAGAAATTCAAAACACAAGCTATACTCCATGGAAAATTACAAGGTTTGTTTCTTTGGATCCTATATTTCATAACTAAGAAGAGCAAGTAGTTTGAGTGCTTGAATCCAAGGTTTGCTAGCTCAAACAAATCATTTTAGTGAAGGGTGAATAGTAACCAAGTTAGTTATGTTTTGGTTTCTTAGGTTCCATTGAAGACCAAGCTTCCTAAGGCCATATAAGCACTCCTTGAAGCTTCTAAGTGAATCCCCACTCTTTAAGAAAGGTATAAAGCTCTTGAACCCTTAGAAATCAGTTGGTTTAATATGGTTTTAAGCATATTATGATAGTTGTGGGAGTATTCTAGGAAATGAGTCTGATTTGGATGAGTTTATGCTTGTTTATTATCATTAGTTAGTCATGATTATGCTTAAGTGATTAAAGTTATGAATCTTGAATATTTGACTTAGAAATTGGTGGATTAGGTTATGGTATGTTATTGTTGAATGAATGGTGGATTGGTTTTGGTTGATTTTGTTTGGATTTTTGGATTGATGATGAATTGAATTGATTTGGTAAAAATTGGAAATCACGTAAACATAGTCGTTGTAATGTCCGTTTACGTATAGACTGTTTGTTCTTGACTTTCGGAATAGAACACTCACTGACCAAACTGCACCTTTGCCATGTTTAGCTAGATCGTGTCGTAAGCTTCGTTTTGGTATGTGGTTCACTTAGATCCGAAGTACGGTTTAGGAGAAATGACCATTTTAAGTAACGGCGTTTCGCGAACAAACCTTTACCCCTCGCTTTCCTTTCAGAACTTGTTTAAGGCCCTTAAAAGACTAAATGGAATACAAAACAATTATGTAAGGTGGATTAGGAAGTTGGTAAAGTACTCGCGAAAGATTCTCCTTAAAACATTTAACAGTTAATTTTATAAAAATGGTGGAGCTGAGGGTACTCGAGCGACTTATGTAAATCGTTAAGCGCAAAAGCGAACGTTAGGGTCTAAGTGGATAAAGTCTAGTTTCTTAAGCGACCGTGGTTTAATTCCGGCTTATGCTGTTGTTCATAGGTTACCGGACCCACTCTAATCTTAAGTCTACCCCGGAACACTCAGCCAAGTTTTCTACCCGTTATACTGTTGTTGTGATATAAATATATATATGCATTATTTTGTGATAAGTGCATGATTGTTATTAGAAAATCTTGCGATATATTGAAGCATGTTGACACATATATATGTATATACATGCCTATTTTGATATCTTGATATTTTATTGTTAATTCACTTGCTTATAAACTGCATAATACCTATGCTAGAGTTAAGCAGTACTTGCGTATACCCTTAGTATAGGGGACCTAGAGTTGAACATTTTCTAAACCGGGAGGCGATATTCCCGAGTATATTATATATATAGTTTTCAAAACTATTAATCGAATAATATTTATTCAATAGTTTTAAATTATAAGTGAATATTAGTTTGAATATTCATTCGAGGACTTATGACTCCGTTTATTTTATTAAATAATATTCCTTATTTTCTTAAAGAATAATGTTTCGTTATTCGCCAAGCATTCGAGAAATGACTGATATTGTCAATCATTCTTACCTTAAATATTTTCAGAAAGCTATTTTCAAAAATTTTACTTCATTTTCTTTGATAAAAGCTATTCGTTATTGGAATATTATTTATAGCATAATATTCAGATATTCTTTGATTATCTTGGAACTGATTTATTTTATTAAATCATCCTTAATCTAAACGTTTTCAAAAATGTTTTCGAGTCTTCAAAATGATTTTAAAAGTTAGAGAGGATCCCAAAACTTGTTTTCGAATTTAAGATCTTCCTCTCGAAGGGGATTTAAATAATCACTCAAAACCTCAGGGATCCGACTCTGTGGTTCATTTTGTCGCAACGAAGTTGTTGATTTGATAAAGAGCTTTTGATTACTTTCCAACATTCGGGAAGTAAGTCCATCTAAATGAGTCGGCATAAGCGACAGGCCGGGGTACGTCCTATCAAAGTGTAAGTGGCTGGGTGGCAGTCCATCAACGCGTAAGAGGCCGGGTGGCAGTCCAGCACAAGGTCCTAATGCGGCCAGGGTGATGACCGGTGGGAGATTCATGCATCTACTAGTAGAGAAAGTGACTTAATTGGTATCTTTTCCTGATTAGCAAGATATCGGGTTTATGCCAAAGTTTTCTTCTTTCCAAATTCATTGGGTATTACAACACTGTTTATACTTTTTATAACAAAGGTTTTCAAGGAGTGCATGAGATATATATAGGTACATATATCTGGAATTAATGAAGTATCTCGTAACTTCATTTCTTTTAAATGATATTTCAAAGATTGATTTTATTCAAGTCTTATCTTGTAGTCTCATCTATGTGATGAACTTTTGACACTTATTATACCTTGAACGGTGGTAGTTCAAGTAGTATTCGGAAAAGATATAAGTATATTGGAGTATCTTGTGACTTCATCTTTTCAACTTATATAGAGTAAAGAATTATCTTATGCATGACAAAGATTTTTAGAAAAACGTTGAGACAAGGTTAGATATATGAGATCACCTTGCAACGATATTTTTATACAATTATAAACTGGAACTCTGTGTACATTATGCATGGGAGAGGATTTTAAAGATTTTAAAAAGTATATACATATATACTGTATATTTTACGATTTCGTCGCATTAAGATATCAAACTTGGTTCATTTCTGCTTGACCAAGACGTTCATGAGCACTATGAGAATGCTTATTTATTGTTAATTATTATACATGTTATTTTGGTGGGATTGTTGCTCACCCTTGCTTTATTCTTTCATCACATAACAACAGCTAGACAAGATGAACGGGACCAAGCTCCCAATTTGCGAGTGTATAGGAAACGTTCCGCAGTTTCTTGTAGGCGTTAATGCCGCTGTAGCTGAGGTAGGAATTACCAATAGGCTAGGATTTGAATTTTTGACTTACCAGACTTTTGTATATTTATGAATCGTAATTATGGTAAAGAATTTGTAAATCTATTCAGAAACCCTTTTGAGGTGTAATGACTTATAATTGTGGAATAAAATGACTTGTGTTAATTTTGGTATTCATCTCTGAGACTATAACTTGTGGTGTGTGTATATTGTGGGGTCACAGTACGCAGTAGTTGGTTTTTTTTATTAAGATTAAGTGTTATTAAGGGAAAGGAACTCATGACAACCCGGATCCCCGACCCCGGATTTGGGGGTGTTACAAATAGCAAGGTAGGTGTTAATAAGAATGGAAATTATTTAACTCCTCCCAATATACATAGAAAGGCCTGTTTGAACTGTGGTAGTACTAATCATCTTGATAATTTTTCCAGGATGAATAAAGAGATAAATATTATTCCTTCCAAATCAGAGTTTAGGAATAGAACAGTTAGATATAAATCACAGAGTCCTTGTTTTCATTGTGGTAGTGTTTGGTACTCTATTTATACATGTAAAGAGTATCACAGTTTGTATTACGATTATTATAAACCAAAACCCTCTTTAAATAAAGCAAAATTTGTTTCTATATGTGTAAATACTGATAGTAAGGATGTTAACATAAACTCTGATAAAAAGTCTTCTGCTGCATATGTTAACAAACTTAAAAGGGCCAAAGGATCCAAGCAAGTCTGGGTCCTTAAAAACAATAACTGATTTCAATTACTGATTGCAGGGTAACATGAGAAATACTCTAGTCTTGGACAGTGCATGCTCATGACACATGACTGGTTATAAATCCCTGCTATTAGAATTTGAGGAGAAGGTTGGACCAAGTGTTTCTTATAGAGATGACAACTTAGGAAAAATCTTGGGATATGGATAAATCAAAGTTGGAAATGTCATCATTAAAAATGTAGCTTTGATTGTAGGACTCAAGTAGAATCTGATCAGTGTGAGTCAAATCCGTGACAGAGGTTACCATGTCAACTTCTATGAGGAGCATTGTGAAATTTTCAGTAAAACTTCTGGCAAGATTGCAATGACTGGTGTAAGACATGGTAGTTTGTATGAAACCATGGTATCCACAAATACTGATGAATCAAAAGTTTGTCTACTTAGTAGAGCATCTGTGGAAGATAGCTGGAACTGACATAAAAGACTTTCTCACCTCAATATCAACAATATCAATGAACTAGTAAGGAAAGATCTTGTTAGAGGATTGCCCAATACAGTGTTTACTCCTAATGGCTTATGTGACTCAGACCAGAAGCCAAGCAAAGGAAAACATCATTCAAGAGTAAAACTGAATCCTCCATTCTTGAACCATATCATCTATTTCATATTGATCTCTTTGGTCCAGTAAATGTTATGTCAATTGCCAAGAAGATGTATGCACTCGTAATTGTTGATGAATAAAACAAGATACACATGGGTGTATTTTCTGCACACCAAGGATGAATCCCCATCCATTCTTCTGGATCATGTAAGAGAGCTGGAAAAAGGATCAATATACAAAGTGAAGATCACCAGAAGTGATAATGGAACTGAATTCAAGAATAGCTCTATGGAAGAGTTCTACAAACTCAAGGGGATAAAACAAGAGTTTTCTGCTCCTGGAACTCCACAACAAAATGGAGTTGTTGAAAGAAAGAATAAAACTCTCATAGAAGCTGCAAGAACCATGCAAGAGAAAGCAAGATTTCCTTCCTACTTCTGGGCTGAGGCTGTGCAAACTGCTTGCTTTACACAAAATGCAACATTGATTAACATGCATGGAAAAGCACCATTTAAAATGGTGAAGGGAAAGAAATCAAATTTGAAGTACTTTCATATTTTTGGTTGTAAGTGTTTTGTTCTCAAAACTCATCCGGAGCAGCTTACCAAGTTTGATCTAAAAGATGATGAAGGCATTTTTGTGGGATATCTATTGTCTACAAAAGCTTTCAGAGTTTATAATCTGAGAATAAGAACAGTCATGGAATCCATACATGTATCTTTTGATGACAATTAGATACAAGATCTAGAAGATGCAGATGACCATGAAAAATTGAGATTTGAAAATGAAGTACCATATGCTGAACTTTTAAATTCTGACCCTGATATAGTAAATCCTGATATCACTCAAAGATCTGAGGATCCACATGTCAGTGGAAATTCTTCTAACACTGAAGCATATGTTGAGGGGGAGCAACATGATTCAAATCCAGATACTTTTACAAGTGATTCAACTCAAGATACATCAATACATAGATCATCAGACTCTCATTCCTTAAACTCTGATGAGTCAAATACTGATAACTATGGGAACACTGATTCAGGGGGAGCATCAATACATGATAAATGTACTAGTCAAAGAAATAACAGAGAGTTCATGGATCAAGGGGGAGGGTCTTCTTCAAGAAGTCAACTTCCATCTGCAAGAAAATGGTCTAAGTCACACACACCTGACTTGATCATTGGAAATCCTGATAGTGGTGTAAGAACCAGAAAAGCCACTCAAAATGAATGTCTCTACCATTCTTCTCTATCTCAAACTGAACCTAGGAAGGTGGAAGAAACTCTTCAAGATGCTGACTGGGTTACAGCAATGCAAGAGGAGCTTAATGAATTTGAAAGGAACAAAGTCTGGACCCTTGTGCCAAGACCAAAGAACAGATTTGTAGTTGGCACAAAGTGGGTGTTTAGAAGCAAAACTGACAGTGAGGGAATTATTACAAGAAACAAAGCAAAAATGGTTGCAAAGGGCTATTCATAGCAAGAAGGCATTGATTATGATGAGACTTTTGCACCAGTTGCAAGGCTTGAGGCAAAAAAAAAATTTAGCCTATGCTGCTCACAAGAAGTTTAAAGTGTTCCAAATGGATGTAAAGAGTGCATTTCTAAATGGAGAACTTGAAGAGGAAGTTTATGTTAAACAGCCTCCATGGTTCATTGATCCAAAGTATCCAGATCATGTCTATTTACTAGATAAAGCACTCTATGGATTGAAGCAAGCTCCAAGGGCCTGGTATGAAACACTTGCTCTATTTCTGTTGAAAGTGGTTTCACAAGAGGTACAATTGACAAAACCCTCTTTTATAAATACAATGGCAAGGACTTATTATTAGTACAGATATATATATTTATGATATCATTTTTGGATCTACTAATGATAAACTCTGTGAGAGATTTGCAAAGTTAATGCAGCCTAGGTATCAAATGAGTATGATGGAAGGATTGAGTTATTTATGGGGTTACAAGTTAAACAGACTAATGAAGGGATTTCATAAATCAATCCAAATACACAAAAAAGTTGCTCAAAAGATTCGGATTACAAGACTGCTCAACTACATCAACTCCAATAGCCACTACAACCAAGTTAGATTTAAATACTGGTTCTTCAGTAGATATAACTAACTATAGAGGTATGATTAGCTCATTCCTATATTTGACTGCTAGTAGACCTGATATCATGTATGCTACCTGTCTCTGTGCAAGGTTCCAAGCTGATCCAAGAGAACCTCATCTATTATTTGTAAAACGAATTTTTAAGTATCTCAAAGGCACCATGAATCTGGGATTATGGTATCCTAGAGTTTCAGATTTTAAACTAATTGGATATTCAGATGCTGATTTTGCAGGATGCAAAATAGACAGGAAAAGCACTCCTGGAAGCTTCCAATTTCTTGGTGGCAGATTGGTTTTTTGGTATAGCAAGAATCAAAAGTAAATTTCTACATCAACTGCAGAAGAAGAATATATTGCCAGAGGAAGCTGTTGTGCTCAGATTCTATAGATGAAGAATCAGTTACTAGATTATGGGTTAGACTATTCTGATTGTTAGGCGCTTAATCAACGGTAGGGGGGTAAATACAGTTAATACAATCAATTCAACAAAACTTCAACAGAATCAATAGCTTTTATATTAACTACTAAAAACTTATTAAAAATGTACTCTCTCGAAAGGATGAACAAATATCCATGAGAGCGGCTAGGTTATACAAAAGATATAACAATGTCGCAATGCTTATAGCATGAAACTAATATGTGCTTTATACAGAGCACATCTACACAATGTATAAGGAATCATATTCTATCAACAACAAGGAAACCTATACAATTTCTTCTGAGAAAAGTCCTTCACCGCCTTGAGTTCCTATTCCCTTTTTCTTATCAAAGACCAACTGATGTGACAAATACTGATTTCATCATCGGTTGACATCATCATCCATCGATATCCTTATCCGTCGATTATCAACATCCGTCGATGTCCTTATTCGTCGATATCAACATCCCTCAATGTCATCATCATCCATTGATGTAAGTTCGAAAATGAACTTCTGATAGTTTCTGCTTGATATCATCAATTGCTCCTAACAAGTTATGGAGATATGGACAAGTTCCAATTGATGATGTCAAAACTATCTAAATGCAGGAATCAAGTATGCATATTCAATCTTGCTTCAGTGAATATCAGACTTTACTCTTCATCCTGAACTGCTTCTTTAACTTGAGAAATGTCAGAGGTTAATTCCAGTTCATCGGCTCAGAATGCTTCAATAATCTTCCTTCTTCTTCTTCTTTACATTTTTCTCCAGTATCATGAGCTTGAACTACTGTATAGATTGGATCTATCAGTGTTTGAGATTTAGTTTCCTTAGATACTATTTTCTTCTTTACAACAGCTTTGACTTTAGACTTTAAAATATTTGACTTCTCTCATATCTTCTCTTTTCCTTTAAGCTTCATGTCAGCAGTTATAGTAACTTGTGATCTGAGATCTTCTACCTGACTGATTTCCCCTATAACTACACCTCTGGTTGTTCAGTTAGAAGGATCATCTTCATAAAGTACTTGAGAAATAATAACAACATCAGCATCTGCTGTCTTTATGGAATTCTTGAAGTCTTCCTCCATTTGCCTTAGCTGTTCAAGATCAGCTCCGGGATTTTCTTTTGCAAATATTCTTCTACTCACCTCAGAGTCAATAATTGAATCTTTGGATCCTTGTAGAATAGAGTTATCTTTCTTCCTTTAACTTTCAGAGTTTGAAGAAATTGACTTACTTCAACACCAGCTTCTCTCTCCAGAATAGCTTGGTCTTCATCAGCAACAGTTGTGACTT
This sequence comes from Apium graveolens, assembly GCF_009905375.1. NCBI lineage: Eukaryota > Viridiplantae > Streptophyta > Magnoliopsida > Apiales > Apiaceae > Apium > Apium graveolens. The sequence continues at coordinate 55,347,391 of NC_133650.1, forward strand.
GTGAAGATTTTTGCATTTTTGTAGTCACAGTCAAATTTTCTACTCTTCTTTCATTCCTCTTACTTTCTCCACCTTGTCTAGATTGAAATCTAGTGATTACTTTTGATGAACCACTAACTCCAACTAGCTCTTCACCTATTCTCCTTTTACTATCCTTCTTTCCCCCCTTATTACCTCCATAAGGATTTTCATCATCAGCAATCGTCAATGTCAGCTGCTTCCATTTAGATTTAACAATTTTCTCCCCTTTTTGGCATCATCACCAAGCAGTAAAGAAAGAATCATCTCCATTGAATTCTATACTTCTATAAGTTGAGCAGACATTTGAGCTTGTTTAGCTTCCAATCTAGCTTGACTGGCTTCAATTTCAGTTTGCCTGACAACTATTGGTGAAATTTGTTTCTGAATTTCCTGATGAGTGGTCAGATTTGAAGCAATCAAAGATTCTTTGATTTGATTTGTTTGAGTAGAAGTTGCTTCATGAGCTGTGTCTAAGGATTCGACAACCAAAGTTCATGCTTTTAGATGATTCAGCATATCAGGATTTATAATCTTCTGTTATGCTGTTTCCAAATGTGCAATGGCTTGTGTTCTGGAAATAGGATATGTATTTTCTTTCCAATGATCATTCTAGATATTATCAAAATAATCCTACTTCTTCTTAGCATCTGACTCTTTCATTTTCTGTTCTCTGACATGCATAGGCATATCTTCAGGGAAGAAAAGATCATCCTCAGGATCTATAATAACATTAGAAACATTAGCTTCTTGACCATTCTTAGATTCTTCAACAGCAACCAGATTTTGCACTAATTGCTGAACTTCATCACCAGCTTCAACATGTAGAATAGAATTAAAATTTGGTGCAGTATGTGATCCAGTAGCTTCAGAAGCTTCCACACCTTCAACGGTTAACTCCACATCTTCAAGTATTATAGATAAATGAATTGGAGCTTCGAGATTAACTTCCAGGACTTCAGTTCCTGTAGAATGCTGTGATGATTCTGAAATGGATGAAACTTTATGAATGGACTATTGTGCTATTACATCTTCAGCAACAACAGGTATTTCCTCAGGTGATAAAAAAGTAGAGTAAATGAACTGTTTTCAATAAAAATAGGGATTGTACCATGTGGTGGAATAGTAGAATGTATGGACTGCAAGAAAGTATCAGTACTTAGACTTGTATGGAGATTAATAGCCCTTAGTTTATCAGATTTTTGTTGATGTTCAATAGACTGTTGTTCGGCATCTGTTTCTTTAGTACTCTGAGCACCTGCATAGCAAATAAAACTTAATCTCTCTATTCTTTTAAAGTAGTTTCACTACTCCTCACACCACACATCTCATGACTTTTAATAGTCAGAGCTTTCTCACGAGGATTACTAAATCATATCTCTCATCTACATCTCCTTTTTCCCAGAAGGATCCGGCCTCTCTTAAATTCTATTTTTCTCTCAATCTTTTCACACATCTCACATAAAAAGGCTCAGAAACATTTTCCTACAGAAATAATAGGTGGCTAAAGAAGGGTGATCTGTGGTCATAAAACTAGAGGTAGTCCTTTAATAAGGTCTAGGAGTAATCATGCCAACGGGATTTTATATCATGAAAAATATAATAAATGCTGAAAGAACTAGATCAGTATTTAAAATAAATGCTGATAAAGTAATAACAATATTTATACCTTGTGAATACACAATTAAGCTCAGAGTTGATACTGTGGTTATGAAAGTTGTTGTTCATCAATAATGAGAACCTCCATTTGAATTGGAGAGGATTTGATCAGGTTACTGTCACGTACCATGATCTCAAACCTTGTTCTTCTTCCAAATAACTAACACTTGAATGTGTTTATTGAAAGCTATCACAGAATCTTCAGTAAAGACTGATGAAATCTCCGTGTCACTGTTAGTATTATTAAGATCTACCTCATCAAGAAGTCTCTAACAAACTAAATATTGTTTCTGAGTGGTGAGCACAATTCAATAATCATGTCACTTGATTTTTGACAACATTTAAGAAAAGAATTCAAGTGTACTAATCGTGAGAAGAAATTTAATATATAAGATGTGTAATGACGAGAAATGAGTGTGAACAACTTTCTTGATGAGAAAAAAAAAGTTTTAGAGATTCTAAATAAAATGTAACACTCAAAGATAATAATCCTCATTGACTAAGAATTAAATCTTCCATAAATTTCTTCTCTAATAATAGTTACCTCCTAAAGTATGCTCAATCTGTATTGAAGTGATCACATGAACTTTAAACAAAGATTAGTTTATTCACATGCACTATTGAAAATATCTGAAGTTTAGCATGCAATACTGATTTGGATATAACATTTAAAAGCATTCAAGCACACAAACAAGAAAGTAAACAAGTAGTCAAATAAGATAGCAAAGAAGCCTAAAGATTTTTATCAAACATGAAGAAGATTAATATAAAGCAGAATCATAAAATAGTCCTAACACAAGCTGAAAACTATTCCTAGAGACTATCCCATCTTCAACTTCTTCAAAACTACTTGCTTCTTCATGGATCGGCGGTGATAAATCCCCGAGATAGTCTTTGCAAGAGAGATAATGTTCTCTTGCAACTCATGTGCTGCTTGACAAGCACGTTCCGCCAGTTCATCACGAAGTTCTTCTCTTAGAAGAACTTTTGCGGTAAAGAAATGTAGTTCCAACTAATCATTCCAAGAAAGATGATCATAGACTAAAATTGGAACTTCAGTTGGGTGGTAGACTTCATCACCAATATGAACCTTAAGTCTGTAGGGATCAAAGTACATCTTTTCATCACTAGGATTAAAGATCGGTATATAGCATCCACCGTTGCGTGTGTAAAACTGGGGTCGAACCATTTTTGATGAGTGAGGATGAAGTTTTGGACAAAAGATTTGAGCAGATGATGAGTTGTTTATAGAAAAAGACAGTGAGAAATTTCGAAAGTGGAGGGTTGTATTTATAGCCGAGAGGTTTAGAAACTGAAGGGACTCTTTGATTAACCATGTAATAATTGACTATAAAACAAATACACGATTACGCATATCTACGTAAACAAAAAGTAATCTCTCTCTTCGGATGCTTATTCCCAATGTAAATACTCAAGTATTACAAGATACTTGCATCAGTAGCTAACCCATTTAAGCAATTAAAAGATATTCCACTATCTCACTATATAATTAAAAATACTTCTTAACAATTTATTTCGAACAAGTTCAAAATAATCAATGAAGTATAACAATAAATCAAGTTTTGATCATTATCAGTATTTTAATTACGAATATCAGGACTTATCAGTAAAAACTGAGTTGACCAATATCAGAATTTGTCAACGACTGGCAAAACCTATTAGTCAAAACAGGTTTAACTAATAATAAAGCATTTAAGCATGATCAATGGTTCAACATGCAGTTTTCACATAAAATCATTTAGCACAATTTGCATGTTATCATGGCATCATCATTTAGCACAAGAATCAGTATCAAACAAGTACTGACAAATAATAAGATACCATGCTTCAATAATATCAGCAGACTTAATTATCAGAGTTTGAGAACTGTCTTGAAATCATTCCCAATTCATTCACCAATCTTGTGAATGTAGCTTCACAAAGAGGCTTGGTGAATATATCTGCTACTTGTTGATCTGTTGGAACAAAGACCAATTCCACTGTACCTGCTTCCACATGTTCCCATACGAAATGGTACCTGATATCGATGTGCTTAGTCAGTGAATGCTCCACTGGATTTCCTGTCATTACCATAGTACTTTGATTATCACAATATATAGGAATAAAAGAATAGTCTAACCCATAATCCAGTAACTGATTCTTCATCCATAGAATCTGAGCACAACAACTTCCTGCAGCAATGTATACTGCTTCCTGAAACCAATTTTCCACCAAGGAATTGACAGCTTCCAGAAGTGCTTTTCCTGTCTATTTTGCATCCTGCAAAATCAGCATATGAATATCCAATTAGCTTAAAGTATGAATCTCTAGGATACCATAATCCCATATTCATGGCGCCTTTGAGATACTTAAAAATTCTCTTCACAGCTAATAGATGAGGTTTTCTAGGATCAGCTTGGAACCTTGCACAGAGATAGATAGCACACATGATATCAGGTCTACTAAAAGTCAGATATAAGAGTGAGCCAATCATACCTCTGTAGTTAGTTATATCTACTGAAGAACCAGTATTTATATCTTACTTGGTTGCAGTGGCCATGGGAGTTGATGCAGTTGAGCAGTCTTGCATTCTAAATCTTTTGAGTAGATTCCTAGTGTATTTGGATTGATTTATGAAGATTCCTTCATTAGTCTGTCTAACTTGTTGTAATATCTGGGATATATCGTGTAATTATTTTTGCTAATAAATAATTATTATGAATGTTCAGTGTTTATTCTGTGAATTATTTGTTAAGTGTTAAATGTGTTTGGATGTTTAAAAATAATATTAATTGAGTATTTTAATTTTTATATGTCCAAAATAAAATATAGATAATTTTCATATATTCCTAATTATTTTTATGTTGATTTATGATTTTATAGGAAATATATGGATTTTATAAATATTTTTCCGAGTATTTAAAAACTATTTTATACAATCGGGAACACACCGACGTCATCCGTTTTTACGTTTTTATAACCCGAAACTCTTCCGAGAACTCCTTCCTAACCTAATTGCAATATTCCGAGCATTTTTCATGTTTTGACTTTTTCGATCCGGCGTATAATTTGATCTGCGCGGGTCCCGGTGCAACATTTTCGATACATTATTCGTTTCGGTAAATCAATAAAACTCGTATTTTCGATAAACGGGATCTTTTTATTATACTATCAAAATTATCACCTTGTAATACGTGTAACCAGGCACTGAGACCAAGACCGCAGTACAAATTGTACTGGTTTGGATAATTATCCCGAAAACCGGTACCGTTTGTATCAGTTTTTATAAATAAACGTACCATTTTGTATCTGGAACGATCAAACGGGATACTAATTTTCCGTAATTATAGATAGCCTTTACCGTATTTTATTCCGTATCAGAAATCATTTGCAAACAGTATTTACAGAGTTTTTACAGAGAAAATTCATATATTCATAAACTTTTCTGAAAATCAAACCAACAATCGAAGGTGTTACCGAAATTCGTTTAGAAAGCTCGAGTACTGAAAACGAAGGTCTTGAGGTGTACTATCAGAATCTGTGTTCCATATCACTGCAGAATCAAAGGTTTATTTTCTGGAAATTTAATTATTTTCGAATTATATTGATTAAAAATATGAATTTTTGTTCGGATGATTGTTTGGATGATTTGATGCTTGCATGTTGTAGAGCTTGTTTTCCTGATGATTTTCATATGTCATTTGACTGATTTGGAGTTCAATAACATGTTCAAAATTGAGTTCAATCTTCAAATTTTAAAATTAGGGTTTATAACCCGTATGAATGTTCTTAATTGAATTTGGGGGTTTCTTAATTCGGGATAGTGTTAGGGCGAAATCACGCACTAATATTCACGCAAGTATACGCGTTCGCAAGTAATATAGAATACTTTCTAGTTCGTTCCCTCAGAGACTCAGACTAAGTTATTGTCTAATTAAACTCACTCACCAATGTATGATTACTTCTCAATGTTAAGATAACACTTAAAATTGTTGATTAAATATTAATTATAATTAACTACTTAATTAACCACTTAACTAACACTTCAATTTATCAATAATAAAACACTCATGAGATCACAACTTCATTATTACTTCCTTCTATAGCCATTGTTATTACCTTTAGCATGTGACAGTGATGATATTAATCGAATAACACGAAACTGATAAAAGCCAACTTTCATTGTACTAATACCATTCTACCAAGCATCCACAATTAAGATAGAAGTTGAATAGTCATCAATTATGTTGAGTTCCTATATGTCTACAGAAATTGACAACACAACGATTTAAGCACAAGTTATTCCTTTTGATTACATAAGGCAAATAAAACTGTTAGAGTTACCCACTAATCATGCACAACGTACATGAACCTATGCTAGCATGACAAGTTCTAAATCTCAAGATCCACCGTCGCTTCACAAGAGATTAACACCCTATCTTATATGTTCGCGACGCACATAAGACGAATACGCACAACCAATACTAGATATCATGCAATCATCACACACTAAAGTATTAAACAATTAACTAAAGAATTTCATAATAAATCCGTTGCAACCCCATGATCACGATTAGCCCATAATAGAACTTATCGCCATCATGGGTTCATATGAAATCATGATAAACGACACAAGAAAATAATAACTAAACTAATTATATTAAAACAGAGTACGTCACAAGAGTAAATAAGTCAAAGCAAGAAAACTAGCATCCAACGTTACAACGAAACAAGAATCACAAGAATATATGCTTCCTCTTCGTTGCGGTGTGCTAAATCGGTCTTCTTCCTTATCTCCTTCGCTTCTTGCGCAAAACACAATCTAAAACATAATCTCTTTCATCTTCTCTATGAAAACGTCTCAAATCTACTTATATAATAGTCCCATAAAACTCAGATTACATAGAAGTTGGAAGCCAAACAGAAGTAGAAGTCTAAAATAATTCAGCTTTTTCCCCGACCCTGCGCGGCCGCTCAGCATTTCTGCGCGGGCGCGCAAGGCTGCTGTGCGGCCGCTCAGCATTGCTGCGCGGGCGCGCAGGACCCTACTGGAAAAATTCCAGGTTTGCTCCGTTTCTTCGCCGTAATCTGCCCGTTCTTTTCCTCTCGCAATGGTGAACACATGTCAAGGCTTATTCTTGATGATTCCTCCTCCGAAATGCAACTAATACCCTGAAATGCATAAACACTAGAAAAACGCATCAAATACACAAAATACTTGATTTCAAGACACCAATTTAAGCCATTTTAAGACGTTCTAAGTGGTATAAAATGCCACTTATCACACCCCAAACTTAAATCGATGCTTGTCCTCAAGCGTCACAGACTCAAAACAACTAAAAATATGCATGAATGCAATCTATATGAAAATGCAACGATCCCCCTTACTACAATTAACCAACCAAATTGTCACGTCTCAACGAATGCAGTTAGACACTAAAGATCAATAAACTCATGCAAACGGACATACAGCCAGAAACGTGGTGTGTGCAAATGCTTAACAGATATGCTTCGGAACTAGACCAATTACTATGACTAGACTATCCTCAAGGCAATCCTACGATTATACAAAGAATAAAAATTCTAGGCACAAAGTGATATACAACACTACAAGAACTTTGGAGCTTACTACGGAATCGTGCTTTTTATTTACTACTCAAATGCTTATTTGACCGTGCAATGAGTGAGGTCCACAAAAGACTTATACAATGGTATCCATGTAACGAGCGTTAGGTTAGCGGATCCCAGACTCTAAAAGCCTTAGGTCACTAGGCACAAAGTCCCCTAAGAACTTAATAACTCGAATACCAAAGAACCCACTCTTGATCAATTATGCAAATTTTTTTTTTCTTTTCTGAGCAAGTCCGTTTCGCTCCATCTTGCTCAACCCTAGACTACTCGCATAACATGCGAGCCGGCTACTAGCCATTTGACGCCTAGCCACAACTAGCAACAAATTCCATTTTTACTCCATTTTTTTTTCTTTTTCATGCCTTTACCACTAAGAACCTATTATCAAATTCTAAGCATAATAAATAGATTATCCTCGAAAATAATCAGATCATAACAACAATCTAGCCCTTAAGCATTCTCTAAGACTTAGTGAAAATACAAGTGCTTCTAGCATGCATATCAACCTACACAACTTAATAACACTTTAATGCTATCACTACACTCGCATCAATATCACAATTCAGTCGATAAATCATTGCAAAAGGGATCATGGTATATGCATGAGCTATATAATATGACAAACAAATAAAGCTATATAAAAAAAAACTATATGGCAAAAATTATGCAACTATATGAACTAACTATCATGAATATGCAGCTATATGACACACACAAAATATTCCTTAACTACCACCCCCAAACTTAAAATCTTCACTGTCCCCAGTGAAGGTAGTAGAAAGGAACACAGGGTATACCTACTCGGAGTCATCATCATCATCACCCTCAGTGGGTGGAGTATCAGGCGGCGGGTATGCAGAGTCCTCACCAAAAACTGGCCACTAGATATCAGCTCCAAGGCCTCGAAAAGCAGTCCCTAACGCAAGGGTGAGCTCCTGAGCAAACCTGCTCTGCGTCTCATACATGGCATCCATCCGCCGTGAAAGCCTCCTATACTGGGCATCACCCATCCCAGCACCCTCCTGAGCTCTGGAAGAACCAGCCTCACCACGCCCTGGTCTAGCCATAGTAGCACCTCGTGCTGGACGCCCTCCTGGAAGACGATAACCCAGCCCATGCTCCTCAGGCTCACCACCGGTCCACTCCTGCATCCCATTCAAAGTGCCAAAATCTATCAGAGCTGCTGGCAACTGCAACTGCTCATGAGCCGGCCAGTTCACTCCTACTGCTCGGCATAGCTTCGTAACCGTGGATGCATAAGGGATGTTCATATGCTTTGCTCCCCTCAAAAACTTCAGAATTCCTTGGTAGATAAACTCACCAAGGTCCACATAGTATTCCTCATTCAGAATTCCCCACAACAACTGTGCTCTCTCAACTGTGACCTCGTGTGCACGAGAAGAAGGCAAAATATTAGCACATATAAATGCATTCCATGCACGGGCATACATGTTCATGGCGATCGCCGGAAAGTGACGATACTCATTATTGGTTGGACTGCGGTTCCAAACTGTGCCCGGTCGACAGAGAGTCGCACAAATCAAATCCAAGTCAAAATCCTCAGCAGTCTTTTCATTCCAGTTCTCCTCCTCGGGCTTCCTCTCTCGCTGTCCAATCACACGGCGAATCGCCGCAGGATGATAATCAACCGTTAGCCCATGAACTACAGAAAACCCATTCTTTTCAGCCTTCGCGTTCGCGTAGAACTCGCGAACAACACTCATCGGTACTGCTTCGGGTGACTCACAAAAAGCTATCCACCCCTTCTCTGCAATCATGGGCAACAACTCACCATCCCTCCCTGATGGTAAAAACCCCCTCTCCTTCAGAATCGGCTTCCCCAACAGCCTAGTGTACTCCTCCTCCGCAGCTCTGTCAGTTAACCGAGGCCTTGCAGCAGTACCCCTTGATGAATCAGCAGTAGGAACTGTGTTGCTGCTGTCAATAGTGCGTGCTCTCTTGGGTGCCATTGATTTGTGAATAAAAGTCTGTAAGAACTGATTTTTGATGTTTATGAGAGGGTTTAAGTGTAGGAAATTTGTGGGAGATATGTAGGATAGGTGTATGTATATATAGTGTGTGGAGTAGGTTAAATTAGATTAGGAGTGGGGTTGAGGGATAAAATCATGGGGTAATGGGAAAAGAATTCGTGGGTTTATGGGCTGTGATGGGTTTTTGTGTTTTTGTTTGTTTTTTTTTTTGTTTTTTTTTCTGAACTGTAAAAAATTTTCTGGAACTCGACCCCTGCGCGGTCGCTCAGCATTTCTGCGCGGGCGCGCAGCAAGCTGCGCGGCCGCTCAGCATAGCTGCGCGGGCGCGCAGAGGGTCTCTGGAAAAAAAAATTCAGCCCCTTTTTTCTGATTTTTTTGTGTTTTTGGATAGGTTATTAACTTCTAAGCATTTGATCAATGAATGGGAGAGGGAAGTGATCCTTCCATGTGGCTTTGTTCAATTTTCTATAATCCATGCATACTCTCCATCCTGTAACTGTTCGAGTAGGGATGAGCTCATTCTTTTCATTTGCGACCACAGTGATACCTCCTTTCTTAGGTACACATTGCACGGGGCTCACCCACGAGCTGTCAGAAATAGGATAAATGATGCCTGTATCTAGCCATTTCAGAATTTCTTTCTTCACCACCTCCTTCATGATCGGGTTCAGTCTTCGCTGCTGTTCCACAGTTGGCTTACTACCTTCCTCTAACAGAATTTTATGCATACAATATGAAGGACTTATCCCCTTGATGTCTGCTATGGTCCATCCTATAGCCGATTTGAATTCTCTCAAAATCCTTAAGAGCTTGTCTTCCTCACTACCTGAAAGGTCAGCTGAAATAATAACAGGTAACGTAGATGAATCACCTAAAAAAGCATACCTCAAGTGTTCAGGTAATGGTTTGAGCTCCAAGGTAGGTGCTTCCTCTATTGATGGTTTGAGCTTCCCTTAGGCATTCTTAAGGTCAGAAGTACCAAGAGATTCAAATGGTATGTCGAGCTTTTGCTTCCATGGAGAAGCGTTCAGATATTGTAATTGCTCGTTGATATCTTCATCATCGCTGTCAAAATCCCCCACTAAGGCCTTTTCCAATGCATCAGACATTAGCATGTGATCGAGTTCCGAAGTAACTGCGGAATCAATCACATCCACTTTTAAACACTCCTCATCTTCTATAGGGAATTTTATTGCCTTGAATACGTTGAAGGTCACATCCTGATCTTGGACCCGCATAGTAAGTTCCCCTTTTTGCACATCTATCAAGGTACGGCCAGTAGCCAAGAAAGGCCTCCCCAAGATTATGGGAATCTTCTTATCTTCCTCAAAATCCAGAATGACAAAATCTGTAGGAAAGAAGAGCTTATCCACCTTGACGAGCACATCCTCAACTATGCCCCTTGGGTAAGTAATGGAACGGTCCGCCAATTGTAGCGACATGTATGTGGGTTTTGGATCAGGCAGATCCAGCTTTTTAAAGATCGACAAGGGCATCAGATTAATGCTTGCTCCCAAATCACAAAGGCACTTGTCAAAAGTTAGATTGCCAATGGTGCAAGGAATGGTGAAGCTTCCTGGATCTTTCAGTTTTGGTGGTAACTTTTGCTGCAGAACAGCGCTGCATTCTTCCGTGAGAGCAACGGTTTCAAGGTCATCCAGTTTCACCTTCCTTGAAAGAATAGTCTTCATAAACTTCGCATAACTAGGCATTTGTTCCAGAGCCTCAGCGAAAGGTATATTGATGTGAAGTTTCTTGAACACCTCCAGAAACTTCCCGAACTGTCTATCCAGCTTTTGTTGCTGCAATCTCTTAGGAAAAGGTGGTGGAGGATAGAGCTGTTTCTCCCCTGTATTAGCCTCAGGCAGAGTGTGTTCAATAGTAGTCTTCCTTGGTTCCGCCACTTTCTCCTTTTGCTTAGATTTTTCATCTCTAACTTCAGCTTCGACTTCTTTTGCCTTTTCAGCATCAGCTACTTTTCCAGACCTTAAGGTAATAGCCTTGACTTGCTCTTTAGCTTCCTTCCTGCCTGGTACTTCCGTGTCACTGGGAAGAGTGCCAGGTTGACGATTGAGCACTGCATTGGCTAATTGACCGATTTGATTTTCCAAGGTCTTGATAGAAACCGCCTGACTCTTGCACAACAGCTTAAGTTCCTCAAAATCAGCACTAGTAGGTGCAGCTGCACTTCCCTGTTGAGGATATGATTGCCTTGTAGCATACTGCTGTGGTTGCTGGAATCCAGGTGGGTTAAACTGTTTACTCACTCCTTGCTGATATGGTGGCTGAATAGCATTCTGATTATTCCCCCAGCTGAAATTTGGATGATTTCTGTTGTTAGGATGATAGGTTGCTGGCATAGGCTGCTGTTGTCGCTGATAATTATTCACATACTGAACAGATTCATTGACAAGAGAACACTGATCCGTAGCATGAGAACCTGCACAAAGCTCACAAACCATAGCTATTTGATTAACTCCATACGTAGCCAAAGAATCAACCTTCATTGATAGCACTTGGAGCTGGGCTGCAATAGCGGTGGCTGCATCAACTTCCAGAATACCTGCTACCTTGCCTGACGTCATCCTCTGAGTTGGGTTTTGATGCTCATTTACAGCCATCGTCTCGATAAAATTATACACCTCAGTATAGCTTTTAGCCCATAAGGCGCCTCCAGCTGCTGCATCGAGCATGGGCCGAGATTGGGCCCCCAAACCATTATAAAAACCAGTGATTACCATCCAATCCGGCATTCCATGATGTGGACATTTTCTCAACATTTCCTTGTAGCGTTCCCAAGCCTCGCACATAGATTCTGTAGGTTGCTGCGCAAACTGAGTAAGAGCACTCCTCATAGCAGCAGTCTTTGCCATTAGATAAAACTTCACCAGAAACTTTTGCGCAAGATCTTGCCACGTAGTGATGGACCCAGCTGGTTCAGAATGTAACCAGTCTTTAGCCTTATCCCTCAGTGAGAATGGGAAAAGCCTCAACTTGATAGCCTCATCAGTCACGCCATTATACTTAAAAGTGCTGCAGATCTCGACAAAATTCCTTATGTGCATGTTGGGGTCTTCAGTTGCCGCTCCTCCAAAAGAAACAGAATTCTGCACCATCTGAATAGTGCCCGGCTTGATTTCAAAGGTGTTAGCTTGAATAGCCGGATGAAGGATGCTTGACTGAATGTCATCAATTTTAGGCCGAGAAAAATCCATAAGAGCTGGATCAGCTTGAACAATACGATCTCCCATGTTTACTGGTTCTTTCTGCTCAGTTCCTGAATCCGAATCCTCAAAATCTAACTTCTCCGGAGTATCAAGAACTTCGTCTTTCTCCTCAGCTGTATCTAAGGTCCTCTTGCGAGCACGAGAATGAGTTTGCATAAACGCTTGCTAAAGTACCTGAAACACAACCGAAAAGAGTAATTAACTACTACGTCCTAATCACTGAGTCCTAATGACCAATGATGGTAAGTACATAAACTAAACAAATACGCCGAGTCCCCGGCAGCGGCGCCAAAAACTTGTTAGGGCGAAATCACGCACTAATATTCACGCAAGTATACGCGTTCGCAAGTAATATAGAATACTTTCTAGTTCGTTCCCTCAGAGACTCAGACTAAGTTATTGTCTAATTAAACTCACTCACCAATGTATGATTACTTCTCAATGTTAAGATAACACTTAAAATTGTTGATTAAATATTAACTATAATTAACTACTTAATTAACCACTTAACTAACACTTCAATTTATCAATAATAAAATACTCATGAGATCACAACTTCATTATTACTTCCTTCTATAGCCATTGTTATTACCTTTAGCATGTGACAGTGATGATATTAATCGAATAACACGAAACTGATAAAAGCCAACTTTCATTGTACTAATACCATTCTACCAAGCATCCACAATTAAGATAGAAGTTGAATAGTCATCAATTATGTTGAGTTCCTATATGTCTACAGAAATTGACAACACAACGATTTAAGCACAAGTTATTCCTTTTCATTACATAAGGCAAATAAAACTGTTAGAGTTACCCACTAATCATGCACAACGTACATGAACCTATGCTAGCATGGCAAGTTCTAAATCTCAAGATCCACCATCGCTTCACAAGAGATTAACACCCTATCTTATATGTTCGCGACGCACATAAGACGAATACGCACAACCAATACTAGATATCATGCAATCATCACACACTAAAGTATTAAACAATTAACTAAAGAATTTCATAATAAATCCGTTGCAACCCCATGATCACGATTAGCCCATAATAGAACTTATCGCCATCATGGGTTCATATGAAATCATGATAAACGACACAAGAAAATAATAACTAAACTAATTATATTAAAACAGAGTACGTCACAAGAGTAAATAAGTCAAAGCAAGAAAACTAGCATCCAACGTTACAACGAAACAAGAATCACAAGAATATATGCTTCCTCTTCGTTGCGGTGTGCTAAATCGGTCTTCTTCCTTATCTCCTTCGCTTCTTGCGCAAAACACAATCTAAAACATAATCTCTTTCATCTTCTCTATGAAAACGTCTCGAATCTACTTATATAATAGTCCCATAAAACTCAGATTACATAGAAGTTGGAAGCCAAACAGAAGTAGAAGTCTAAAATAATTCAGCTTTTTCCCCGACCCTGCGCGGCCGCTCAGCATTTCTGCGCGGGCGCGCAAGGCTGCTGCGCGGCCGCTCAGCATTGCTGCGCGGGCGCGCAGGACCCTACTGGAAAAATTCCAGGTTTGCTCCGTTTCTTCGCCGTAATCTGCCCGTTCTTTTCCTCTCGCAATGGTGAACACATGCCAAGGCTTATTCTTGATGATTCCTCCTCCGAAATGCAACTAATACCCTGAAATGCATAAACACTAGAAAAACGCATCAAATACACAAAATACTTGATTTCAAGACACCAATTTAAGCCATTTTAAGACGTTCTAAGTGGTATAAAATGCCACTTATCAGATAGATAGATGTTGTGGTATAGTGGGTTGTGTTCTTTATGAAATTTGCAATCTATTCGTACAAGTTTTGCAAATCCACGAGGTCTGTAGTGAAGGGAGTTGTATTTTAAAGTTTTCGTCGAACTCGCCAGAAACCGGCGAGTTCTAGAACATTTTCCGGCCAACTCTGGGATAATTAGAATGAATTGATGGCATGGTTGTGTTCCTTGTGAAGTGTAGATGTGATCTGGAGGTTGTAAAAGTGTGACGGTGCCGGAGACGAGTTCTCCGGCGAACCCGTCATTTTCCGGCGGGGTGAACTGCAAAATTGCAGTTTAGCCCCTGTATTTTTGTAGGTGATGAAGTTTAGTCCTCCAGGTTTCCAAAATTTGCATATTTTGGATTCCTGTTTTAAAATTATTTAAAAATCATATTTTCTATTTATTTTAATTATAAAAATCCGTTTTTAATTTCTGAAAATTCCAAAAATAATTATTTTAATTCCAAAAATTATTTTTAATTCAAAAATAAATCTGAATTAATTAGTTAATTAATTTCAGTTAATATTTAATTGATTAATTGGTCAATTAATTCAAAAATTAATTGATTAATTGATTTAATTAATTATTAATTAATTTTAAGTAATTATTTAATTAGATTTAATTATTTAAAAATGATTTAAAAATTTTGAAAAATAGTTTGGAGCTTTAAAATATTATTTTAAATTGTTTTCAAGGCTCGATAATTATTATAAAATTGTTTTGAAGCCAGATTTGCCAACCGAACCCTGTTTATTACTCTGAAATTGATCCAACGACCCGTTTTAATTCCGAAAAATGTTTTAAAAATCATTATAAATACCCGAAAGCCTGTTTAAGACCCGAGACTTCTTTATAAATGATATATCATTGATTGTTTGATAGGTTATGTGCTATATGTGACTTATTGGTTAACTATCGGTCTATATGTTCGGTGTTTACTTGCTTATAGCGTAACTTTCAATCCGTTAATCGGATTTGGGTAAGACGAAGGGTAGATAGAAGTGTATGTCAAATCGAATCATATGAGTTGAATATTGATATATGCTTATGATATGTGAACAGAAGAGGCAAGGCATAGGAAAGGGAAACAGATACTCGAGGAGTAGACGGTTGTGATTGAAAGTTAGAGAAGTATAGCAAGCCAATACCAAGCAAGTGTTCTGAACTTTCTCGAGATATATTGTAGTTGATTGATAGTCCTGTTTTATATTGCAAGTGCTTTGAAGCACTGAACCCTAAACCCTGATTCCAGTTATTGATCTTGAGCCGTAAACTTTATTCTTTCTAAACCATTGATTGTTGTATACCCAAATACAAACCACAAATATACGATACTACTCCACAAATACATACAACTAAATACCAAACACTGAACCAAATTACTTATATATTCTAACCATTGTACCTTATGCTTTCAAAGACCAAATCCTTGAACCCTTGAAATGTTGATTCCTTTGTTATCGAATTCTTTCATTACCTAACAGCCAAGCTTTGAAATTGCCAATATGATCCTTTGTGAAGGTTGAAACCATTTCATTATCGAACATCCAAATGTTGTTTATGATTATGTTTATTGCTTTACATTGTTTATTCTGTTATTATGTTAGAATTGGATTATATTATAAAATTGTGGACCAGATTCGTGATCAGACCATATAAATGGTCAAGTTAGGCCAATGTGTACCTTGGATCCAGTAGTTAGAGCAGTGTTGTGTGCTTTGCTCGGGGTTAGTGCGTGACTGATCAGCAGCCTAACCTTGTTTTTTTTTAAAATGAAAATATAATATCCAATTCTAAATCATAATTCATTGTTCACTTGATATCATAACCTTTTCACTTGATGATCATTATTCTCAGTTTTATCATTGTGACTTGCTGAGCTAGTTAGCTCATTTGTACGATGTTGTTTATGTTCTTTTCCAGTTAAGAAGGAACCCGTTGGTAGCGAGGATCCCTAGTCTAACGCGAGAGCTAGGGGTTCAGGTTGATCGAGTTAAGCTAGTAGGCATCTTTTGAGATAATTTAAGTTTGTAAAAGTTTGTAATAATGCTTAATACTCAGTTCTGAGTTTGAATAGTTGGGATTTGGACGTTTGTAATATAAAGTATGTGTGTGGCTTGTGTGCATACTTTAACCTATTACGATCCGTGGTAGTTGGTAAGTAGGGTCACTGTATATTATTATTATTATCTTTATTATTGTTATAAGCAGGTTATAAATAAAGTGTGTGTGTGGACCCCAAACTTCTGACCCGGGTTTGGAGGGCGCCACATGTTTGGTATCAAGGCTACAGGTTATAAGTCACTGACACAAGCCTAGGTTGACGGGAATGGGTAGAGGGTTAGGATTAGAAGTAAGGAATAAAAACATAGAATGTCGAGAGGTTGAGTGCTACGGGATAATAGGTATTAGTATGATTTGCATCGTGGTTCGAGATTCTTATATTGCGATATGATTTCAGATAGCAGCGATGGCCGACTCTTTCATCCCCGTATCAGCTGACCACTCAGAGCCCTCAGTTGGAGTACCATCTTCAGATCCACGTCCTGTTATGCCACCAGTGTTGGCTATTCTACCTCCACCTGTGTTGCAGCCCGTACCATTGCAGGCTATTCCACCCCCAGGCATGAGGCCACCTATCAGAGGACCCCCACCAGCTGATTCAGATTCCACTGGGCATTCAGTTGCGAGTGCCCCATTCTAGTCTACATTGCATCCAGTTCCTTATTACCGGAATAAGGCTCTTTTATTGGAGCGTGATTCCTTGTTGGCCCAGATCCGAGAACTACAGTATATCATCAGGACTACAGATGTTAATCGTGGTGTGAGGGAACTTCGAGAGGAGATCCATGTGACACACAAGATTCTTGAGGCTAGGCTACATGGAGCTACACTACCTGGCCGAGGCCCTGATGCACTTATGTGATGGGCTACTGAAGTGATGGAGGACTTTGAGAGGCTGGGAGGACCAGAGTTTCCTTGGAGTTGAGCTAGAGATCCAGAGATAGAGATGCTGATCAGTGTTGTTATGGTTGTATATTATGTACAATAGTGTGTAGTATATATCAGTAGACTTTTGGGTTGTATTTATAGACTAGATCTGCTGACTAGTGAGTAGGTTTGTTGTACCCTTTTGCTTTTGCTTCCGAAGCATCTTTACGCTTGTACTACCTAAAACTTTTGATCTATATATATATCAGTACCTTTTTCTTTTCCAGTATTGTCATTTACTTTACTGCACCTGTTTTACTTTACCTTATTTATTGCACCAGTTATACCCCTGTGATACCATGTACCATATTCCCATAACTGTTTATATTCTGTAAAGAAGCATGCAATTTGCTTAGTTCAACTGTTATAATTGTTTTCAAAAAGAGATATTTCTGTTCTACAAAACTTTTCTTTTATGCAAAGAATTTGATTTAAAAGCTAAATAAGTTGTTTGATTCTTTACAGAAAAATGCCTCCCAAAAGAAATACCCGCACCAACACCCAGAATGAAGAAACCAACAACAACAATAATAACCAAGATGATAGAAACCAGAATGTGAACCCAGGACCCATAGACCCAGCAATAGCCCAGATTCTCCAAATCTTGGCCCAACAAACAATTCACCTGGCACAACAACAACAAGGACAGACCAATCCCCAGGTAACTTTCAAAACTTTTCAGGCAGTAAACCCACCAGAATTCAAGGGTTCCTTAGAACCGATTGAAGCAAATATTTGGTTAAAGGAAATAGAGAAATCATTTGCCTTAGTGAAGGTGAAGGAAGAACAAAAGGTTGAGTTTGTGAGTTATTACTTGAAGAATGAGGCCACCTATTGATGGGAGACTGTGAAGACATTGGAAGGTACATATGTTATTACTTGGGAGAGGTTTAAGGAATTGTTTTTAGAAAAATATTTTCCCCAGTTTGTTCAGGATCAGATGGAGCTAAACTTTTTAGAATTAAAGCAATGAAATATGTAGGTGGCAGATTATGAAAGTAAGTTCGAAAAGTTGTCAAGGTATGTGCCGTCATATTTGGATACTGACAGGAAGAAGGCTAAGAGATTCCAGCAAGGTCTGAAGCCATGGATCAGAGGGAAGGTAACCATTTTTGAGTTGGATACCTATGCAGGAGTTGTACAGAAGGCCATGATTGCAGAGACAGAGAGTGAGATGTCACAGAAGGAAAAAGAAAGTATGAAAAGGAAATTTGAAGGGAATGAAGGTCAGTCACAACCAGGGAAGTTTCCAAATTTTAAGAAGGGCAAGTTTCAGCCAGGGAAAAATTTTATTTTAAGAGACAAAATACAGGCGACGGAGGCCAGGGCAACCGTCCAGTTAATGTGAATCAGCCGAATTAGTTGAGATTAACTTTTCCATATTATCAAGGTATGTGGGAAGAAACATGGAGGAGTTTGTAATAAGTTGAATGTGGTTTGTTTCAAGTGCAATCAGAAAGGGCACTATTCGAGGGAGTGCCGAAATCCGTCAGCAAGAGATCCAGCAAACAAGGAACAGCCTATCCGGAATCCAGCAGTGAAGGTTCCAGCCATTGGATTTACGTGCTTTAAATGTGGGAAGCCAGGACATATAACCAGGGATTGCAAGACACCAGCCCCAGTTAGTAATGCATTGAGGATTATGGGATCTACCCCAACAGTGAATGAGACTCCAAGGGCTAGAGTTTTTGATATGTCTGTGAAGGACGCTATCCAGGATATTGATGTCGTGGTAGGTATGCTTAATATGAATTCTTTATGTGCCAAAGTGTTAATAGATTCGGGAGCAAATCGATCATTTATTTCACAAGATTTTGTTAGTAAGTTAAATTGTTCAGTGGAGTATTTAAATGAAATAATGACTGTGGAATTAGCAAATCAAGAACGTGTATCTGTTAATCAAGTTTGCGAGAATTGTGAGATTGAGATTCTGGTAGTAAGTTTTGTGTAGATTTGATACCATTCAAGTTAGTAGAATTTGACGTTATCTTAGGAATGGATTGGTTATCTAAGCACAATGCCCAGATAGATTGTCGAAATAAGAAAGTAATGGTGAAGACGCCAGACGAAAAGATAGTAACATTCAAGGGCCAGAAGCAAGAAAAGAAGTTCTTAACGATGATTCAGGCCAAGAAGTTACTACGACAAGGATGCGAACATTTCGTTGCATATGTGATTCATAGAAGTCAGGAGCCAGCAAAACTTGAAGATATTCCAATAGTTAATGAATTTCCAGACGTGTTTCCCGATGAGTTACCAGGACTTCCTCCAGATAGAGAAATTGAGTTTGCAATCGACTTAGCACCTGGAACAGAACCAGTATCCAAGCCCCCGTATAGAATGACGCCCATTGAGATGAAAGAACTAGCGAAGTAATTGCAAGAGTTGCTAGAGAAAGGAGTAATTAGACCCAGTGTATCCCCGTGGGTTACACCGGTATTGTTTGTCAAGAAGAAAGATGAGAGCATGAGACTGTGCATCGACTATCGGGAGCTCAACAAGCTTACAATCAAGAACAAGTATCTGTTACCCAGAATTGATGATTTGTTTGACAATTTGAAGGGAGCCAAGTACTTCTCCAAGATCGACTTAAGATCGGGATATCATCAACTAAAGATTAAGCGAGAAGATATACAAAAGACAGCTTTCAGGATGAGGTATGGACATTATGAATTTTTAGTGATGTCTTTTGGATTAACCAATGCCCCGGCAGTGTTTATGGACCTGATGAACAGAATTTTTAAGGAATATTTGGACAAGTTTGTTATTGTGTTTATAGACGACATTTTAATTTATTTAAAGACAGAAGAGGATCATGCAGCACATTTAGGAACAACTTTGGAGATTTTAAGGAAAAAGAAGTTAAATTCTAAATTCTCGAAGTGTGAATTTTGGCTATAGGAGGTTCAGTTCTTAGGACACATAGTCAGTAATGAAGGGATCAAAGTAGACCCAACAAAGATTGAAGCAATTATAAATTGGGAAAGACCTTGAAGGGATCAAAGTAGACCCAGCAAAGATTGAAGCAGTTACAAATTGGGAAAGACCGAGAACGCCAATAGAGGTAAGAAGTTTCTTGGGATTAGCGGGATATTATCGTCGATTCGTTCAAAATTTCTCAAGAATTGCCACACCATTGACAAAGCTTACACGGAAGAATGAAAATTTTATATGGAACGATAAATGTGAATAGAGTTTTTAGGAATTGAAGCGAAGATTAATCACGGCACCTATTTTGTCACTTCCCGACGATCAAGGAAATTTCGTAATTTATAGCGATGCTTCTCATAAAGGACTCGGATGTGTTCTGATGTAGCACGATAAGGTGATTGCGTATGCGTCAAGGCAACTGAAACCACACGAACAGAAATATCCTACTCATGATTTGGAGCTAGCGGCCATAGTTTTCGCTTTGAAAATTTGGAGACATTATCTATATGGAGAAAAATGCGAGATTTACACGGATTATAAAAGCTTGAAGTACATATTCAAACAAAATGAGCTTAATATGAGACAAAGGAGATGGTTAGAATTGATCAAGGATTACGACTGCATGATTAATTATCATCATGGTAAAGCAAACGTCGTAGCAGACGCGTTGAGTCAGAAGGAAAAGTTAAATATGTTATCAGTACCCGAAGAAATATATAAGGAATTTCAAAAACTGGAATTGGAGATTAGAATTTGCAAGCCTGATGAAGTAAAAGTGTATAGTATGACTTTCCAGCCGGAGTTGTTAGAGAAGATAAAGAAGTGTCAAGAAGAAGTAATGGATCAGGACATTAATCGTTTGGTAGGTGAAGAATTGTGGATGCAAAAGGACGATCAAGGTATTCTTAGGTTTTCTTCTAGAATTTGGATTCCACCAGTAACGGAGTTGAAGAATGAAATTTTACAGGACGCTCATAGTTTAAGGTATTCAATCCATCCAGGGAGTACCAAAATGTACAGAGATTTATAGGAAAATTATTAGTGGCCAGATATGAAGAGGGAAATTGCGAAATGGGTTAGCAGATATTATACATGTCAGAGAGTTAAAGCAGAACATCAGAGACCAAGTGGATTACTACAGCCATTGGAGATTCCAGAGTGGAAGTGGGAGCATATTGCCATGGATTTCATAGTTGGATTACCAAGGACAAAAGCTAATCATGATGTCATCTGGGTTATAGTGGATAGACTTACCAAGTCAGCTCATTTTATGCCTATAAATGAAAGATTTTCACTCGACAAGTTGGTCTTTATGTACCTGAAGGAAATTGTAGTTCGTCATGGAGTTCCTGTGTCCATCGTATCTGATCGAGATCCAAGATTTAATTTAAGATTTTGGAAATTTTGGAAAAGTTTTCAAGAATGTTTGGGAACGAGACTGAATATGAGTACGGCTTACCATCCACAGACAGACGGCCAGAGTGAAAGAACGATCCAGACAATCGAAGACATGTTACGTATTTATGCTATTAATTTCAAAGGAAGTTGGGACGAGCATTTACCTCTGGTAGAATTCGCATACAACAATAGTTATCACGCCAGTATTGGGATGCCACCCTACGAAGCTCTTTACGGATGCAAATGTAGATCTCCAGTGTATTGGGACGAAGTAGGAGAACGCAAAATACTTGGACCTAAATTAGTACAGCAAACGAAGGAAGTTGTTGAAGTTATCCAGAAGAAATTGATAGCAGCACAAGACCGTCAAAGGAAGTATGTAGATCAATCAAGGAAAGATATGGAATTCGAAGAAGGAAACTTGGTATTACTAAAAGTATCACCGTGGAAGGGATTAACGAGATTTGGAAAGAAAGGAAAGCTGAGCCCAAGATATGTCGGACCTTTTGAGATTCTAAAGCGCGTCGGAAAAGTAGCTTACGAGTTGGCGTTACCTCCGCACATGGAGCACATTCACAATATTTTTCACGTATCGATGCTTAAGAAGTATAATCCAGACTCCAAGCATGTAATAGAATATGAGCCAATAGAGCTTCAGGCAGATTTGTCATATGTAGAGAGTCCGATAGAAATTCTAGAGGAAAGAGAGAAAGTATTGAGAAATAAAGTGGTAAAGTTAATAAGAGTATTGTGGAGAAACCCAAAGGTTGAAGAGTCAACCTGGGAGCTAGAAAGTGATATGAAAGAAAAGTACCCTCATTTATTTTCTTAAGAGATTCCGAGGACAGAATCCTTTTAAGGGGGGAAGGATGTAATATCCAGGATATATTGTGTAATTATTTTTGCTAATAAATAATTATTATGAATGTTCAGTTTTTATTCTATGAATTATTTGTTAAGTGTTAAATATGTTTGGATGTTTAAAAATAATATTAATTGAGTATTTTAATTTTTATATGTCCAAAATAAAATATAGATAATTTTCATATCTTCCTAATTATTTTTATGTTGATTTATTATTTTATAGGAAATATATGGATTTTATAAAATCTTTTTCCGAGTATTTAAAAACTATTTTATACAATCGGGAACCAACCGACGTCATCCGTTTTTACGTTTTTATTACCCGAAACTCTTCCGAGAACACCTTCCTAACCTAATTGCAATATTCGGAGCATTTTCCATGTTTCGACTTTTTCGATTCGGCGTACGGTTTGTCCTGCGCGGGTCCCGGCGCAACATTTTCGATAAATTATTCGTTTCGGTAAATCAATAAAACTCGTATTTTCGATAAACAGGATCTTTTTATTAAACTATCACAATTATCACCTCGTAATACGTGTAACCAGGCGCTGAGACCAAGACCGCAGTACAAATTGTACTGGTTTGGATAATTATCCCGAAAACCGGTACCGTTTGGATCAGTTTTTATAAATAAACGTACCATTTTGTATCTGGAACGTTCCAACGGATACTAATTTTCCGTAATTATAAATAGCCTTTACTGTATTTTATTCCGTATCAGAAATCATTTGCAAACAGTATTTACAGAGTTTTTACAGAGAAAATTCATATATTCATAAACTTTTCAAGAAAATCAAACCAACAATCGGAGGTGTTACCGAAATCCGTTTGGAAAGCTCGAGTACTCAAAACGAAGGTCTTGAGGTGTACTATCAGAATCTGTGTTCCATATCACTGCAGAATCAAAGGTTTATTTTCTGGAAATTTAATTATTTTCGAATTATTATGATTAAAAATATGAATTTTTGTTCGGATGATTGTTTGGATGATTTGATGCTTGCATGTTGTAGAGCTTGTTTTCCCAATGATTTTCATATGTCATATGACTGATTTGGAGTTCAATAACATGTTCAAAATTGAGTTTAATCTTCGAATTTTAAAATTAGGGATTATATCCGTATGAATGTTCTTAATTGAATTTGGGGGTTTCTTAATTCGGGATAGATAGATGTTGTGGTATAGTGGGTTTTGTTCTTTGTGAAATTTGCAATCTATTCGTACAAGTTTTGCAAATCGACGAGGTCTGTAGCAAAGGGAGTTGTATTTTAAAGTTTTCGTCGAACTCGCCGGAAACCGGCGAGTTTTTTGAACATTTTCCGGCCAACTCTGGGATAATTAGAATGAATTGATGGCATGGTTGTGTTCCTTGTGAAGTGTAGATGTGATCTGGAGGTTGTGAAAGTGTGACGGTGCCGGAGACGAGTTCTCCGGCGAACCCGTCGTTTTCCGGCGGGGTGAACTGCAAAATTGCAGTTTAGCCCCTGTATTTTTGTAGGTGATGAAGTTTAGTCCTCCAGGTTTCCAAAATTTGCATATTTTGGATTCCTGTTTTAAAATTATTTAAAAATCATATTTTCTATTTATTTTAATTATAAAAATCCGTTTTTAATTTCTGAAAATTCCAAAAATTATTATTTTAATTCCAAAAATTATTTTTAATTCAAAAATAAATCTGAATTAATTAGTTAATTAATTTCAGTTAATATTTAATTGATTAATTGGTCAATTAATTCAAAAATTAATTGATTAATTGATTTAATTAATTATTAATTGATTTTAAGTAATTATTTAATTAGATTTAATTATTTAAAAATGATTTAAAAATTCCGAAAAATAGTTTCGAGCTTTAAAATATTATTTTAAATTGTTTTCAAGGCTCGATAATTATTATAAAATTGTTTTGAAGCCAGATTTGGCCAACCGAACCTTGTTTATTACTCTGAAATTGATCCAACGACCCGTTTTAATTCTAAAAAATGTTTTAAAAATCATTTTAAATACCCGAAAGCCTGTTTATGACCCGAGACTTCTTTATAAATGATATATCATTGATTGTTTGATATGTTATGTGCTATATGTGACTTGTTGGTTAACTATCGGTCTATATGTTCGGTCTTTACTTGCTTATAGCGTAACTTTCAATCCGTTAATCGGATTTGGGTAAGACGAAGGGTAGATAGAAGTGTATGTCAAATAGAATCGTATGAGTTGGATATTGATAGATGCTTATGATATGTGAGCAGAAGAGGCAAGGTATAGGAAATGGAAACAGATAGTCGAGGAGTAGACGGTTGTGATTGAAAGTTAGAGAAGTATAGCAAGCCAATACCAGGCAAGTGTTCTGAACTTTCTCGAGATATATTGTAGTTGATTGATAGTCCTGTTTTATATTGCAAGTGCTTTGAAGCACTGACCCCTAAACCCTGATTCCAGTTATTGATCTTGAGCCGTAAACCTTATTCTTTCTAAACCATTGATTGTTGTATACCCAAATACAAACCACAAATATATGATACTACTCCACAAATACATACAACTAAATACCAAACACTGAACTGAATTACTTACATATTCTAACCATTGTACCTTATGCTTTGAAAGATCAAATCCTTGAAACCTTGAAATGTTGATTCCTTTGTTATCCAATTCTTTCATTACCTAACAACCAAGCTTTGAAATTGCCATGTTGATCCTTTGTGAAGGTTGAAACCATTTCATTATCGAACATCCAAATGTTGTTTATTATTCTGTTTATTGCTTTTCATTGTTTATTCTCTTATTATATTAGAATTGGATTGTTTTATAAAATTATGGACCAGATTCGTGGTCAGACCATATAAATGGTCAAGTTAGGCAAATGTGTGCCTTGGATCCAGTAGTTAGAGCAGTGCTGTGTGCTTTGCTCGGGGTTAATGCATGACTGATCAACAGCCTTACCTTGTTTTTTTTTAAAATAAAAATATAATATCCAATTCTAAATCATAATTCATTGTTCACTTGATATCATAACCTTTTCACTTGATGATCATTATTCTCAGTTTTGTCATTGTGACTTGCTGAGCTAGTTAGCTCATTTGTGCGATGTTGTTTATGTTCTTTTCCAGTTAAGAAGGAACCCGTTGGTAGCGAGGATCCCCAGTCCAGCGCGAGAGCTAGGGGTTCAGGTTGATCGAGTTAAGCTAGTAGGCATATTTTGAGTAGTTTAAGTTTGTCAAAGTTTGTAATAATGCTTAATACTCAGTTCTGAGTTTGAATAGTTGGGATTTGGACGTTTGTAATATAAAGTATGTGTGTGGCTTGTGTGCATACTTTAACCTATTACGGTCCGTGGTAGTTGGTAAGTAGGGTCACTGCATAGTATTATTATTATTATCTTTATTATTGTTATAAGCAGGTTATAAATAAAGTGTGTGTGTGGACCCAAACTTCTGACCCGGGTTTGGAGGGCGCCACACTTGCAACCCTAGAAACTAACTCAGTTCTCCCATCATACTCATTTGATACCTGGACTGCATTAGCTTTGCAAATCTCTCACAAAGTTTATCATTAGTAGATCCAAAAATGATATCATCAACATATATCTGTAATAATAATAAGTCCTTACCATGGTATTTATAAAAGTGGGTTTTGTCAATTGTACCTCTGACGAAACCGCTCTCTAGCAGAAATAGAGTAAGTGTTTCATACCAGGCCCTTGGAGCTTGCTTTAGTCCATAGAGTTCTTTATCCAATAAGTAGACATGATCTGGATACCTTGGATCAATGAACCCTGAAGGTTGTTCAATATAAACTTCCTCTTCGAGTCTCTATTCAAGAATGCACTCTTCATATCCATTTGGAACACCTTAAAATTCTTATGAGCATCATAGGTAAGAAAGATTCTAATTGCCTCAAGCCTTGCAACTGGAGCAAAAGTCTCATCATAATCAATGCCTTCTTGTTGTGAGTAACTCTTTACAACCAGTCTTGCTTTATTCCTTGTAATAATGCCCTCACTATAAGTTTTGTTTCTGAAAACCCAATTTGTGCCAACTAAAGATCTGTTCTTTGGTCTTGGCATAAGAGTCCAAACTTTGTTCCTTTCAAATTTATTGTGCTCTTCTTGTATTGTTGTGACCCAGTCAGTATCTTGCAGAGCTTCTTTAACCTTTTTAGGTTCAGTTTGAGATAGAGAATAATGGTAGAGACATTCATTTTGGGTGGCTTTCCTTGTTCTTATGCCACAGTCAGGGTTCCCAATGATTAAGTCAGGTGTGTGTGACTTAGACCATTTTCTTGCAGATGGAAGTTGACTCCGTGAAGACGAACCTCCCCTTGATCCATGAACTCTCTGTTATTTCTTTGATTAATACCACTTTTGTTTCTTGATGTTCCCCCTGAATCAGTGTTCCCATTGTTATCAGTATTTGAGGAAGATGAGTCTGATGATCTTTCTACTAATATCTCTTGAGATGTAGTCTTTGGATTAGAATCATGTTTCTCCACCTTAACATATGCTTCAGTGTTAGAACTATTTTCACTACTTTATGGAACCTCTGAGCTTTGAGTGATATCAGGACTTACTATATCAGAGTCAGGATTTAAAAGTTCAGCATAAGGTACTTCATTTTCAAATCTCAATTTGTCATGGTCATCTGCATCTTCTAGACCTGTTATTTTCTTTTCATCAAAAAATACTTGTATAGATTCCACGACTGTTCTTGTTCTCAGATTGTAAACTCTAAAAGCTTTTGTGGTCAACGGATAACCCACAAATATTCCTTCATCAGCTTTCAGATCAAACTTGGTCAGCTGCCCCAGATGAGTTTTGAGAACAAAACACTTACAACAAAAAATATGAAAGAACTTCAAATTTGGCTTTTTTCCCTTTACCATCTCAAATGGTGTTTTTCCATGCTTGTTGTTCAATGTTACATTTTGTGTAAAGCAAGTTGTTTGCACAGCCTCAGCCTAGAAGTAGGTAGGAAATCTTTCTTCCTCTAGCATGGTTCTTGCAGCTTTTATCAGAGTTCTATTCTTTCTTTCAATAACCCTATTTTTTTGTGGAGTTTCGGGAGCAGAATACTCTTGTTTTATCCCCTTGAGTTTGCAGAATTCTTCCATAGAGCTATTCTTGAACTCAGTTCCATTATCACTTCTGATGGTCTTCATTTTGCATGTTGATCTTTTTTTCAGGTCCCTCACATGATCATGAAAAATGGATGGACATTCATCCTTGGTGTGCAGAAAATACACCCATGTGTATCTTGTATATTCATCAACAATTACGAGTGCATACCTCTTCTTGGAAATTGACATAACATTCACTGGACCAAAGAGATCAACATGAAGTAGATGATATGGTTCAAGAATTGAGGATTCAGTTTTACTCTTAAAAGAAGTTTTCCTTTTCTTGGCTTTATGGTAAGAATCACATAATCCATCAGGAGTAAAAACTGCATTGGGAAATCCTCTAACAAGATCTTTCCTCACTAGTTCATTGATATTATTGAAGTTAAGGTGAGAAAGTATTTTATGCCAGTTCCAGCTATCTTTCACAGATGCTCTACTCAGTAGATAAACTTTTAAATTATCAATACTTGTGGAGACCCTCGCTTCATATAAACTACCATATCTTACACCATTCAATGCAATCTTACCATCAGACTTACTGACAATTTCACAATGCTCCTCAAAGAAGTTGACATGGTAACCTCAGTCACAGATTTGACTCACACTAATCAGATTATGCTTGAGTCTTGCAACTAGAGATACATTTTTAATGATAAAATTTCCAACTTTGATTTTTCCATATCCCAAGATTTTTTCTAAGTT
Organism: Apium graveolens; assembly: GCF_009905375.1. Lineage (NCBI taxonomy): Eukaryota > Viridiplantae > Streptophyta > Magnoliopsida > Apiales > Apiaceae > Apium > Apium graveolens. Next base: position 55,375,692 of record NC_133650.1, read on the forward strand.
GCCCTCTCCATAAGAAACGCTTGGGCCAGCCTTCTCCTCAAATTCTGATAGCGGTGATTTATAACCAGTCATATGTCTCGAGCATTCACTTTCAAAGACTAGAGCATTCCTTCTGTCACCCTACAATCAGTAATTTTAATCAGTTAGTGTTTTTAAGGACCCAGACTTGCTTGGATCCTTTGGCCTCTTTAAGTTTATTAACATATTCAGCAAAAGAATTTTTATCAGAGTTTATGTTAACATCTGTACTATCAGTATTTATACATGCAGAAACAAATTTTTCTTTAATTAAAGAGGGTTTCAGTTTATAATAATCATAATACAAACTGTGATACTCTTTATATGTATAAATAGAATGCTAAACACTTCCTTAATGAAAACAAGGACTCTGTGGTTTATATCTAACTGTTTTATTCATAAACACTGATTTAGAAGAAACAATATTTATCTTTTTATTCTTCTTGCAAGAGTTAGCAAGATGATTAGTGCTACCACTATTTCAACAGGTCTTTCTAGGTGCATTTGGTGGGGTTACATAATTTCCATTCTTATTAACACCTACCTTGCCATTCCTATTTTTCTTAGACTTTTTCATCTTGTCTTTCATGTGTAGATCCTTCAGCTTTTAATTAAGCTGTTTTCGAGTCATTGAACCAATATTTACCGAATTTGTGTGAACTTGTTAACTCTTATCATTAATTATGTTTGATCTAGGTATTGAGGTTGTACCTTCCTCATGGATTTACTTAACGGTATTAGCACTAGTATTAAACTTAATGGTCTTTATTTGAACCTTGTTCAGTTTGACCTTGCTATCAGTTTTTATTGGTTCTGTTATCTTAGTTTCTTTTCCACTTTTCTTATCAGAATTAGATCTAGCTGAATATCCTAATCCTGATCCCCAACAACTATTCTCTTGAATTTCCTGAGTTGATTTTCCTGAGTTAGTCCAAAGTTTAATGACTTCTCTTTGTTTTGCTAGCTCCTTCTCTAGATAAACATGTTTTTCTAACAATTTTTCCTTAACATAAACAACAATATCTCTTTCTTTTTGAATTTCTAGCATGGAAAACAAGTTAATTTCTAGGTGATCATTCATTTCTTTAACACAGAGTTTTCACTCTTCATTCTATTATTCTCCAAGGTTTGTTCCCTAAAACTAATATACAGAGACTTAAGAAATAATCTTAATTCATAGATATCATCATTATCAAAAGCAAGAGTAGTCTGAGGTACCTTTAATTCAACATTGTCATCCTCAACACCAGCTTTTTCCATGAGAGCATGGTTGACTCCATTATCTGAATCTGATGAATCATTCCAGTTTCTCTTCCTTGAGATCAAGGCTTGTTTCTTCTCAGTTCTGGGTTTTCTGCAGTCAGCTGCAAAGTGTCCAATTCCATCACAGTTGTAACATCTCTCTTTTGACTTTGTCAAGTTTTCCAGATCTTGATTCCTTCCCATCAGTATTTCTCTTGTTGTTCCTCTTATCAGAGTTTGAGGAACTGGAACCTTTTCCGGAAATCGTCTCCCTTTTCTGAAGTTCCTGTAGACCATCTTCTTGAAGCTTTTAACCAGTAGGGCAGCCATTTGATCCATATCTTCATTGTTGTTATGATCACTATCAGTAACTGATTTAGTATCAGTATTTGAGTCATCATCAGAATTTGGTGATTTAGTATCTGACTTTGCAATAATGGCTTTCCCTTTGGAGTAGCTTTTCCTCATAGCTTTCTCCTTTAGCTTCTCTTCAACCTTGAGTGTAACTAGTCGAGCTTTTGATCATTTTCTCTTGCTTCTTTGCTCCTTCTCTTGTTCATGAGTTTTCAGAACTCCATAGATCGCATTTAAAGGTGTGTTGTCAAGTTAATAGTTGTCCCTTATTGATGTGACTTTAAAGTCCCACTTTTCAGGGAGAGCAAGTAGGAACTTCAGTTTTGAATCCTCCAAATCTTATTCTTTGTTGACAAGGGATAAGTCATTCAGCAACTTCTGAAATTTGTCATAGATCTCAGTTAAGGACTCATTGTCCCTTAAGTCAAAGTGCTCAAATTCTTGAGTAAGTACTGTCTTCCTATTTTTCTTGATAGCGGTTGTACCTTGACACTTTACTTCTAAAGAATCCCATATTTCTTGTGTTGTCTTACATCCAATGACTCTATTGCACATAACACTATCATGACTATCGTGCAAGATGTGTCTAACCTTAACATCCTTTATTATAGATGAGATATCTTCAGTAGAGTAGTCCTTCGTGTCTTTGTCTATCATCTTCTCTGGTTCTCCTATAAGAAAAACAACCACCTTATTGGTCTATGAGGACCATCATTGATCCTGTTCAGATATTCAGGATCTGTGGTTTCCAAGAACAAGGCCTTCCTGACTTTCCAGATTGGATTTTCATGTATCTTTATGATAGACACCTTGATTCATTCATACCTACTTATGTTGCTGCTTATTTGTGATGAGGCTGGGGTTGTGGCTTCGAATTCTGTGCTTCTTCTTCTTCTTTTTCTGACATGGTTGATTGATTTTCAGATCTTAAACTGTTTGTACATTAACATCAAGCTCTGATACCAATTGTTAGGCCCTTAAACAATTGTAGGGGGTGAATACAGTTAATACAATCAATTCGACAAAGCTTCAATAGAATCAACAATTTTTATATTAACTGATAAAAACTTATTACAAACGTACTCTCTCGAAAGGATGAACAAATAGTCTTGAGAGCTGCTAGGTTATGCGAAAGATATAACAATGTCACAATGCTTATAGCATGAACCTAATTTTTGCTTTATATAGAGCACAGTTACACAATGCATAAGGAATCATATTCTATCAACAACAAGGAAACCTATACAATTGCTTCTGAGATAAAGTCCTTCACCGCCTTGAGTTCTTGTTTCCTTTTCCTTATCAAAGATCAATTGATGTGACAAATACTGATTTCATCAGCCATTGACATCATCATCCATAAATATCCTTATCCGTCGATTATCAACATCCGTCGATGTCCTTATCAGTCGATATCAACATCCGCTGATATCATCATCATCCGTTGATATAAAATCTGAAATGAACATCTGATAGTTTCTGCTTGATATCATCAATTGCTCCTAACACTGCTATTCCTATATATTGTGATAATCAAAGTGCTATTGCAATGATAGGAAATCTAGTGCAACATTCAATGACTAAACACATCAGCATCAAGTACCATTTCATAAGGGAACATTTGGAAGCAGGTACAGTGGAATTGGTCTTCGTTCCAACAGATCAGTAATTGGCAGATATATTCACCAAGCCTCTACGTGAAGCTACTTTCACAAGATTGGTGAATAAATTGGGAATGATATCAGGACATTTCTCAAACTCTGATAATTAAGAAATAACTACTGATATTTGAAGCATGGTATATTTTTATGTGTTAGTACTTGTTAAATATTGATTATTGTGCTAAATGTTGATTCCAGGATAACATGCAATTAACTTCTATGATCCTTAGCTGATAGTTGCATGTTGAACTACTGATTATGCATATATGCTCTGATATTATTTAAACTTTCTTTTACTAATAGATCCTGACAGTAGTTGTAAATTCTGATATTTGTCAAACCAGCGTTGACTGATAATCTTGATAGTCGTGATTAAATACTGATAATGGTCAAACTTTGATTGACTATTTTTATGATATTCAAATATTATTGTAATCACAGGTTTGAAGTTAGCCACAAGTGGGTAATTTTTCATGGTTACATATATTTACACGTTAACAAGAGGATATGGAACACGTCTTTCTTAGATCCCGTAAGATTGGGTTCGTTCTCACAGCTCCACCCACAATCTCCGGTGACCAGGTGCTTACTATCTGGACTAGAATCTATGATGATGGAGGAGCTAACGGATCTTCAAGCCTTTTGTTTGAATTTGATAATAAAACAAGGATTGTAACTCCTCAAACTGTGAGGGATGCATTGCAATTTCCTACTCATACCTCCTATACTAGATTCAAGGGAGATACTGAAATAAAGAGATTCTTCACTAAGATAGGCTATGACAAGGATTTGAAGAACCTTGGTTAATTAAAAAGGAATGGGCTCAGGAAGGAATGGAATTTCTTCTTCGACTACATCACAAAGGCTTTCAATAACAAATATTCTAATTTTGATGCCTTTCCCATCATGACACAACAAATAGGGTACTGTCTAATTCATGGTTCACATTATAATTATGGTAGAGTAGTCTTGTCTTTTATTGGTGATAGGATAAATGATGATAGAAATGTGGTATATTATGCTAGATTCTGTTATTTGATTTTTAATGTTTGTTTTTCTGATACCCCTATCCCTTCTAATCTAATGTCATTGTTTAAATTGATAAAAAGGGCTTTTTCTGACTTAATTTCATAAGATGGAAAGCGGTTGACTTTAGCTCCTTTATGGTTGCCATTGGTTGCTAGAAACTTGCACTTAGCAAGACTCCCTAAAACTTATGGTTTTCTTAACAGCTAGAGTGCTAAGCTGCAGGAAATTACCATTGGAAACCATCATGTAGCTCACCCCAGCATAACTACCCAAACACAAATCCAAACATAAACTCAACCACCATAAAAATATCAAATAGAAGCCACCTCAGGTACCTCCCAAAAGACACCTGCTGTAAAAAGAAAGAAAGAATTGTCTAAGAGACCTACAAATCCTGATGTAGCTAAGTCAAAAGATGAAGCATCTCAAGTTCCTCATTCTCTTAAACCTTCATAATTTTTCAAGAGGAAACTTGTAATCCTGGATTAGAATCAGATTCAGATGAGCACAATGCTACCTTATCTTCTAGATTTCCAAAGTTTTCATCTGATTCTTCTCCAAGACCAGTTGTTCCATCAACTATAAAGGGCACAGCTGCTGATGCTGGTACAAGCCCCATGCCAAAGAAAACAAGATGGTCAAAGCATATTTCAATCATCACTTGCTCAGTGTATCCAATCCAAATTCTAAGTTTCAACCAACTGTTGAGGCCCTTGTAGAACTGTCTGATTCTCCAAAAAAGCAATATCACAAGAGAGCAAGAGAAATCTCTCATGAGCAAGTTGAAGCTAGTGTGAAGAGGCTGCAATGGAAAAGTTTCTTCCCTGGATCAAGCACATAAGAACCTGTATCTCAAAGGGGTACATCAGCTGCATTTTCTAATCCAATCCCACAAGAACCTGCACCTCAAAGTGGTGCAGCAGATATTGAAGGACAAGATCCTCTGATTACAAAGTCCGTTCAACAATGGCATGATGAAGAGCCTGCTGGAACAATATGATATTTGACCTGCATTTTATGATATATCTCTAAAGAGTGTGAACAGAACATTAACCTTAATCGCTACGGCACAAGCGATACAAATCCACGTCTTCTACTTTATTTCCCGAATCTCCTTGGACGAAGTGTGGGCTTCGATCTTCCAAGGTGTACCTCTCCTTTAAGCTCCGAAAATCCAAAACACTAGCGGGCTCCTTGAGAAAAATGGCTTCCTCTCTCAAACCCTAGGATATTTTTTTCAGTTTTTTGTTCTCGTGTTCTCACCACCTCTAGCTTCAGGATAATTAGAATATTTATAGGCTACAGTAGGGATCATGGACAATTAGGTCGGGCCTCCCAATGACATTTTGGGCCATGCCCAATGTCATTAAATATTAATTCAATCCACTAAAGAATTAATATTTGCACTACCTTTCCTAATTCCATAAATTCGTTATTTAATTCGGCTCCCATATTAGTTGCTTATTAAATACCCCATGTTTAAGATATCGTATGTCCATTAATTAAATTAATTTCTGACAATTAATTTAATCAATATCTTTTATCCTTGATCATCCACTCTACCTTATAATTGTGCAAGAATAAAACTTCCTACAGGACTAAAGCACAATTATCTTTATGAGCTTTCAAGAGGACATCATCGCCCGAATATATTTTTCGGACACAGTTTCCTTTTATAGTCAATATCCCACTCTGTATATAATGTCATTGCCCAATACATAAATTCAAAATTTAAAATAAATTACTTAATGTATGAATCGAGGCATGTGCATCATATACAAGTGTGAATCACTATATCCGGATTAAGAACCTAAGCAATAATATTATCGTAGAATGTTAGTTCTTCTTTATTATCAGAATAAAAGAAAGAATTATTCTACTATTTTGATCCCGTTCAATATACACAAAGTATACAAGCATTATTCAATAGTAAAGATATAGTATTTCTAAATAATACTTCAGCCATTCCAGTGGTTTTTCTAACACCACTTAGACTGTGAACCTTTAATATATTATCTAAGGAGCTTGACAATCTAATCTTCCGCTATCCCATTTGATACTAGATTATCTATAATATATAATATACAGACAATGTGGAAACATGCATTCAAGATTTTCAAATAATTATTATAATAGTATATACTTCAAACGAATAGTTCAGTGTAAACCCTAACAATCTCCCACTTATACTCAAGCTATTCTTTGAGTATATCAGTGTTTATTACAATCAATCCACTACCAACTATATAACTATGTGACCAAGTGTCTGACTCATATCTCTTCCACGTGCTCCTGAGAAGCCTTAGATGGTAAGCTCTTCGTGAAAGGATATGCCCAGTTATCCTTTGACGCTATATCAACCACAATAATATCTCCTCGCTTAACGAACTGCCTTATGAGGTGATATTTAGGCTCTATGTATTTTGCTTCCTTATGGGCCCATGGCTCCTTGGAATTGCCACAACACCAGTATTATCATAATAGGTCATGATTTTCCGTGGCAAATTAGGAACTACATCCAAATCCAGCAGGAAGTTTCAAAACCATATAGCCTCTTTGGCTGCCTCAGAGGCTGCCACATAATCGGCTTCCATGGTTGAGTCTGCAATGCATTTCTGATTCACCCTCCTCCATATTACGGCTCCACCTCCCAAAGTAAAAACAGATCCCGAGGTGGACTTTCTCTTATCCTTATCTGTCTGGAAATCTGAATCGGTATATCCCAGAGGCAACAAATCTAAGGACTTGTAAACTTACATATACTATTTAGTTCTACGTATGTACTTGAGTATTGTTTTTACTGCACTCCAATGTTCATGTCCCGTGTTTGACTGGTATCGGCTAACCATGCCCATGGAAAAACAGATATTAGGTTTCATACATAACATAACATACATTAGGCTTCCACATGCCGAAGCATAAGGACTTTCCTTCATGTATCTCTTTAGGTGTCGAAGGGAACTGACTTTTTGATAGAGAAAATCTATGTCTGAAAGGTAAATTACCCTTCTTGGAGTCTTGCATGTTAAAACTAGATTATACCTCATCTATGTAAGGCTCCTGAGATAAAGCCAACATCCTTTTCTTGCGATCCCTTATAACTTTGATCCCAAGGATGTATGTTGCTTCACCTAAGTCCTTCATTTCAAATTGTTTGAACAACCATGCCTTTATTGAAGATAACATCTTAACATTGTTTCCAATGAGTAAAATGTCATCAACATATAGCACTAGAAAAACCACTGCATTTCCCTCACATCTCCTATACACGCATGCTTTGCTTGGACTTTGATCAAAACCATACGACTGGGCTTCCTGATCAAAATGAATGTTCCAATACCTAGATGTTTGTTTAAGTCCATAAATAGACCTTTTAAGCTTACATACAAGATGCTCTTGGCCTTCCTTAATGAATCCCTCTGGTTGCTGCATATAGATGGTTTTTTCAAGACTTCCATTAAGGAAAGTTGTCTTGACATCCATTTACCAATCTCATAATCAAGATGAGCTGCTATAGATAAAAGAATACAGATTGACTTAAGCATGACCACTGGTGAAAAAATTTCCTCATAATCGATACCTTCTTTCTGAGTATACCCTTTCACAATAAGTCTTGCATTCCAGGCTTTCACCTTTTTATCTGATCCCCTCTTTTTCTTGCAGGTCCAATTACATCCAATAGGTTTTATACCTTTGGCTGGTTCCACGAGCTCCCATACATGATTAAAATACATCGATTCCATCTCAGATTCCATTTCCTTTTGCCAAAGATCTGCATCTTTGTCTTGTAGTGCATCTTCGTATGTCCGGGGATCATCATCATGTTCACCAGAGACCAAGTCCAAAGACTCTCCAAAAAACATAAATCTATCAGGCTGTCGAACAACCCTCCCACTACGATGAGGCACTGGTGTTGTATTAGTGACAAGTTATGCATTTTGTTGTGGTTGTTCTACCTGTACTATAGGTTTATGGGTATTATCTATCCCTCCCAATAGTTCCTCTAAAATGATACTACTCATGGGTTTGTGATTCATTATATAGTCTTGCTCTAAGCATCTAACATTGGTGCTAACAATGACATCCTGGTTCTTCAGACTATAAAATAAATAACCTTTCATTCCCATGTCGTAGCCTACAAACAACCTTACTTTTGTACGAGATTCTAACTTAGTCGTGTTCTTGTTCAGCACATGTCCTGGACAACCCCATATTTGAATGTGTCTTAGACTCGGGTTGTCCCCGGTTCACAATTCTAAGGGGGTCTTAGGAACCGATTTAGAAGGTACTAGGTTTAGAAGATAACCTGCTGTTTCTAAGGCATATCCCCAAAATAACTTGGGTAAATCCGAATAACTCATCATCGATCTAACACTCTCTAAAAGAGTATGGTTCTTTCTCTCTGCTACACTATTCTGCTGGGGTGTGCCTGGTGCAGTTACACTACAAGAAAAATGTCAATATACATCGGTTTTTGGCCGATGTCTATGTTGTTAAGCAACCGATGTTGATGTTGGTGATGTCTATTCTAGACATCGGTTAAAACCCGATGTCTTTACTCGATTATACATCGTTTCTAGTAAAAAAGTTGATGTCCATGCATTGTTTTTTTACAAAATATGTTAGAAATAAATAATTTTAAAAATAAATTACACCTATTACAACCTATTAAACATATAATGAGCTATGTTTTTTTCACATAGATATCGAATAATTTCATTTATGTGATGTAAAATAAGATATTAAACATCGATTTATTCAGTAAAAAATGATGTCTATATTTGCACATAGACATCAGTTTTATCCCAAACAAATTGATGTCTATGTTCAATTTAGACTTGAACATGTTAGTCTTTGACATCCGTTTTTTATCAAAAAGCCATGGACCTTAACTTTTTTGACATCAGTTTTTTTCTTTAAAAGTGATGTACAATTACTTTTGAGATATCAGTATTTGTTCATTAAAAGCGGTGTACAATTATTTTTTGACATCAATATTAATTCATTAAAAGTGATGTATAAGAAGTTTAAAGACAAATATAAATTTCCATTCAATATTCAATTTACTGTCAAAGGTGATGGCTATACAAATGTTTCTTTACTATTGTTCATGAAACATGGAAGTTAGACTAAGAAAACAAAATTTTAAATTTATAGGCAAACCACTATAAATATTACAAAGCCTACGTTACTCTCATGGAAGATTACATTCCCAAACAATTAGAAGAAATTCACTACTATATAGCGGTTGTTGCTGCTTCATGGGTTATGAAGAAACTACTACCTATCCCATTTGGGATGGAAAATTAGGAAGTTTGTGCTTCAATCAATGCACCAACTCCTTCTCCAATGGAGCATTACATAAAAGTATGTAAGCTATTTAAAGTAATACCAGTTTTCCACTCCAATGTATCAAAATGATGATGCCAGCCGTAACTGTTATCGCTGCAGCAATTACTATCCATACACATAAGATATTTTATTTCCACTTCCTGAGGTTAAGAATAACCAACAAAGTGAATATTTATATATACTTGCACCAGTTAGCAACTAAAGGATATAATTTTTTTTGAAAGTTTAACCATTGACATATATGCAAATTTATAATTAAAATTAAAAATATATTTAAAAAGTTACACAAGAATAATAAATTACACATAATTTTCAATAAACTTTTGCTTTCACCAACTTTTGGTGCATTGTTGTCAACAATCATTCCCTTGATTTTCATTAACCAATCACAATGACCCCTAATATTTTGAAGTTAGGATTCATCTTGAGCAATTCAAGCATCTTTACCCTATGCATCAAATGTATCAGCCCTTCTTGTCATTTTCTTCCTGGACGTTTAATAAGAACAGTTAGTCCCGCCAAGAAAGAAACGAAACAAACACAGCTGTCAAATGATTAGAGACCGGTCAATGATCAAATCACCAAATTAGTTGCAAAAAATGACTAAAACTTGTATAAATAAACAAATAAAACCTTTTCCCGTGACTTGCATTCATTAGTGTGGCATGCAACTGCAGTTTATGCAGACATTTTTCATTAAGAATAAGCCTCACAAAACAAAGTTATAGAAAAAAAGTCTATAACATCAGTATCATGCGAAATGCATTATTGTATTTATTTTAATAATATTACCATTCTACAGCAAGGATAATACATGATTACAATTGTACTGAGTTGTTTAAAACCAGAGGCTTTATCTCTTGCTGTTATATAAGATGACTGCAAAATGATCTCTTCATAATCTAATTCATAATGCAAAATGCACTAGAATTTGTACTGGAATTTTAAATGATTACACTAGTATTAACAGAGCTAATAAATCAAGTCAATCAAGTACCTCTGTATTTTTGGACCATGTCAAGCCCATCAAAAATACGAATTTTGGAATCCTCTGATGTTGTCATAACTGTTTGGGAATCCTGCTCGAGGAACTACACAAAGCAAATGTTTCTTTTAACAATGTTACATAACTTAATCAAAGGAAAACTAGGCAAGTATTACAGTTAGAAACCTGAATGCCTGTTATTCTAGTGCCTGAGCATCTCTTTTTACCATGAATTTGAAATTCGGTAGCAAGTAGGAGATCATTGCCTGCAGAACCTCGACTTTTGTATTAGGTACTACCCTAAAAAAATATAAATAGATGACACACATTTAGAAGGACACATGCATCTTCTATTTTAAGAACTATATATTTCAAAATAATTTCCAGCTGGGACATATAAAGCTAATGTCTTTAAAGGCAAACTATATGATGTTTCAATTTGAGTCCACTCTATTTTGTAGAGTCACCCTCAAACAACAATAAAAACTTTATGTTGCCATCATGTGGTACTTTTCTGGCACTGTCTACAGTATGAGCTTTCTCACTCGAACCTCTGTTCCTGTATATAAAACATATTCGACCGATTATTTTGATTTAGCATAGTAGCATCCTAACATTGTGCACTTGAAGGAATGACCGATGAACCTTTTAGCTTCTTCATCTATTCGCTTCATATCCAGTTCTATTCTAGGAGTGTTTTCGGTAAAGATGATGGCTCACAAGTATAAGGTTCCATAGAGAAAAACTATACAAATTGAAATTGCACCACATAACCAGACTATTTTGAATATATTGGCCACAAAGTCAACTTATTTCTGATACATTCTACGATTAGTTTACTTTCATCTCGTTTTTTACTTATCCTCCAAATCTTAGGATCCAGAAATGAATTTTATGAGATTAGAATTATTCTAGAGATTCTTTGCATAGATAAATACTTACTGTCCAGTAATAAGTTGGGGAACAGTTAAAACATTGAACTATTTATGTAGGAAAACTGCTTGTATTACTCACTTCTATTTTCAAAGCTGCCTTGGTAGAGGCACGCTCCTAATTAAAGGGAGAGAAGATGGAAAATGCTTGAAGGTTTCTGTTGTGCAACGCTTGTACGGATGATGTGGCTTAAAAAGTGTTGCCTTTGGCAGCCGTGATTTCTTCCAGTAGTCCTCAGATGGTGAGCCACATAACTTGAATATTTTGTGTAGTTGCTCCATCTAACGAGCAACAAAATTTTAGAAGAATATAAATTGTCAATCAGCATAAAGAACAGAGATACCAATAACTGCGCCACCAGAAATTAGATCAAGTTGATACGTACTACAATTGAACCTTGACTATGTAGTAACCGATAAAATATTAATATCGCTAAAATAATAATTACAGTCAACTAACAATTATTTATAAAAAAAAGTCAAGCTCCTCAACAACTAATATATATAGGACCTATCAAATAAACTCTAATTATCCCAATTGAACATATATGAATATAAAGAACAGGATACCTACAGTCTTCAAGTTTGATGGTTGATTTCTTCTCAACACCGAGAACGATAGTATCGCTACCTCTAACACCGATGGCAGCATTACCATACAGTACTTTAATTTGGGTTTCAATTTCAAAAAATCCCCAATTCTAAAAACTAGGGTTTCGATTAAAGGATTTAAAGGAAAAGAGAGCATAGTAGATGTGGTGAGAAATGGTGAGCAGCAGTGAGTGAGAGAGAGAGCTGAGAAGGGTGTGTTCTTGATGGAGAGAGAGCTGAGAGAGAGAGAGAGAGATAGCGCGCCGTGAGAGAGAGGGGGAGTTGTGAGAGAGAGAATGTGAGAGTATTTGTTTTTAGTTTTTTAGTTTTTAGTTTCTATTTAATTTGAGAGGGAGAAACCAAAATTTGTTAAGGAGGGAGTAAATATTTTGTTAAAGGGGAAAATAATTAGGGAGGCCGCACATTCAATTTTTAAAAACTGAACTTAAGACATCGGTTTTCAAATAAACGATGTCTTAAAAATAGAAAGATATCGAATAAACACAGGGTGATGTCTATTATGCTTTAGACATCAGTGACATCAGTGATCGATGTCTAATATGTGATGTCTATTAACATTTTTCTTGTAGTGTTAGCTGGGATTCTATCCCATTCTCTGATAAATATTCCCTAAATTCTCAAAGCAAGTATTCTCCACCACGACCTTATCACAATGACTTGATACATTTATTAAGTTGCTTCTCCGTTTTAGCTTTGTACCTTTTAAACTTCTCAAAGCACTCAGACTTACGGTACAATAAATAAACGTACCCAGATCTAGAATAATCGTCAATGAATGTGACGAAATACTCATAACCACCTCTTGCTTGGATATTCATGGGTCCACATAAATCACTGTGAACCAATTCTAACACTTCTTTGGCTCTACTTCCCTTTGCCTTGAAATGCCTATTAGTCATTTTTCCTTCCAAGAAGGATTCACAAACTGAAAATGCCTCAACTTCCAATGAGCCTAAAGGCCCGTCTTCTACCAGTCTTTGAATCCTCCTCAAGTTAATATGACCTAATCTCAAGTTCCCAAGATATGTTTGGTTCAAACTAGAAGGTTCCTTTCTTTTAGTACAAGTAGAAAATGTGTTATTCAATTCCCTATTTTGCAGTTGCAGTGCAGGTTGACTAGGATTAATTATATACAAATTGTCTTGAAATATAGAACATATAATTTATTTATTCATCATAATAGGAACATTACGATCCAAACAAACATTTTAACCATCCATAGCAAGCTTAGAAATCGAAATCAGATTTCTTCTAAAAGAAGGTACATAAAGACAATTGTTCAAAACAAAAATCCTATCAGAACCAAAAGATAAATGAATAACTCCTACTGCAACTACTGCTACTTTCGTAGCAACTCCCATGAACACGTATATCTCATCATCTCTAAGAATTCTGGATAGATGGAATCCCTGCATAGAATTACAAACAGGATCAGTGGCTCCTGTATCTACACACCAAGTCCTCGTAGATATAGCCGCTATATATGTTTTCGTAACTAGAGAAAAAGACATATCAGTATTGTTTGTCTTCCTAGGAAGAGGACAATCCTATTTCTAGTGACCTGACAGATTGCACCTGAAGCACTTTCCCTTAAGCTTGTTCACGCCACCTTGAACTCCCAGTGCCTTCACAGCTTTCTGTGTCTGAGCCTTTTTCTTCTTCTTCTTCATACATTTCGGCTTAGAGGAAGAACCTTTCTCAGCCACATTCACTTGAACACTTTGCCAAAATAATCCTTCAGCTTCCTGAAGTTCTGTCAGGTTTTCCACGAGACTATACAACCTCTTTTTCATGTTGTAATTCAAGCGAAACTGCTCAAAACTCTTGGACAAGCTCATAAGGATAAGTCAATCTGGGTTTCCCCGTCAAGATCAGCACCAAGGATCTCTATCTCATTCAGATGCGACATCATCTTGAGAACATGATCCCTTATAGGCCTTCCTTCAGGCATCTCGGTGTTCATTAAAGCCTTCATGGCGAGTTGCCTAACAGCCCTATTATGATCTCCAAAAAGTTCCTTGAGATTAAAGAGCATATCTGCAGTAGTGGCCATAGACTAATGCTGATGCTGCAAAACACCCGACATTGTTGCGAGAATGTAATATCGCGACATCTCATCAGCTGTAATCCACCTTATAATACTCTTCAGCAGTCAACACAATGTTCAAATTTTGTTTCCATTCAATATAGTTAGGTCCGGTAAGTTGTTTATCCTTAAGTATGGTGAACAGTGAATTAAAGCCCATTATATCTTGAGAATCATGCAAAAAACATCACATAACACATAAAGGATGCATTAAATATTAAGACCTATTGGTTCCTCTAACAATTATTAAAATTAATGCACTAACATTCAAACACCATAAGTTTCTGGTATGCCACGATGTGTGACATGTATACCACCTAAATTTGTTTAAATGTTACTTTGGTCCTATTACTAAATAATACGCCATGTTGTGGTGGTCTATATTATTTTTTATAGCTAAGTGTATACCATCATCAAATCTTAAATTAAACATAATTATACCAGATGCCATCAAATGATATCTTATAATTATATGAAATCTATGAAACTAGGTATTCCACGTTGGGTGACATGTATACCTTCCAATATTCGTTATTTATTTAAGAAGTCTATTCTAGCAATTTCTTTAACATTCTAGACACCATTAATTATATGCCACTATGGGTGACATATATATAATTTATATTTGTCTTTATGTTAAATTACATATAAATAATAATGAAGACCATGGGTTTTAATTTCATATTAATTCCCTCTCCCACTTATTATTTACTTTGAGGATTATAATCTAGATGCATCATCCTATGTTATTTCTTTGAATTCCAGATGTATTATGTCAACAACAAAGAAGACATAACATAATAACATGCTCTCATGATTAAAGAATTAATTAATATAATCCTATGTCCATGTCATTCTAGAATGCTAAGGGTTACTATCACATGGCATAATAACACAGACAAGAAACATATAGTAGCAATAATCAAGATCAGCAGAAATTATGTAAAACATAATAAATCACAATCACTATTATGGCCCCATATAATCTGATCAATGGATGTCTTTGATCATCCTCATAACTACTTGAAAACTGGGTTAATATGTAACACCCCCAAATCCGGGGTCGGGGATCCGGGTTGTCACGAGTTCCATTTCCCTTAATAACACCCAATCTTAATAAACAATCAACTACTCTGTACTGTGACCCCACAATAAACACACACACCACAAGTTATAGTCTCAGAGATGAATATCCAAAAATAACACGAGTCATTTTATTCCACAATTATATGCTATTACACCTTAAAAGGGTTTCTGAATAAATTTACATTTCTTTGCCATTATTATAATTGATAAAGATACATAAGTCTGGTACATCAAAAGTTGAAAGCCTAGCCTATTGGTAGTTCCTACCTCAGCTACAACGACACCAACGCCTATAGAAAACTGCGGAATGTTTCCTATCTGCTCACGAATTAGGAGCTTGGTCATGTTCATCTTGTCTATCTGATGTTGTGTGATGAAAGAAGAAAGCAAGGGTGAGCAACAAGCCCACCAAAATAATATGTATAATGATTTACAATAAATGAGCATTCTCATAGTACTCATGAAAGTCTTGGTCAAGAAGAAATGAACCAAGTTTGATATCTTACCGCGACCAAGTCGCAAAATATTCAGTATATATATATACATATATACTTTTCACAATCTTTGAAATCCTCTGACATGTATAATATACACAGAGTTCCAGTTTATAACTGTATAAAAATATCGTTGCAAGGTGATCTCATATATCTAACCTTGTCTCAACGTCTTTCTGAAAATCTTTGACATGCACAAGATAATCATTTACTAGATATAAGTTTAAAAGATGAAGTTACAAGATACTCCAATATACTTATATCTTTTCCGAATACTACTTGAACTACCACCGTTCAATGTATAAATAGTTCATCCCATAGATTAAGCTACAAGACAAAACTTGAATAGATTCAATCCTTGAAATATCATTATAAATAATGAAGTTACGAGATACTTCATTAAGTCCCGATATATATATATATACACCTATATATATACATTTCATACACTCCTTTAAAACCGCTGTTATGAAAATAATAAACAGAGTTGCAATATCCAATGAATTTGGAAAGGAGAAAACCTTGGCATAAACCTGATATCTTGCTGATCAGGCAAAGATACCAATAAGTAACATTTTCTACTAGTAGATGGACGAATTCCCCACTGGTCATCACCCTGGCCGCAATAGGACCTTATGCTGGACTGCCACTCAGCCACTTACGCATTTGATGGACTCCCACTGAGCCACTTACACTTTCATGGGCGCCCACTGAGCCCATGTTGCTTATGCCGACTCAATAGATGGGCTTACTTCCCGAACGTTGGGTAAGTAATCAATTCATTTATCAAAACAGCAACCTCGTTGCGAATGTAAAATACACCATTGAGCCGGATACATCAAGTTTTGAGCGAGTATTTAAATCCCCTTCGAAAGGAAGATCTTAAATATAAAAATGAGTTTTGGGATCCGCTCTAACTTTTAAAATCATTTTGAAGACTCGAAAATATTTTTAAGAATGTTTGGAGTAATGCTGATTTAATGAAATAAATCAGTCCCGATATATTAGAAAATATCTGAATATTATTATTTAAATAATATTCCCAAAAGGATAATCTCTATATAAACAATTTGAAGTAGAAGTTTTAAAACTCATACTTGAAATGAATATTAAATAACCAAAGATATACTTATACGAAAGTACTATCTTTATTTGAATAATCGAAAATAAGTTTGATTATTGAAACATTATTCTTTAATAAAATAAAGAATAATATTTAATAAATAAGCGGAGTCATAAGCCCTCAAATGAATATTCAAAAATAATATTCATTAACGGAGTCAAAAATCCTCGAATGAATATTCAAAAATAATATTCATTAAATAAAATAACGGAGTCATAAATTCTCGAATGAATATTCAAAAATAATATTCATTAAATAAAATAACGGAGTCATAAATCCTCGAATGAATATTCAAAAATAATATTCATTAAATAAATAAAATAAAGTTACCGAATAAACCTTATTCGATTAATAGTTTTGAAAACTATATCAATATATATATATATTATACTCGGGAACATCGACTCCCGGTTTAGAAAAATGTTCACCTTTGGGTCCCCTATACAAAGGGTATACGCAACTACTGCTTATCTCTAGCATAGGTATTATGCAACTATAAGCAATTGAATCAACAATTAGATATCAAGATTATGAAACAGACATGCATATATACCATATCAGCATGCTCCAATATATCGCAAGATTTGCTAATAACATTCATGCACTTATCACAAGATAATGCATATACATATATACATCACAACAACAGTATAACGGGTAGAAAACTTGCCTGAGCGACTGGGGGTGATAAATGGCTTGGGACGAGTCAGGTAACCTATAAACAACATATAAGTTGGAATTAAACCAAAGTCGCTTATGAATCTATACTTTAACCAATTAGACCCTAACGTTCGCTTTTGCGCTTAACGATTCACTTAAGTCGCTCGAGTACCCTCAGCTCCACCATTTTTAATAAATTAACCATTAAGGGTTTTAAGGCGATTCTCTCGCGAGTGCCTTACCAACTTCCTAATACACTTTACATAAATGATTCATACTCCAATTAGTCATTTAAGGTCTTTAACCTATGTTTCAAGTAAGACGAGGGGTAATGGTTCGTTCGCGAAACGCCGTTACTTAAAACGGTCGTTTCTCCTAAATTGTATATCGGATTCAAACGAACCATATATCAAAACGAAGCTCGTAACATGAACTATCTAATCATGGCAATGGTCAAAACCTAACAGTGAGTTCTCGGGTCCTGACGTTAAGAACAAAAACAGTCTAAAGTAAATCGGACATTACGACGGCTATGTTTACGCGATTACCAATTTTTATTCTACTCCAAATCAACCACAAACCAACCACAATTCAACCATACATCCAAACTCCATCCATACATCACTACAACAGCCCCAACACCTCAAGTTTTTCCAATTTATATTAATCTGAAACATGAACTAAAACTATTCTTAAGTTCTTTAACTAATAACCAAGATTTACAACTCCAAAAAATCACAAAACCAACTAATCTCTACATACACAACAATCAAGCCTCTTATGAACTATAATACTCATATTAACCTCTTAACATTCAATAACAAAGCTAGGTTAAGAGATTATACTTTCCTTGTGAGTGGGAGTAACTAATTAGCTTGGAATCACCCTTGAAAGTCCTTACCCAAGCTTAATCTAAACAAAAACTCAAGAACAAAATGTTAAGTTTTTTGAAAAACACTATTCACCCTCTTCTTCCATGAATTTTAGGAAGAGATTGTGAAGGAATTTGAAGCTCAAACTTATAGGATAGCTATATCTATGCATAAGGAGTCTTAGATAATTACCTCACTAATTAACAAGGCTTGGATTTTGGATTTTTTCTTCTTGAAATATGAAAAGGGCCGAGAGCTTTCTTGAAGAAAAGTGAAGTCAACTTTGTGTTTTGGTGAAATGAATTGTTGGTTGGGTGTTTTTGGGTTTTGTTTTAATTATTTACCTTTTAACCATGGTGATTTTTGTGTGGTTCTTAATCAACCAACCTTTCTTCCTTTTTGGTCATGCTTAGTACATCATTCTTATGTCATCTTCCCATGCTTGTCCTCTTCTTATTGGTTTGATGACATCATCCTCACTAACCTCTTTGATTAGCTCCTAATTACTTGGCTAATGACCGCTGATATGTTATACGGTTCGCTTAACTTTCGTTTTTGTTTATCGTTTGAGGGATCATACCCGGGATCTTATTACTTGGGTTCCCTTAACCTTTATCAATACATTATATTCCTTTTATGATCCTTTCTTATAATCCTTGAATTTAAATCCTTTTTATCCTGTTCCCTTATACTCAATTCTTTCGGTATCTGGTGGATTTTCGGGAAAAAATCAAAGTGTTCGGATTTGGATTCTGACGATCTTTACATACACTTATATACCACATACAGTACTAAAAATATCTCAGAAGATCAATAAAAGAACCCCTACATAGTGTGGTATGAAAAGTTTTCTTATTCAGCATAATCAGCAAAATCACTATTCATAAGGGTTTCAAAAATTCCAAAAATTGGGGTTATTACATAATAGATCTTTAGTTTTATTGCAGCATGTCCGTCTCGTTCTTCCATTTCCGAAAAGGTATTGCAAGCCCAAATCGGATATCGTATGCGAAATCTGCAGTCACAACAACGAAGCTCCCCGAAAACAGAATGCAGTAGCGGAAAATATTTATTTCTTACATCTTAATTGCTCAAATAATTATATATAACTTAATACAGCTGAACAAGACTATTCTATTACATCAGAAAAACCAGAATAGAAAAAACTATCACGATCAACCCTCGTGATTTACAACAAAACCACGATAAACCACATGGGATCTTAATCATAACAAAATAACCACGATTAAACCATGTGGGATCCAAACACATAATTAAAACATGGCCATAATAGTGAATATCAACCTGCATCATAGAATGAATACAAGCATACCAATATATATATGCATATATAATTATGATATGGACTTCATATCATAAAACACAGAACCTAGAACCAGGCTCTGATACCAATTGTTGGAAAAATATGATCGTTGCCCTACGTTTTATGATATATCTCTAAAGAGTACGAACAGAACATTAAACTTAATCGCTATGGCACAAGCGATTTAAATCCACGTCTTCTACTGTATTCCCTGATTCTCCTTGGACAAGTGTGGGCTTCGATCTATCAAGATGTACCTCTCCTTAAAGCTCCAAAAATCCAAAACCCTAGCTGGCTCCTTGAGAAAAATGGCTGTCTCTCTCAAACCCTAGGATATTTTTTCATTTTTTTGTTCTCGTGTTCTCACCACCTCTAGCTTCAGGAGAATTAGAATATTTATAGGCTAAAGTAGGGATCATGGACAATTAGGTCGGGCCTCCCAATGATATTTTGGGCCATGCCCAATGTCATTAAATATTAATTCAATCCACTAAAGAATTAATATTTGCACCACCTTTCCTAATTCCATAAATTAGTTATTTAATTCGGCTCCCATATTAGTTGCTTATTAAATACCCCATGTTTAAGATATCATATGTCCATTAATTAAATTAATTTCTGACAATTAATTTAATCAATATCTTTTATCCTTGATCATCCACTCAACCTTATAATTGTGCAAGAACAAAACTTCCTACATGACTAAAGCACAATTATCTTTATGATCTTTCAAGAGGACATCATCGCCCGAATATATTTTTCGGACACGGTTTCCTTTTATAGTCAATATCCCACTCTGTATATAATGTCATTTCCCAATACATAAATTCACAATTTAAAATAAATTACTTAATGTATGAATCAAGGAATATGCATCATAGACAAGTGTCAATCACTATATCCGGATAATGAACCTAAGCAATAATAATATCACAGAATCTTAGTTCTTCTTTATTGTCAGAATAAAAGAAAGAATTATTCTACTATTTTGTTCCCCGTTCAATATACACAAAGTATACAAGCATTATTCAATAGTAAAGATATACTATTTCTAAATAATACGTCAGCCATTCCAGTGGTTTGTCTAACACCACTTAGACTGTGAACCTTTATTATATTATATAAGGAGCTTGACAATCTAATCTTCTGCTATTTTATTTGATACTAAATTGTCTACAATATATAATATACAGATAATATGAAAACATGCATTCAAGATTCTCAAAGATTATTAAAATAGTATATACTTCAAATGAATATTTCATTATAAACCCTAACAGAGCTCGCTCAGGAGGTCATTACTGCAATTATGAAGAAGAGTACACAAGAACCTGGTTGTCAAAGTCATCCAGCGGCTCCTGATTCTCCAGCTACACATGAAACATTGCATCAAAGTTGCAATGAAGGCATTACTCCTGCTGTAGTGACTCTTATTATAGATGCTGAAGGTAGAATTGATTCGTCTCAACTGTCTACTGATGTTTTATCAGTACAACCACTGAATGGATGCACATAAGCTACATCTTCAGATTCACAAGGTATAAATGTGGGGCCCTCCAAACCCGGGTCAGAAGTTTGGGGTTCCCAACGCACACACACACACACCATATTTAAACATGTTTATGAATATAATAATATATATGGAATGACCCTACTTACCATATTTCACGGATCGAAGCAGTTTAAAGTATGCCCATAAGTCACAACCTTATTTATATTACAAACGTTCCAAATCCCAGTTTATTTATCTTAAAACGGAAGTAAACTTTATTACAAACTATCAACACACACTAAGCCAAACATCATGTGCTAACTTATCCCATTTCAACCTGGATTCCTAGATCACACACTTGTCTAGGGATCCTCGCTACCACCAGTTTCCTTTTTCACTGGAAAATAATATAAACAAATTTGCAAGAGTGAGCTAACTAGTTCAGCAAGTCATAATGACAGTCACTGAGATTAACAATGATCAATTGAAATGATTTAAGAAATCAAGTTTCCTGATAAGCAATGATTAGAATTGGATAGTAACTTTAATTTTTTTAAAAACCAAAGTTAGGCTGCTGATCAGTCATGCACTAACCCCGAGCACGGCTCCCAGCTTTGCTCTATATACTGGATCCAAGGTACACATTGGCCTATTATGACCACGAATCTAGCCCGACCACGAATCTGGTCCATATTTAAAAATAATCCAATTTCAGAATAACAATATGATAAAAAATGTAAATCAATAAGATGAATCATAAAAAACATTTATCTTGAAGCATTGGGTGATTCATAATACCATTAAGGTATAACAAAGAATTCAAAAAGATTGGCTTTCAATCAAGGAAAGAATCAGAAAACAGAAGATACAAGGGTTCAAGAGTTACAAGGATTGGTCTTCTGTAATACAAGGCATACGGGTTGGTATGTGAAGCAATCTCATATCAAGATCAGTATGTGGTAGATATGTATTTGTGGAGTAGTATCAGATATATGTGGTTCGTATCTAAGAGTTCAACAATCAGTTTACAAGGAATCAGGGTTGTAGCTCAAGACCACTAACAATTAGGTTAGGGTTAAGTACTTCAAAATACTTGCAATATAGAACAAGGACTATTTGGAATAACATAATGAAGAGAGTTCAATGGTACTTGCAATATATCACAAGAAAAAGTAGAAACACTTGCCTGATCAATTTGCTTTTACTTTACTAACACTTGTCAATTGGTTCCCACTCACTGATCACTTGTTTCCCCTTTCTACGTCTCGTTTCCTCTGTTAAACACAACATGTATGTATCAATATTCAATCTCATCTTGTTCTATTCGTTACAAGCTTCTAACTACCCTTCGTTTCACCCAAATCTGACGTACGGATTGAAAGTTACAGCAAAAACAGTCAAATAACGCACTTACAGTCATATTGTACAACAAATGGATCACGTGTAACATATAGCACGTAAGATAGTCAATTATAATAATCATTCGAAGAAGATTCGGGGTTAAAATGATTTTCCGGGTATTTAATAAAAAAATTTGAACATTTTTCGGAATTAAAACGGGCTCCGAATCATTTTATAATTAAATAATAGGGTTCGAACACCCGAATTTGACTTTAAAATAATTTTATAATAATTATCGAGCTTTGAAAATAATTTAAAATAATATTTTAAAGGTCGAAACTATTTTTCAGGATTTGTAAATTAAAAAAATAATTAAAACTAATTAATAAATCAATTAAAATCAATTAGTAATCATAGCTTTTTACACAACTCCCACACACGTGTCTAATTCAAAGATGGCCACCTTCCCACGGATCTATGGCTTAAGTCCTTGATGGAACCTCTTAGCTTTCTTCCTATCAGTATCCACATACGATGGTACAAACCTAGACAATTCCTCAAACTTACTTTCATAATCCGCCACTGACATATTCCCCTGCTTGAGCTCCAGAAATTTTAATTCCATTTGATCCTGGACAAATTGAGGGAAATACTTCTCTAAAAACTGCTCCTTGAATCTATCCCACGTAACATCATTTGTACCTTCCAACACTTTAACAGTTTCCCACCAGTAGGTGGCTTCATTCTTCAAATAGTAACTCGCAAACTTAGTCTTTTGTTCCTCTTTCACCTTGACTAAGGCAAATGCCTTCTCAATTTCCTTTAACCAAACTCTTGCCTCAATAGGGTCTAGAGAACCTTTAAACTCTGGTGGATTCACCGCTTGGAAAGTCTTAAAGGTTACCTGAGGATTAGTCTGCCCATGCTGTTGTTGAGTCAGGTGGACTGTCTGTTGGGCTAAAGATCTGAAGAATCTGGGCTATAGTTGGGTCTATAGGACCTGGATTGACATTCTGGTTATTGTTGTCTTGGGTATTGTTGTTGTTATTGGTTTCTTCATTTTGGTTGGTAGAACCGGTGTTTCTTCTAGGAGGCATTTTCTGTAAAGAATCAAACAACTTATTTAGCCTTTATAATAAAAACCCTTTTGATGAAAAGCATTTGTAAAAGAGAAATATCTCTTTTTGAAAACATTTTCAATCGTTGAACTAAGTAAATTGCATGCTTCTTTACATAATGTAAATAGTTAGGAAATAGGGTACATGTTATCACAAGAGTTTATAATTGGTGTAGTAAGATAAAACAGGTATGGTAAAGGAAATGACAATGCTGGAAATGAAAGGTACTAATATATATCAAAGTTTGGTAGTACAAGTGCAAAATGTTTTATTAAAGTCAAAGGTACAACATGCATATCCATTATTCCGCAAGTCTGGTTTATTTATATACCTACCAAAAGTTTGATAATACACATTACACACTATTATACATATATTAGCCGTCATATCATCTCTTGTTGTCTAGCCTAAAGGAAACTCTGGTCCACCAAGCCTCTCCAAATTTTCCAATACCTCTCCAGTCCATCCCATAAGAGGATCTGGGGATGCATACTTACAAGTAGCTCCGTGAAGTTTAGCCTCAAGTACTCTCCGCGTCACATGAATCTCATTCTGAAGTTCCCTCACATTTCTGTCAACATCTATAGTCCTTATAATATGATGTAACTCCCGGATTTTTGCCAACAGGGCTTCTCGTTCCAAAAGAAGAGCCTCATACTTATAATATGGAACATGGTGTGGAGTAAACCAGAAAGATGCACCCATAACTGAATGTCCAGTAGAGTCAGAATCAGAAAGTGGGGGGTCCTCAAGTAGGTGGTCTCATATCTGGAGGTGGAATAGCTCTCTGTGGTGAAACCATCGCAACAGGTATTATAGCTGACACCAGTGGAAGAGCAGGACGTGGATCAGATGACGGTCTTCCGACTGAAGGCTCCGAGTAATCAGATGATATCGAGATAAAGGAATCTGTCATCGCTGCTATTTGAAAATTACGCTATTAGATAAGAATCTCATATCTCAGCATGAATCATACTAAAACCTACTATTTGGTGACACTCAACCTCTCGATGTTCTATTTCTTTATTTCTTAATATTAGTCTTAACCCTCTACCCTTTCCCGACAATTTAGGCTTGTGGCAGTGACTTTTAAACAGTAGCTCTGATGTCAAACCTGTGGCGCCCTCCAAACCCAGGTCAGAATTTTGGGGTCTACAACACACAAACACACATCATATTTAAACATGTTTATGAATATAATAATATATATGGAATGACCCTACTTACCATATTTCACGGATCGAAGCAGTTTAAAGTATGCCCACAAGTCACAACCTTATTTATATTACAAACGTTCCAAATCCCAGTTTATTTATCTTAAAAAGGAAGTAAACTTTATTACAAACTATCAACACACACTAAGCCAAACATCATCTGCTACCTTATCCCATTTCAACCTGGATTCCTAGATCGCACACTTGTCTAGGGATCCTCGCTACCACCAGTTTCCTTTCCACTGGAAAATAATATAAACAGATTTGCAAGAGTGAGCTAACTAGTTCAGCAAGTCATAATGACAGTCACTGAGATTAACAATGATCAATTGAAATGATTTAAGAAATTAAGTTTCCTGATAAGCAATGATTAGAATTGGATAGTAACTTTAATTTTTTTAAAAGCCAAGGTTAGGCTGCTGATCAGTCACGCACTAACCCCGAGCACGGCTCCCAGCTTTGCTCTATATATTGGATCCAAGGTACACATTGGCCTATATATGACCACGAATCTAGCCCGACCACGAATCTGGTCCATATTTAAAAGTAATCCAATTCCAGAATAACAATATGATAAAAAATGTAAATCAATAAGCTGAATTATAAAAAACATTTATCTTGAAGCATTGGGTGATTCATAATACCATGAAGGTATAACAAGGAATTTAAAAAGATTGGCTTTCAATCAAGGAAAGAATCAGAAAACAGAAGACACAAGGGTTCAAGAGTTACAAGGATTGGTCTTCTGTAATACAAGGCATAAGGATTGGTATGTGAAGAAATCTCATATCAAGAATCAGTATGTGGTAGATATGTATTTTTGGAGTAGTATCGGATATAAGTGGTTTGTATCCAAGAGTTCAACAATCAGTTTACAAGGAATCAGGCTTGCGGCTCAAGATCACTAAGAATCAGGGTTAGGGTTAAGTACTTCAAAGTGCTTATAATATAGAAAAGGACTATTTGGAATAACATAATGAAGAGAGTTCAAAGGTACTTGTAATATATCACAAGAAAGAGTAGAAGTACTTGCCTTATCAATTCGCTTTTACTTTACTAACACATGTCAATTGGTTCCCACTCACCGACCACTTGCTTCCCCTTTCTACGTCTCGCTTCCTCTGTTAAACACCACATGTATGTACCGATATTTAATCTCATCTTGTTCTATTCGTTCCAAGTTTCTAACTACCCTTCGTTTCACCCAAATCCAACATACGGATTGAAAGTTACAGCAAAAGCAGTCAAACAACGCACATATAGTCATATTGTATAGCAATTGGATCACGTGTAACACATAGCACGTAAGATAGTCAATTATAATAATTATTCGAAGAAGATTCGGGGTTAAAATGATTTTCCAGGTATTTAATATGAATTTTTGAACATTTTTCGGAATTAAAACGGGACTCCAAATCATTTTATAATTAAATAATAGGGTTCAAACACTCGAATCTGACTTTAAAATAATTTTATAATAATTATCGAGTTTTGAAAATAATTCAAAATAATATTTTAAAGCTCGAAACTATTTTTCGTGATTTTTAAATCAAAAAAATAATAAAAACTAATTATTAAATCAATTAAAATCAATTAATAATTAATTAGATTAATTAATCAATAAATATTAAATTAATCAATTAAAAAAATAATTAAAAACTAATTAAAATTAATTAATAAAGTAAATCAAATTTATTTTTAAGTAAATAAATAATTAAAAAGAATTATATGAATTTAAAATAATTAAATAAACAATTTTCTGATTTTTAAAATAACATAATTTCGTTTTTGAAATGATTTTAAAAAGAAGGGACTGAAATACAAATTAGGTGAAAGGTGGGTGATTAAACTGCAATTTCACCACCACTTTCACCCTCCGCCACCTACAGCAATGGCTACCGCCATCGAGCTCGCCGGCGGCGATTGCAAATCGCCCAAAATCACACAGGAAGGTGTAGATCTGTTCTTTACCATGCCACGAATCATTATGTGTAACCAAACCTTGCAAACAAACAACGTGTCAGCTGGAATATTGATCGGAAATGAAGAACGCCGCCACTGTTCTTATTTTCCGATCTGATCGAAATCAGACTCCTCAAATCAAATAAAAATCACGAATCGATTCCTAGGAATGTCCTGAGTGCATTGGTGGTAACAGATTTACCCAGAATCAACGAAATTGAAACCCCCCAATTTCGAATTAAGACCATTACAACCATTAAAAC
This sequence comes from Apium graveolens, assembly GCF_009905375.1. Classification (NCBI taxonomy): domain Eukaryota; kingdom Viridiplantae; phylum Streptophyta; class Magnoliopsida; order Apiales; family Apiaceae; genus Apium; species Apium graveolens. The sequence goes on from NC_133650.1 coordinate 55,402,912, forward strand.
CCTAATTTCAATTTTCTAGAATCAAACATCATTTTCTACATGTTATTGACCTCTATTTTTGACATATAATATACCAAATTAATCAGGAGAAAATTATCTACATCATTATGCCATCAAATCACACAAACAACATCAAGAACAAAATTTCATAATTTAATCTTTAAATAATTTGAAATAAAACAATTAAATAAGAAAAATACCTTGATTTCTGCACTAGAAGTATTGATTGATTCAGAAAGGTCTTTTTGAGAGCTTAGATTTGATATATGGCACGCTTGAATCGGAGTCTGATACGCCTTCGTTTGTGCATTTGATTTTCAAGAACGTAACATTTAATTGAGATTTATTTTTGTATTTCACTGAATTTTACTAACTGATTATGGTTATACGAATAAAATAAGATAAGTAAAGGGCTGTTTATATTTATGGAATATTGGTTCGTGTTGGATCGATAAATTAGTTACTTAGCCGCTAAGTAACTACAAAAACGATCCGTTTTGATACCCTTATTGGATAATTATCCAAACCGGGCTTCTTATAAAACACTATATACAAAAATAATGTAATAATATCCCGTCTTTCGAGAATACGGGGTTTGTTAATTTATCGAAATGGTTATCGTATCGAAAATATCGTGTCAGGACGCGTACGGGTCAAACCGTAATCCGGATCAAAAAGGTTAAAACACGAAAAAATGTCTGGAATTATCAGGTTAGGTTAGGAAGGAGTTTTCCGAAGAGTTGCGGGTTGTAAAAATGTAAAAACGGTTGAAATTGGACAATTCCCGGTTTTATAAAATAGTCTTCTAATTATTCATAAAATAATTATTAAATCTATAAACCATTATAAAATCATATAATGATCCAAAAATTATCAGAAAAATATCATAATCATATATATTTTATTCTGGACATATTAAAATTAACATACTCATAGCTTATCACATATATACATCTAAATATTAATATCATTCAACAAATAATTCCTCAGAAATCACATAATAATCATATAATAATCATTTATTGATAAAATAATTACACGCGATATCCCGGATATTATAATAGATACTGTTATTACTTTATCAGCATTTATTCTAAATACTGATTTGGTATTTTCAGCATTTATTATGCGTGTTTTAAATCCTGTTGGTATGATTTTTTCTAGACCTTATTCAAGGAATACCTCTAGTTGTATGACCACATACCACCCTTCTTTAGCCACCTCTTATTTCTGTAGGACAAATTATCCGAGCTTTTCTATTAATTCTACGTCTCTTTACTATTTCGTTGCCAACGTAATACTAATGTAATGTGCCATCCTCATCAATGGTTAATTCAGGTTTCCTTGATCAATGAGTAGACTATCATATCAAATCAACATTTGAGCGTGGCCACGCATTTCATAGTCTAGCTCACACAAGAGGCCAATAATATCACTCCTAAAATAGGAGGGTTAAATCCCATCTAGATCATTCATATTTCTCATACGATTCATAATATACCCAATGTCCACTTTTATCATTACCCGGTCAAGGATAACTTTTAATAGAATCAATGTATATTAATTATCGTATAGAATTATAATGACTTCAGGTCTAAGGACCATTACATCTTTAACATTGTGAGAATTACTTATGACATAACAGACATGTGGAATCTCACATCGGGTCTGTCCAGCACCATGTACATAAACATCTGCCTGTGTTTTTGACTTTAGTATCACTATACTTATGATCAATGAGATGTGATCATCAGTCAACAAACACACCGGTCTTAATACATTATTATTGTCCCTTAATAATAATACTCAACTAGGGACCTTTGGGAATATTGATACTATTCTCATAATCTCATGTCTAAGTCACGTACTTAGAGATATAAAATTGCATATCATATTCTAAGGACATTTATTAATCTAACATTTATATCGCAATAAATTAAGAAATAAAAAATTATAAAGGGAATAATCGATAGAACATAAACATTAATAATCTTAATGTCTTAAACTAAAACATCATAGTGTTGTCTCTAGGGCACAAACACTAACATTAATGCCAGCTTTCAAAATAGCATCATCAGGATTATTATCGTTAGAGTCATCAGAATCATCTTGATCATCAGAATATCTCTTTGGAATATCAGAATCAACATTAGAATCAGGAACTATACCTTTGAGCTTTAAATCAAGATTTGATTTAGAAGGCTTAGTTACCTATGTGGATCCTGTGAGAAAAGAACCTTGAGTACCTAAATCTCTCTTTTCTTTTAAAGTGATCTTGTCGCCTATCACTCCACTCATCTCATCACTTTTAATAGTCAGAGCTTCCTCACAAGGATTAACTAAATCATGTCTCTCATCTATCTCTCCTTTTTCCAGGTAAGGATCCTACCTCACTTTAATTCTGTTTTTCACTAAATCTTTTCTCTCAGTCTCACATAAAAAGCTTAGAAAAGTTTGTCCTACAGAAATAAGAGGTGGCTGAGAAGAGTTGTCTATGATCATATGACTAGAGGTATTTCTTTATAAAGGTCTAATCACAGTCATATCAGCAGATAAAATAGAGTTTAGAGAATTTATACCTTGTGGAGTATCAACCATTGGTATAGCCTTGAGTGGTTATACCAAGATTGCTTCAAACTTATCTTGAGAAGTGATCAGTAGATCTGTAGAATTAGGAACAACTTCATCAGGAATTGTCCTTGTATCAGGAATGTGCTGCTTGTCAGAAAATAATCCCTTAGTAGAATTTGATACTAAGTCTACAACAGTACTTTGAACTGTTGGTTCTTGTTTGACTTGAGGTGTAGAAACTTCTTCAACCCTTTCAACTGAAGGTTCTTTTGTGCTTCCATCAAATATAGGATCATGGATAACATCATCCAATTCAACAATGTGCTTTTGATGACCTTCCATATCTTTTACTATCTTCATAATGTCATCAACCATAGAAATTTGACTTCCTTGAGCAATGGCAGGAATAGTCAGATGTGAGAATATGCGTGCACCTACACTTTGAGCAGGTGGTTCTTGTGTAGCTGGGGCTTTAACAGGTGCATCTTCACTTTGAGAAGATGGTTCTTGTGTATTATACCCCTTCTGTGGGGATTGAAGTGTGATCTTCTTGTATTGATAAATAGATGAAGTCTTTGCTTTCCTCTTGATAGACTTCTGTAGATCAACTTCCTTAGCAATTTCAACTTTCTTGGATATATGATATGTAAAAATTGTCTGACCAGAAATTGTCACAATCTTGTCAGAAATTGCTTGAGACCTGTCAGGATTTGTCAAAGATTTGTCAGGATTTATAGATTCTTGATCTAGAGCAATATCAGCCAACACTTGAAGACCATCTGGTTCCTTGTGAACCTTTTCTGCTAACTTCATTAATCTTATTTTCTTAGGTTTAGCACCTACAACCAAATTTCGATCTTCTCCTGCACTAGCACCAGTAACCTCCACTGGTCTAGAAGGCTTCTTGAACACAATTGGACCATCACTGTCACTTTTATTGTGTGATGATTCATCAACTAGTTTGTTACCAGCTCAAACTTTCCTTTTTTTACTTTCTATAAGCTTCTTCTTGTGTGTTACTGATGAAACACTTTTCTTCCGTACTCCACCTTGTTGCTCCAAAAATATAGGTGAGAGTGAAACAACCTTTAGACCTGATTGTCTCTGAGATAAATCAAACTTAGCTACTGTCTTTGATTTTGCAACTGATTCCTTTTGAGAAAAATTAGAGGTGATTTTGTGTTTCAATTTAAGTGAAGCAAAATGAACACTTTGGTCAGGAACAGGGTTAGATGTGTCGTGCCCCATAACATCAGGATTTGAAAAACTATATTTGTCAGGCATTTTGTTAGACAAAAATACCCACAATTCTCGTGGTAAAACCGTTCTTCTCCTAAAAGTATCTTTCCTTTTTGCTAAATCAGTTAGAGATTTAAAATTGATTTAAAAGATCATCAGTAATTCATCATTTTCAAAACTTTCACCAGGTAAAAGATATATAAAAATCAATTGTAAGAACCTAGTGTAACCAACACCACCAGCTTTATCACTAAATCAAGCTGTCTAGGAATTGCATAATAGTGTTACCATAATCAAAAGTATGACCAAATATCAATGAATAACCTATATGCAATGATGATAATGGACGAACATCAAAGTTAGATACCTTATTCAGAAAAGCTCTACTTATACAATCAAAGAAGAAATTCCATTCTTTCTTGAGCTTTGTTCTGAACATCTCCCGAGCCTTAGTGAAATCAACAGCATGACCAATGTCTTTGCCCCGGTCAAAGAGTGTCGAAGTGGGAGTCACAACTAGAATCTTGCCATTCAACACAAGAAATTTCTAAGCTGCCTCAACCACAGTAGGGTTGATCTCAAATTCCTGATTTTTGTGTGTGAAGATTATATAGTTGATATAATTGACAAATGTTGTCTACCTAAATAATCATGTGTTAGGAGAAAAGCCAAAACTGACCTAATGCGTGGTGAAATATGGGTCTTGGCTCACTAGAGAGGATATAAAAGATATTTTTTCCGAATTAATAGTTAGGGCTATTGATTTCATAAAAATAATTTCCCCCTAAATCATTAGATGATAAGGGCCGTTTGAGAAAGCTCCATATGCTTTAGCAATTGGATCTATAATGTATGCAATGATATGTACTTGTCATGATATTGTGTATGCTTTGAGCATGACAAACAGATACCAGTCTGATCCAGGTGAGGGTCACTAGATAGTTGTCAAGAATATTCTTAAGTACTTAAAGAGGACTAAAGATTTATTTTTGGTGTAAGGAGAAGATAGGGAACTAGTTGTAAAGGGTTACACTGATACTAGTTTCTTCATAATTTATTAATTCTTAATTTACTGCGATATAAATGTTAGATTAATAAATGTCCTTGGAATATGATCTGCAATTCTATATCTCTAAGTACGTGACTTAGAAATGAGATTATGAGAATAATATCAATATTCCTAAAGGTCTCTAGTTGAGTATCATTATTAAGGGACAATAATAATGCATTAAGACCGGTGTGTTTGTTGACTGATGATCACATCTTATTGATCATTGGTATAGTGATACTAAAGTCAAAAACACAGGCAGATGTATATGTACATGGTGCTGGACAGACCCGATGTGAGATTCTACATGTCTGTTGTGTCATAAGTAATTTTCACAGTGATAATGAAGTAATGGTCCTTAGACCTGAAGTCATTATATTTCTATACGAGAATTAATATACATTGATTCCATTAAAAGTTATCCTTGACCGAGTAATGATAAAAGTGGACATTGGGTATATTATGAATCGTATGAGAAATATGAATGATCTAGATGGGATTTAACCCTCATATTTTAGGAGTGATATTATTGGCCTCTTATGTGAGCTAGACTATGAAATGCGTGGCCACACTCAAATGTTGATTTGATATGATAGTCTACTCATTGATCAAGAAAATCTGGATTAAACATTGATGAGGATGACACATTACATGCCTCTAGTTTAATTTATAATATGTGGTTAAAGGGATTTTATTATATTGTACATTATTCACGAAAAGGTTAATCGATCACCGATTCAATTATTATTACTTGGGTAGCAATGATGTATTACTAGATGTCGCTCATTGTTTACGATTTTAAATTAGATTTAAAATTCATTGCCAACGTAATAATAACCTATAGGGTCACACACTAAGAATGTTTGAAGGATTATTTAATTTAAATTGGATTTAAATTATATTAAAGTAATTCAAATTATTTATAATATTAATTAAGTATGATTAATTAATTAGATAAATATTGATATTCAAATTTACTAATATTAATTATAAAATTTATTTGTTAAATAATTAAGTGAGACTTAATTGTAATATAAATAGGAATTTTGAATTAATAATAACTCCTAATTAGTTAAAAGTTATAATTCATTTTTCTACTCTCTATATAACATCTCTTGTGTGGCTTATTTTTGGGTGTGAAAAAGACTTTTACTAAAACCCTAGCCACCAAGAGAAAAGATGGAGAGAGCAAGAAGAAACGGGTTTGTGCTAGTACATATCCAATCCTTGAGTTCAAGCATTCGTGTGGATACCGATAGAGCGTAGATCGCGAGAGCGGGATGTGTGGTGATTGAACAAGCTTTGTATCTCCATTAGTCAACCAATTGGTAAAGCTTATTAAGGTAAACAATCTGATCTACGAATTAAATATATGTTTTTCGCATGGATCCTGCGGTGGGTTTCAAAAGCTCTGATTTTTATGTTTTTAATTACTGTTTTCGTTGCGTTTATGTGCTCGAAACCCAACAATTAAAGCATTTAAATTCTCTACTTTTAGTTCAATAGCTGGTCATACAATTATTCTACAACCTTATAGGGCTTATGAATGGAATCATTCCTGGCGATTACTAAGTGAAAAGATATCTATAGAATCTCCTCAAACTTTAGCTGATCATGATGTTCAATGAGTTTCAAATACTGATATAAAAGCATCTATCAAATCCACTACTATTTTAGTCAAATGACTGCATTCTTCTGTCTCTGCATTCAAGGAAGATACTGTTAAAATCAAAGAAGAGCTTGTTGATCTTTCTCTGACTATCAAAGGTATAAATAAACAAATTGGTTTGCTAAAGAGAATGTTTAGTTTGGAATCAAAACAAGATCAAATGTCTAAAAAACTGACAACTTTACAAGCTGGTCAGATTGCTACAAATTCCAAATTGGATGCTATTTTTTCTCTACTATAGAGTCTAGATGCCAAAAATGGGGAGATAGTATCAAAAGACAAAATGTCAACCTGAATCAGTTTTGTGGAGAAATACCAATTGTGATGATGATGGTGATAAAAAAAAGGAGACATCTGATGCTATGAAAGTTGATACTGTGAAAGTTTAATCTGGAATTAGAATTCAAAGTCAAAAGAAGACACAGTCAACTCAAATCTCTAAGGATAGATCACATAGATCTAACATGGAAGCTGCTTTTGTTACTCCTATATCAATTCTTGATTACAAAGATACAAGTTCTGATGATTTTCCTGACACTGAAAGAGTGATGGTGTGATTCATGATTCTGTGAAATCCAAATAAGAAGAAATTTTATTTTGAATAGATTTACAAATTCTCTCTGCTTATGTTTAAGCTGTTAATGTTGAAAACTTCAAGGAAAAAGAAATGATTTCCTACAGAGAAGAAATGGCTCAGGAAGGAAAAATCAGAATAGTTGTTGATAAAGCAGATCAAGAATATAAGAATATGCTTAAAAGATCTGAAAGGAATAGATGGAGGAGCATAAATAAGAAGATGTTGCAAGAAAAAATAGAAAGGAGAGCTCAAGTATTTCCAAAGATAAAAAACAAATGCAAATGGAGAAAGGTTGTTGATCTTAATTGTAAAGATAAATTGAGTTTTACTCCAAGAGGAATAAGGTTGGATGATTTACTTAGTTCTATTACCATGTGAGATAAGAAATTTTGGTTAGAACAAGCTAGGAAGCTGAAGTTGTTTGAACCATTCAAAGGAGCTGGAATAAGACATCATGAAGCTAAACTTATCAACTTAAAGTTGTTGAACTTCACACTTGTTGATAGTCCATATTTGGAAATAACTGCTGATCATCTGGATAGACTTGAAGTTGTGAAGATTATCCTTGATAAACATGATCGTTCTGAATCTAAATAGAAGATCTTGCTTTTATTTCAAAATGATCAAGTTTAAGTTCTTTCACTTGATGAACTGATGATCATGCCTACAAAATAATTTAAGTACATTCATTATTTGCTAAGAGTTGAAGATGAAACTTCTAGGTTATGATCAAACATGATTCTTTCCAATATCAGAAGAAGGATACTGGATGATGGTCGATATTATTTCGGATCATATGTTCCTAAATACATAAATTTCAGAGGGCAAGAAGTCAACATGAAGAAAGGTGAAGTTGTCATTGAAAATGTTCTTACTCAGAGAAATATAACTATAAATCCTGATGGAAGAAAAACTTGCTATGTTTCATTGGAAGGCATGATGACAGAAAGAGCACAAATCAGAAGTCTGAGGGCTTCTATCTATCAATTATCTAACAAAATAGAGTATGAAAATAATTTGAAGATCAAGTTAAAAGATATTCTGTTGAAAAAGATTGATGACAGAGTTAAAGCTTTTGTTCAGAGATATCGCAGAGTCTATCAATAAATATGAAGATCTATATATGAAATAAAGTAAGCTTTACACTACTTATTTTGTCTATTTGGTTTTTGGTACTAGACAATTATATTGGAAATTATGCTTATTCTGTAAAGCATAAATTGGGGGAGATTGTTGAGAATTAGTTAAGTCAAAGATCAGGATTTATGTCACAATCAGGATATGATCAACTGCTCTAATATGATTATCCGTTAAAAGCTTCGATATCATCCGTTGATATACATAAATGATTATCCATTGAAGCTAAAACATTTATCAGTTGATCAAAGCTATCCGTTGAAGAATGACTTGGTTGATAAGTCATGACTGCGAGATAAATCAGAAGGTACTGATTTATAGGATCGTAGTTAATTATGTAAAGTATTAGAGTTATATTAAAACATATCTTGTAATTGATAGAGGACTGATTTGTAGCTGTGTAGTATATAAACACAAAATAGGTTATCACAATGTATAGTGCATAGCTCGAGTATTCGTATAACCTAGCAGCTCTTAAGAATATTGTTCTTGAGAGAGTTTTGTAACAGTTTATTAAAGATCAATATAAATTGTTATTTGATTAATCCGTTCTTACTTTACTTTCATAATACATCGATTTGTTTAGTAATTGTATCCATCCCCCTTACACAATTACTTTACTGGGCAACAAGTGTTATCAGAGCTGTCAAATTAATTGTTAATTTGCAAAGGTCAAGATGTCTGGAAGTAAGTATGAAAGCATGAAAATTCACATCCTGAAGAAAGCCGATTACTCTACATGGAGAGTAAAGATGTTGATGTTCCTTGAAGCTATTGATGATGCATATGTTGATATAATCAAAACAGGACCTCCATAACCTATGGAAACTTGATAAGTGGCATTTTATACCACTTAGAACATCTTATAATGGCTTGAATTGATGTTTTGGAATCAAGTATTTTTGCATTTCAGGGTGTAACTTGCATATTCGGGGAGATTTCATCAAAATAAGCCTAGGGAAGTACTTGGGATCAGTCTCGGGGGAATGTGCGGAGAATTCAGCAAAATCAGGAGCAGAAAAACATTTTTTCCAGAAGCCTGCCAGGCGCCCGCCTGGGATCTGGGGCGGTCGCCTGGGATCTGGGGCGGCCGCCTGGGATCTAGGTCGCCCGCCTGGGAAGCTGGGGCGGCCGCCCGGAGTCGGGAATTTTAATTCTGATTTTTATTAAGTCGTGTTCTACTGGACTTCTGAGACGGCTGATTCTTGTGGACTTCTATATAAGTAATCTTCAGAGACGTTTCACAACATGAAGTATTCATCAAGCAAGGAGCAAGGAGAGAAGAAAAGAAGACCGTTTTAGCACACCTTAATAAAGAAGAGGAAGCATACATTAATTTATGAGTCTTTTATTCGTTGTAACAGTGGATGCTAGTTTTCTTTACTTTGAACCTTAATACTCTTGTGACGTACTCTGGTTTTAATAAATAGTTAGTTAGTTTATATTGTCATGTTATTATCATGTTTTCATATGAACCCATGGTGACGATAAGTTCTATCATGGGCTAATCGTGATCATGGGGTCATAGTGGATTTACTATGGATTTCGTTAGTTAATTGTTTAATACCTTGGTCTGTGATGATTGTATGATATCCAGTATAGGTTGTGCTTATTCGTCTTATGTGCGTCGCGAACATATAAGATATCCTATTAATCTCTTGTGAAGCGATAGTGAATCTTGAGATTTAGAACTTGCCATGCTAGCATAGGTTCATGTATTGTATGCATGATTAGTGGGTAACTCTAACCATTTTACTTGCCCTGTGTAATCATAATGAATAAATTGCGCTTAAATCGTTATATTGTCAAATTCTGTAGACATATAGGGTCTAAACATAATTGATGCCTATGCAACTTGTAATAACCCTAAAATTTTGAACTTTTTGTAACCCTTATGAATAGTGTTTTTGCTGATTATGCTGAATAAGAAAACTTTTCATGCCACACTATGTAAGGGTTATTCTATTATTATTCTGATATCTTATTAGTACTCTATATGGTATATAAGTGTATGTAAAGATCGTCAGAATCCAAATTCGAACACTTTGATTTTTTTCCCGAAAATCCACCAGATACCGAAAGAATTGAGTATAAGGTGACAGGATAAAAAGGATTTAAATTCAAGGATTTTAAGAGGGGATCATAAAAAGGAATATAAAATATTGAGAAAGGTTTAGGGGAACCCAAGTAATAAGATCCCGGATATGATCCCTCAAACGACAAACGAGAACGAAAGTTAAGCGAACCGTAAAACAAATAAGCGACCAAGAGACAAGCTTGTACAAGAAGCCAAGGATTGTGACATCATCAAACCACAAGGAAGAGACATGTGGCAATTTGGATGACATAAGAATGATGAGCTAAGCATGACAAAAAGAAGTGTGTTGTTGGTTGATTGTGAGCCTTTCATTTTTTACCATGGTAAATCCTCAAAATTAGCCAAGCCATAAACAAAGAAACAAAACAACATAACACAAACTTGACTTTTCATTTTAAAGAAGCAAGCTCTCGGCCAAAACCAGAGCTGCAACTTCAAACTACCATATCTCCTTCAATACTCACTGAAATAGTATGTTCTATAGCTCTTTGGAAAGGTATTGCGATGGCCTACAACTCTTGTTCACAAGTCTCATCCAAATAACATGGTAAGACCCTCGTTTTGACAGTTCTTTCAATCTGACTTTTAGAAACTTCAAAACCTAACTTTGTGTTCTTGATTTCTTTGGAAAGATCAAGTTTGTAGGAGGTTAGATTAAGGCTCCCTAAGGCTTCCTAGCAACTTAACACCTACCAAGGAAGGTATCAACTTCAAACCCTAGCTTTGATTTTATGATTCCATTAAGTTTTATTGAAGCATTGTTAGTATTAAGGCTTGATCTTTGATTATAAGTAGTTTTGGTGGATTTGTATTGGTTTTGAATATTGGGTCTTTGATTGGTTGGATAAATTGGGAAAACTTGGATTTGGGGACTGAGTTTGTAGTATGATGGTTGAATATTGTTGTATTGGTGGTTGTGCGTAAATTGATGATAATTTAGAGTGTTAATTAAATTGGAAATCGCGTAAACATAAGCGTCATAATGCCCGATTTTCCTTAACTATTCTGTTCTTAACTTTAGGACCCGTGAACTCACTGAAAGATTCTAACCTTTGAATTTTTAGATAGTTCATGTTACGAGCTTCGTTTTGATATGTGGTTCGCTTGAATCCGATGTACGGTTTAGGAGAAATGACCGTTTTAAGTAACGGTGTTTCGCGAACGAACCATTACCCCTCGCCTTACTTTGAAACCTTGGTTAAGGCCCTTAAATGACTAATTGGAGTATGAAACAATTATGTAAAGTGGATTAGACAGTTGTTAGGGTATTCACGAAAGCGTCACCTTAAAATTCATAACGGTTAATTTATTAAAAATGGTGGAGCCGAGGGTACTCGAACGACTTATGTGATTTGTTAAGCGTAGAAATGACCATAAGCAAACGTTAGGGTTCAATTGGTTAAAGTCTAGTTTCTTAAGCGACCGTAGTTTAATTCCGGCTTATGTTGTTGTTCATAGGTTACTGGACCCACTCTAAGCTTAAGTCTACCCCGGAGCACTCAGGCAAGTTTTCTACCCGTTATACTGTTGTTGTGATGTATATATGTATATGCATTATCTTGTGATAAGTGCATGATTGTTATTAACAAATCTTGCGATATATTGGAGCATACTGATATGGTATATATGCATGTCTGTTTCGTAATCTTGATATCTAATTGTTGATTCAATTGCTTATAAGTTGCATAATACCTATGCTAGAGATAAGCAGTAGTTGCGTATACCCTTGGTATAGGGGACCCAAAGGTGAACATATTTTCTAAACCGGGAGACGATGTTCCCGAGTATATTATATATATTTATATTTATATATATATGAATAGTTTTCAAAACTATTATTCGAATAAGGTTTATTCGATAACTTTATTTCACTTAATGAATATTATTTTGGAATATTCATTCGAGGACTTATGACTCCGCTTAATTTATTTAATGAATATTGTTTTGAATATTCATTCGAGGACTTATGACTCCGCTTATTTTATTAAATAATATTCTTTATTTTATTAAAGAATAATATTTTGATAATCAAACTTATTTTCGATTATTCAAATAAAGATCGTACTTTCGTATAAGTATATCTTTGGTTATTTATTATTCATTTCAAGTATGAGTTTTAAAACTTCTACTTCAATTATTTTTATAAGGATTATCCTTGTGGGAATATTATTTAAATAATAATATTCAGATATTTTCTAATATATCGGGACTGATTTATTTTATTAAATCAGCATTACTCCAAACATTCTTAAAAATATTTTCGAGTCTTCAAAATGATTTTTAAAGGTTAGGGCGGATCTCAAAACTCATTTTTTTATATTTAAGATCTTCCTTTCGGAGGGGATTTAAATACTCGCTCAAAACATGAGGGATCCGGCTCTGTGGTGTATTTTATATTCGCAACAAGGTTGCTGTTTTGATAAAAGAGTTTTTGATTACTTACCCAACACTCGGGAAGTAAAATTCTTGGAACAAGTTAATCCATTAACAGGCACCGCCTGGGAAATATCGGTGAGTTTTCCTTTCCAACTAGATACGACTTCTTGGTGGAGCCGTATCAACAAGTTTCTACTTGGGGAAAGGGGGGACGAGCTTTATGTTTCAGAGTCATGGATTTCATTTGAACTAGGAGTGGCGTAAGTGGTCGAGTGGCGCCGGCCCAGCCTTATTATATTGGCCCAAATGGCCTGGAAGTTCCGCTAAGACGGTCCATTCCTTAGGAGTCCAGGGTTCGGTTGACAAGTAAATCCGACTGCTCTCCTCTACATGTAGAAAATGGTGGGGTTGCACTACTGCGACTGGTCATCGTAAGTGGTCTTCCTGGCGTGGAAAACTCCCGTAATGAGTTTATCATCCAATTGGATATTTCTACAACACTACCCAGAGCACTTCGATAGAAAGGCTACGGCTGGGCGATTGTTGAGTGTTGGCAGGGTCGAGTTTTCAAAATGATGTTTTCATCAAATGAAGTATCTCGTAACTTCATTTCATTTTGATGATATTTCAAAGATTGATTCTATACAAGTTTTGTCATGTAGCTTCATCTATGGGATGAACTATTTATACCTTGAACGGTGGCAGTTCAAGTAGTATTCGGAAAAAGATATAAGTATATTGGAGTATCTTGTAACTTAATCTTTTCAACTTATATCTAGTTAATGATTATCTTATGAATGACAAAGGTTTTCAGAAAAATGTTGAGACAAGGTTAGATATATGAGATCACCTTGCAACGATATTTTTATACAGTTATAAACTGGAACTCTGTGTATATTATACATGTCAGAGGATTTCAAAGATTGTGAAAAGTATATATGTATATATATACTGAATATTTTGTGACTTGGTCGCGTTAAGATATCAACTTGGTTCAATTCTTCTTGACCAAGACTTTCATGAGTGCTATGAGAATGCTCATATATTGTTATTCATTATACATATTATTTCGGTGGGCTTGTTGCTCACCCTTGCTTTCTTCTTTCATCACACAACAACAGATAGACAAGATGAACAGGATCAAGCTCCCAATTCGTGAGCGATTAGGAAACGTTCCGCAGTTTCCTGTAGGCGTTGATGTCGTTGTAGCTGAGGTAGGAACTACCTGTAGGCTAGGCTTTCAACTTTTGTTGTACCGGACTTATGTATCTATATGAATTGTAATAATGGCAAAAAAATATAAATTTATTCAGAAACCCTCTTGAGGTGTAATGGCTTATAATGTGGAATAAAATGACTTGTGTTATTTTTGGTATTCATCTCTGAGACTATAACTTGTGGCGTGTGTGTGTATATTGTGGGGTCACAGTACGGAGTAGTTGGTTGTTTATTAAGATTGGGTGTTATTAAGGGAAATGGAACTCGTGACAACCCGGATGCCCGACCCCGGATTTGGGGGTGTTACACAACTTCTATCTTAATTGTGGATTTTTGGTAGAATGGTACTAGTACAACGAAAGTTGGCTTTTATTGTTTCGTGTTGTTCGATTAATATCATCACCGTTACATGCTAAGGGTAATAACAATGACTATTGAATGAAGTAGTAATGAAGTTATGATCTCATGTGTGTTTAATATTGTTAATTCAAGTAATAATTTAAGTGTTTTATTCTCATAGTAAATTGTAGTTAGTAATTAGTTAATCAACCTTAAGTGTTATTATCTTGACATTGAGAAGTAATAATACATTGGTAAGTGTGTGTTAATTAAATATAATTAGTCTGAGTCTCTGTGGTAATGAACTAGAAATCATTCTATATTACATGTGAACGCGTATACTTGCGTGAATTATTAGTGCGTGTTTTGTGCCTAACAAAACTGTGGCTATATCTGCAGAAGCTCCTGAACACTATGCCATAAAAGAAAAATCAAAGTGGTCAGATGCTGAAAAAGTTGATATGCTTAAAGATGCTAAAGTTCAGAATATTCTGCACAACAGTTTCGACAATTTGATGTCAAACAGAGTTATTTCCTGCAAGACTGTAAAGGAAATATGATACATTGTCAAGGTATGATGGCAATAAAGAAAAATAAAAGAGCTGTTCTTGTGCTAGAATAAGCAATTTGATGTCAAGGCTGATGAGTCAATTACTGACATATATGATAGATTTCTGACACTACTGAATGATCTATCATTGGTTGGAAAAGCATATGAAAGAGAAGACTCAAACACCAAATTTTTGAGAGCTCTTCCAGAAGATTGGGATACACAGGCCTCAATAATCAGGCATCAATATGATCTTGATTCTCTGACTCTGGATGAAGTGTATGGGATGCTAAAGACTCATGACTTGGAGATCCAAAAAAGGAAGAATAGAAAAGGTCAGAAGATGAAGGCTTTGGCTCTTAATGCTGAGACTCACAAAGGCAAGGAAAAGACAAGTGAAAGGTCAACGTGAAGGAATATTGTGGAAGAATCAGATACTAATGATGCATCAGATCCTGATACAGATACTGACGAGGATTCTGAAATCGATATGGATGATCCTCAAGTGGTTGAGATGGCTGCAATGCTTGTGAAAGGTTTCAGAAGGATGAGGTTTGGAAAACCAGTTATTCCCTAATAATACAACAAGAATTACATAAAGGGGGGTTGCATATAATTCTGGATTCTTTTTAAAGTTTATGAAAAATGGTTCTAACTCAATAATATATATGTGTATGATTTGCAAAGTGCGGAATGAAAGAATTATATATATCAAGACACAAGTAATAAAAACATAAGTCTTTAAAACTTTCTGGTGGATTTGAATGTATCCACCAGATATATATATATATATATATATATATATATATATATATATCGAGAGAACTCTGTGTAGCTCAAATAAGCTCACAGCTGCTTACACGTATGAACAACTAAAACTTGTAGAGAAATGCTAAAGGATACAGCTTACAAATGTTTCTCTGAGAATGTATTTTCTTAGTCTAGTTAGTTGTTGTTCTACTTGCTTCACTTGGTTTATATATCACCAAGTTTACATAGCAAAAAGACAAGATAATAAAACAAAACTATCAAGTCTAACTCTATGCTACTTCATTACTCTATTCCAGCATCTTTGAAAACCTTCATAGCTTGCATGAAAATGGTAATGCTTTTTTATTCTCAAAACCCTGTTAAACAGGCTGCCACATTCCTTTTGCAAACAATCGACACATGTGACTATGTTGTCACTGTCAACATATATTTGAATTGATCATCCGTCGGGTACCTGCTTGTTATCCGTCGGGTAGCCTTGTTGATCATCCGTCGGGTAGCTTTGTTGATCATCCGTCGGTAGCCATTTATCACTTGACTCTATTTCATTTGTGCAGAATTACAAGACATCTTATATTTATATTTAATCAACCTATTCTGCACATCTACTAGCAGTCTCCATGACTCATAAGCTACTACAGAAACTATACAAAGTTGTTTGCAAAAATGTGCTACATAACTTATTGTTACATAAGCTACTCACCCGGTGGATATCAATTAGTCATCCGTCGGGACTATATTGAATCATCCGTCATGACTATAATTGATCATCCGTCGGGTGCTACAAAATTCACTAAGTTAAATCTACTAAGATGTTTTATTTAGCTTATCATCAAGTACACAACATATTCCTAACAATCTCCCCCAATTTATGTCTACTGGAATTGTAGCCATAAATTAAGAGAAACTTGATGATAACAAAACATACTAAAGATACAGTTTGAAAAATAGTAGATAGAACTGATAAGTGCTACAATATTACTGAAAATTGAACAATGCAAAGTACACAAAGAAATTGCTCATAATTGTTATCAAGATGCTCCTCTAGTCTGAGCAGATATATCTATTTCCTTGATTGTCTAATTTCTTTCCAAGACTTCTGTTGTTTTCTTCAATTTGATTCTGAAGTTGTCTGTGGAATTCTAGTTCATCGGCTTTTGAGAGATTTAGCATTTCCTGCATTTACAAAAGAGTCTCATTGCTAGGGATACTCAGTTGGTGCTCCATTCTGAAGAATCTTCTGACACCTTTGTCATCCATGAACTCAATCATCCATTAGGGCCTTAGATGCAATGTCTTTCCTGTAAAGGGAATGGATAGAGTTTTTGAAAGTGCATCTTTGGATCTAATACTCCTTAGTTCCTCAATCCTCTTTAGAACTGTTCTTCTTGCAGTCACATTGTATCCAAAGTTCTTCTTGAATGATGAGTAGACTTTAATCAGAACAGATTGGCTTTCTTGGAGAATCCTGTGAAGAGGCCATGTCATCTCTTTCCCTCCCTTGTATTTGAATACCAGTCTTTTAGGAAGATGTCTGTAAGCATCAATTCCTCTAACTTCTTCCAATTCATTCAAGTAGAGATTCAAGTCTGAAAATTCCTTGATATCACAAATGTACATGAGATCTCTCTTGTTGACTGTGGGTTGGGATTTGGTTAGAGCTTTGGATTTGAGAGAGAAAAGCTTCACTTTCTTGTTGGCTCTAGTCTTTGTCTTCTTTGTCTTGAAGATGGGCAAATTTAGCTCAGGAATTGGTAAACTATCCCAGTCTACTGGCTCATCCTTGGGAATAATTGGTTTACCATGAATATTTCTTGTTGGATCAACCACTTTGAATTCTTCAAATACCACTAAGGGTTTTGATGTCTGAGTTTTAGTTGTAGGCATTTTGGGAAACTGATCTTCCAATTCCTCTTTATCTAAGTTCACTTTCCTCTTGAAATGAAGTTTATATCTAAACATTTTTTTCTGCTGTGATTCTTCCTGCATTTTCAGATCCTTAGGTTTAGTGATTACAGTTGGTTGTATAGGAGGTTTTGCTTTGGTTTTTACAGCTTGAAGCTTGGCCAAGATAGCAGCTTGTTCTTTCTTTTGTTTTTGCTTTTTAGCATCCAAAGCAGCTTATTTCTTCTCTAGCCTGATTCTTTCATTCTCTTCCTTCTTAGCTTCCATAAATAGTGGGTGTCCAACCACCACACAAATCTCCTTACCATTTCTGTAAATTTTGGCAATTCTTCTTTTCAATGCTGAATCAGCTGGATCCTTGTAGAATGCAATAGATCTTGACAACAGTTTCTTTTCATCTGGATTTGGTGTCTCAAACACTGTATCAATAGGATTCTTGTCTGAAACCTTAGGATAGTTCTATTTGGCCTTCATGATGAGATCTTTCTTTGGAGACTTGACACAGGAAGTTTGACCCCTTTCCAGATAGTTCATACTTATATCATTCACAGAGATTTTCATGACTTCAGAGTGATGATTGAAAGCTTTGTTTGGCTTCTGAATAGGGCCAAATATCTTTTGGATGTTCTCATCAATTTTCTCCCAATTGATTGGACTCAATTGCTTCTTCTCATCTTCTCTCAAATTGGCTGCTGCTTCTTTAATTAGATTTATGTTATCTTTAGCAAGTGGAATTGTGAAAACAATTGTTGGCACAATTGCTTTACTTACTTGAACATTGAGCACTTTTTGCTCCCCCTCACTTCTTGATTCCCCTTGATTGAATAAGACAATTGAGCTTTCTCCCTTAGAAGAGATTTCTTTCTCCCCCTTTTTATTATCAGCAAGGTGAGTAGAAGAGGAGGTTTGTGCTACCACTAGCCTTTGAAGCAAGTCTGTTTATTGTACTTGGTGGAGATGAATTGTTGTTAGAGAGGCTTTCATTGTTATCATTCTTGTATCAAAGGCATCTATCTTTGTGGCAAGATCAGAATTCTTCCAGAGTTGTCTCTTAATGTCAAGCATTGTAGCTTATGGAAGTTTAGAATCCAACCTTTCAGAAATGTCCCTTTTCATTTGATCAATTTCACCTTTGATGGTAGTGACATCTTGAGTATGTTGAAAACCTTGGATTTGTTGCAATTGCAGAGAAGCAAGGTGTGCTTGAAGGAGCTTCTTGGTGCTGGCATTTTTTGTGGTTTGAAGAGCAGAATGTATCTAATTTATAAGTTGAATCAGGGTTATCTTGAAATAGTGTTCATCACACTGCTTTGAAAATGCCCAAGATGGCATACCTGATCTAGAACTAGGGCCTACTTCTCCCCCAATGTCCAATGGCCCTTCTTCACTTTCTGCATCCTCACCACCAAAGAATTCTTCTGAACCACCATTCTCATAGTCAATATCCCCAGTTGTAGAGGGCAGAGTTGTGATTGCATCCTTTGCTCTTTTTATAGACTGTGTGGTGTGCACCAAATTTAGCATCCTTTCTGCATTATCATTGCCCTGTCCAACTAGAAGTTGGTATGCTGGAACAGGGTGAGTAAATGCCTCAGCATCCAAGGAGGTTGAATCTATAATAGCTTGACTTTGCTGAAATAGTTCTTCCATGTTAGCATCCTGGACATTCATTAACTCACTTGCAACGACATCCACCCTTGTATCTCATGTACCTGCATTTCTCTCATTATCTCTCTTTTCTTGCATCAAGGTCTCACCTTGGCTCCCTACCCTCACCTTCACCATCTAAGGTGGGACTCCTCTCACTCACTCTTTCCAGTCCTAAAGAAATGGACTGCATTAGATTACTCTTTTCCTCTCCTTTTTCCTGGGAGCAACCCAGACTCTCACTCAAATCGCCCCCTTCCCTCAGTCCTAGGAGCCATTGAACTACTACTAAGTCTTCTGCACTTGTAATAATTGATGAAATTTAAAGTTGTGCATAGACACCTGACGGATGAGAAATATCCATCAGGTTAGCAGTTTGACTATCCGAAGAATGACTGCTGTTAAGCTTATCCGTCGGGATACAATGACTACTTAACGGATGAAAGATATCCATCGGGATAGAGGAAATAATTGAGTTTAGAGTGGAGACTATTATGGACTCTGTGCAGATTGATGAAAATTTTGGCACAAATGTCTCAACAGTCTCAGAAAAAATGGCAAGTGAGTCAACAAATCATCTAGAAGATGATGCTCACTTGCATGGATTTTTGGCTTCTCCAAGAGAGTTAAAGATTGAGAATTTGGAAGTGATGTGTTTATCATGTCAACATTCAAAGAGTGTGTGGGAGAGTTTGGTGTATTAGGTGCTTCAATTATTAGAGATTTTGGCTGTGACTCCATATTTATTGGAGCCACATCAACCTGACTTTGAGAAGGTGCAGTGATTGTGTCTTTAACACCAGTTTGCACAGTGTGTGATGAAAGTGTTTGTCCTAAATCCAATCATGTATGATGAGTTAGGAAGAACTTTCTTGTATTCCTATTTGATTTCATTGAAATTAATAAAAGACTTATTTTGGTTTTATTATGGGCTTTATCTATTTAAAGTGTTTTAAATAAGATGCTCCATAGTTTAGAGTAAAGCTTCTAGAATTATAATGAGAATATAATAGTGAGATCTAGAAGATGATAACTCTAGACTTTAACAGTTCCTGATCATAGGATAACTAATCGGATGTTAGTGGATCCGCAAAGATTGGTACATACTATGCTTGCTCCCTTCAGGAGGATGTCTGTGTTTTCATAGGCATTTGTATGGTGACACTATAGCTAGTATGTAGGTGCTTATTAGGGAATAAGTTCACTGAACATGACTCGATAAGTTTAACAACTAATGGAGATTACTCACGTGTCAATAGTTATTCACTGAGTGATAGTTGTACAAGTGTCCTTAGACTTGAGATCGTTAAAGTTATCTTGTATATAATGAACTGTGCTTTGGTTTAGTCCTTAGTCTCAAGGACATCCATTAGGTCTATTCTGGGCATAGGGATTTGTGTATAAAGATAGTTAACGTCAATAGAGGATCTACCCCTTCCAGTATAGGAAGAGAATATCCTATGTTATTCTTAGTATGCGAGTTCTGGAACTCTGGCCAGAGTGTATGAAATTAGAAAGGAGTTTCTAATTTGAATTAATATGAACTTTGCATTATGAATAAGAAATCATATGATTAAATTTGATAGGCCTGACACGAGATTCATGCGTTGTATTTAATCGGGATATTGTAAGGGTAGAAGGAATTCATTGTGCGGTAACTAGTCACTCACAGGTTCTTGGTATTCTAAGCAGTGAATTCATATTATCTGGATAGTCGCGATATGTTGAGAAGCATCACTCGCGATGTAGAATAAATATAATTAATCAGTTAATTATATTTAGTGAATTTTAGTATTCATATAAATAATTAATAAAAGTTTATTATTATTTATTTCTACTACCGGCATAATATTGAACCTACAGGGTCACACCATAAAAGAATATTTTCTTTGATGAAATAATGAGAGAGAGAATTATTTTCTAAATAGTTTAGAAAAAGAAATAATGATTAAAATAGTTTTAATTATTATTAAAGCATTTCATAAAGGTAAAATGTGGGGCTAATATATATATATATTGATATATTATGAAAAAACCCTAGGAGAGCCCTATAAATCGAATGAGGTGGCTGATTCTAAATATACACTTGGTTTTGTGAAAACCCTAACAAGAGCTAGCCTCCATCTTCTTCCTCTCTCTCTCTCCCAAAACTCCATTTTTATAAAAGCTTGGTTTTATAAAAATCTTCATCAAAGAGGATCATTCTTGGTGGATACCGGTAGAGTGCTTCACACACTGAGGAGCAACTGCTAGCAACCATATTATAAAGCTTCGATTTTCAAGGTATGGTTATGATTGCTCCCTTTTTCTGATTTATACGTTTTTCTATATGTGCGATACATGGTTTTTTACGGAATAATTGTTATATCACGCTTCCACTCATCCATAAATTCCTTCAATGGCATCAGATCTAGGTTCTGCATATAGAGATTCATATAAAAAATTCAGTTTTTTTTATGCATGTATGGATTTGTTATGATTTTTTCAAGTTTATTTAGATTTAAATAATTTTTGCATATGATCTTGACTACTGATCTGGGTTCTACAAGTATTATAGATCATCTAGGTATTTTTTTCATAATTTTGTGATGTGTAGATTATTTGTTATGAATTTTTAAAAATTGTTTTAACTAAAATTCATGAAATAATTATGCATGTGAATAAAAATATGATTAAAATTTGCACAAGGACCCCTGGCTGATCTGATAATATTCTGCTACTGCCTGATTTAAGAAATTATATAATTTTGATTTTTATTAATTTATTAATTAAATGTTAATTAATTTATTAATAGTAAAATTAAAATAATAACATATTAATAAAAGTTATTAAGTAAGGGAGTAAATGTTACGACCGACATTTTCGTGTAATATTATTTGTGGTTTTGGTATAATATTAAATCCGAAAGTAAATATGTTCAATGATTGCCCGTTTGTGTGAGTGAGAATTTCTGCATTATAAAAATTTTATGTGTAGTACATGTTTTTTTTTCAAAGCAAAAGTTTATTTATTTCCTTTATTTTTGATTTATAAGGAATATTCTAAGCCTTGGAGAAATTTTCTTTTAAAAGATATTTTGTTCACAAATTTTGAAAGTGATTTCATAAAATCTCTAAAAATCCAAATTATTTTATGCTATAAATTTTATAATTTTTGAACTTTTATTTTATTATATAAAAATAAATCTTTGAAAATTAGTTGCTTAATAATTATCAAATTACATGATTACCCTTGCATGCAAACTCTCTTCTATTCAACCAAGGGGCAATGAGGGCATTTCCAACCCCACTCACTTTCATTCTACTAGCCACATTACTATTTTGTCCTTGCATGCAAATCTACCTAACCAGGTTGGAAGGTTATTATTGTAATTTATCTCATCCACTCACTTATGGGCAAATAAAAACCAAGTAAACATGACAAACACACCACTTTCACTCAACCATTTCCACACTCCTCCTCCCTCCTCCCTCTCCTCTCGGCCCTCCCCCTCTCCTCTCGGGTTTTTAGCCGAAAACCTACCCCCTCCCCTTTTCTTCATTCCTCATTCAAGCTCCCACCTTCCATACAAGTAAATATTACTTCCTATATCATGATCATATATAATTCAAAGAGTTTTGAGTAAAAAGTTTAAGTTTTAAGTTTGCATGTCAAAGTTTTAGTTGGAACTCAAAGTACAATCTTTATTCTTATGGATTTAAGGTTGTTTTTGAGAGGACTACAAGGAATGGTGAAATGCCAAGTCTTGAGAAAGAGACTCTTGATGTTGAATGACCACTTCCCTTCCATTTCATTCGGCCATGACCTTAAGGGAGCCGAATGAATGGTTCTTGAGATTATTCTTGTTGCCTTGTTTCATTTCTATGTGTTTTGGTGGTGATAACATAAATTTTGTATCAAAAACTTGATAAAACCCTTTTCATTCTAAGTGATCATCTAGATATAGCTTATGCTAGGCTTGCATGTCGATTTCATGGTAGAATATATTTAGAAAATATGTTGCTTTGGTTTGTAAGACTTGAAATCATGCATGCATGTAGATTTCTCTTGGAATGTTGGAAGATTTTGATCATTTGGAAAGATTTTGTTAGTAAGCTTTAATTTCAGTAGGGATAAGGTATTAATCTTGATTGGTGCTCCTTGATGTGTGGTAATAATTCATATATATATATTTTATAAGAATATATAATTTGTTGGTTTCAAAAACTTGATGACTTGTAAATTGTGTAATGTGATTTCCTTTGTTTTGCCATGTTGCACCTTAGGTAAGGATGATCTCCACCAAGATTATTTTGAGTGTAAAGGAGTTAGTTCAGTAGATCACCATAGTTAAGTCATGGTTTGGGTATTTGGGTTGTTGGTGGTTGAGTTTGTCAAGTAAAA
Source organism: Apium graveolens (assembly GCF_009905375.1). Classification (NCBI taxonomy): domain Eukaryota; kingdom Viridiplantae; phylum Streptophyta; class Magnoliopsida; order Apiales; family Apiaceae; genus Apium; species Apium graveolens. The sequence continues at coordinate 55,426,440 of NC_133650.1, forward strand.
ACCTTGGAGAAATGAGAGTCTTAGTTTCTGCAGAAAATCAGTTTAGTACCCTGAGGTTTACGGTGAGTTTTGACCATGTCATTGATGTGCACTTTGAGGCCCAAGCCACCAGAAGCTAGCATTAGGAGTTTATGAAAGGTTTTAGGTGTTGGTTGGAGGTTTGCAAGTCGTTTGGTTAGGTGCACAAGTGGAATCACAAAATATGTCTAGCAGGGGACAGTTTTGTTGCAACTTAGAAATAGGAAGTTTTGACCATGTCATGGGTAGGCCCTGTTGGGCCTTAGTTAGAGGGAGTGTCAGAGAAGTTGTTCCAGCCATAGTTCATAAAATATGAGTTAGAACCATGTGTCACAAGTTAGTTCAAGTCAGGACGTTTTCTGCCCAGAAAAATAGGGGAACCTTGGACTTTAAGCTTAGGCCCAAGGAGGCCCAAGCTAGGCCCTTGAGCCACATCAAGTTTTGGATATGAGTTATGGTCAGAAGAGTCTAGTGTAAAAGTTTTGGAGGAAAACATGTAATTTAAGAGTGTTTAATGCACTCAAGAAACCATAGATGTCATTCTGAAATTTACTCCAGTGAGCACTTTCACTTATCACATAGTTTTAGCAAACTTAGGAGTGAGATCTAGGTTGACCACTATGATTGTAAGATAGTATAAAGTCAGTAGAGCAAAGGGCCCAAGTGAGGGTCAGTAGGTTTTGGATAGTTTAGTAAAGGCACATCGAGTTAGGAAGTCAAAAATTGGAGACTTTGTCTAGTATAGCGACCAAGTGACTTAAGTTGTGAGTCGAGATCATCGAAGCCTAGTGTTGTATTATGGTGTGTGTGATATTATTTGGTATTAAAATATGATATGTGAGTATATGTGGCTATGTGTATGATTATATATATAAGATGAATATAAATTGCGTGCATATAGGCCTAAGTGCCATTTGTGTTGTAAATAGGTTAAGTTGGTGAGATTATATTATAATGAGGATTATTATTATTTATATAGGATCTCGAGATGAGGGTAAACTTGCCATAAAGGTCGAGTGAAGCTTCCAGTTGCTCCTACCAGCCAGCCCAGACCAGCCTTTCTCAAGGCAAGTGATTCAACCTGTCTTTCGTATTCACTACAAATAGTTCATATATATAGATGCGATTATCTTGAGTCATTTTGATATACTTGAACCAAGCGTATCTTAAGTTTATCTTTGAATTATATAGAAATGCCATGAACCCTCAAGTACGTATTGCAAGTAGATCAAAAGTCTTATCATGATAGTATATCAAAGTAATTGGAATGCCATGATAAAATAAAGAGTTGTTATAATACTTGATTGATCCTCTTGATTAACATACTAATGATTCCTAAAGTGTTGACATCTCACCCTGATGCTTGAACCCCTATAAAATTTTACCTTGATACCTAAAAGCCAGATATTCATCAAAGTTGTCCATAATTGATTGATACCCCTCTTTATTACCCTAAAGTTTGGCAATCCTGTTATACCTTGAGCTAATGATCATTTCTTCATACCTTAACACCCTTAGTATTCTTGAAGCTTATCTTCTTGATGTTCCAGCACTTGTACCTTGTCAAAAACCATTACTCATTCATAATATTTAATAGCCTTGCTAAATTTCCTTGTCCAAGTTTTCGTATATAGAAACCTTTCAGCTACCACGATGGAGTAAAGTCTAGTGGATCATGGCCCTGAGATTTAGTATCGTATTTCCAGTGTTTCAAGTTGATCTATAATCCCTTGATAAAAATGTTTACTGTTTAAAGAGATTTTGTTATAAATCGGCATCAGTTTTTTTGAAATGATTAAAATGTGGATTTTCAGTCCCTAAGGGGGATAAATGTTTTATTTGAATAGTGGATCTGGACTGAGACGCGAGTCCTTTCCACACTTATATTGTAGGCTTAAAAGTTGCCTAGGGATCCCATTAATGTTCGAGAACCCAGCGAGGTTCAGGATTACTTCGCGGCTGATCACCGGCTGTAATCCGTAGGGTCATAAAATGATTTTGATTAAGATATGATTTTGAAAATGTTTTGATACAAGCAAATGATGCCATCACCCAAAGTTTTATCTCTTGATATAATTGGTTATGTCTTCCTATTGTCATTCTTTAATATATATCTCGATTTATGTTTTGTATCGTATTGTTTAGCACTTGTTGAGCATTTGGCTCACTCCTTGCTTTACCCTGATATTACAGCTAGCAGCTATGGTTAGATTCAAGAAGACAGCCCGTAAGACCTATGACGTTGATGCGTATGTTCGAGCTCAGGTAGAATAAGAGATAGTTTTGTGTGAGGACTCAAAATTAAAATCAGTTGTAATAGATGGTAGTGTTGGGCTGTTCCAAATCCTAAACTGTAAGATCTTGGATTTGGTTATGTTTACTTACTTTTAAATATTGTAATAGTTATATTTAATTTGTTGGTTAAGTTGGGGGTGTGACAGGTTTTGGTATCAGAGCTACGGTTCAGAGTCCCTGGACAGCCCAAATAGGATTATAGGATATATGTATAGGATATAGATAATATGCGAGAGAGTAGGTTGAGTAAATTTATTATTAATACTCCTCTTATTGGTTTGTCAGCAAAGGGCGCATTCCTCGACACCCTCTGGGTCGGACGACACTATTGTTTTCTCCGTGTATGCTGAGTTGAGGCGCGAGTTTGACATGCTTCAGGGCAAGTACGACCGACTGAAGAACGTGTACCCGGACAGCCGAAACTATGAAGGGAAGCCCAAGGAGCAGATGACTGCGAGACTTGAGACTTTGGTTCAATACGTCAACACTAAGCTTGAGGAGATGCCAGCGCACCAGGACCGCACCAGCCAGTATGTCATCCAGATGGTGGCAGATGAGCTCCAGAGCATTGTGAAGACGTTTCGAGAGGAGAAGACTACCAAGCCCCATTCTGATGGAGTGGAGCCTTAGTTCTTTCCATTATTTACCTTTTCATGTTGTTGTACTATCAGACTTCGTAAAAATCCCAGTTGTTTCCTTTAAATAAGCATGTTGTTCCTAGAATCAGACTTTGTCCTACTCCTGATGTATTGCGACCTTTAAATTTCAATAATCATGCACTATCATTCCATTTGCTCTCAACTGTTATTTTACGCTTTTATATGCATCGCCATATCTGCTTAATTTGAAACTTGACCTCATATGTAAATAAGAATGCCATGCAATACCCTCAAATTATTTCATCATTCATATTTGTTTTGACATAACTCTTATTTCAGGATCATGCCTCCCAAAAAGAAGAACCCAACAACCACATCTACCACAGACCCAAATATTCTTCGACTACTGGAAACTTTGCAACAACAAACCAATGCTATAGCTCAACAACAACTAACTCTTCAACAACGAATTGAAAACCAAGATAACCGTGAACCACACCAACCACCCGAACCACCAATACCACCTCGACAAATTGTCACTTTCAAGGCTTTTTAGAATGTGAATCCACCTGCATTTCATGATACCACTGATCCAGTAATAGCTAACACATGGATTAAGTAAATGGAAAGGGCTTTTGAGTTGGTACAGTTAGGAGACAATCAGAAGACTCCATATGTTACTTACTTCTTGAAGGGCGAAGTCATCTATTGGTGGGAATCAGTAAAAGCTGTGGAAGCAACTCAGCAGGTTTCTTGGGAGAGATTTAAGAAGTTATTTCTGGAAAAGTATTACCCTAAGTACATGCAGAATCAGATGGAGCTTAAATTTCTTGAGTTGAAGCAAGGGAACATGACTGTACTGAAGTATGAGAAGAAGTTCACTAAGTTGTCAAGGTTTGTGACAAAGTATACCAGCACTGAGGAAGAAAAAGCGAAGAAATTTCCGCAAGGATTGGATCCTTGGATCAGAGATAGAATGGCTATGTTTGAGCTTGAAACCTATGCGGGAGTAGTACAGAAAGCTGCTCTGATTGAGAATAATGGGATGCAGTCAAGGAAGGAAAGGGATAATAAGAAGAGAAAGGTTCCATTTTATGGAGAAATGACTGAAGCCAGAAATTCACAAGATCAGAATGTAAAGAGGATTGGATTCCATAAGGGAGGAAATTTTCAAAAGAAAGGGAATTTAGGCAAAAGGCAAGAATCGAAGGGGAACAACCAGGCAAGCCAAGGACAAGTTGGAGAAAACAGGTTCCAGAGACCGGAATGCAAGCACTGTGGAAGAAGGCACCCCAGAGTGTGTAATAAACTGAGCATGACATGCTATAGGTGTAACCAGAAGGGACATTTGGCAAATGAGTGCAAGATGCCGAAGCCAGGAGTTACATGTTACAAATATGGAAAGACTGGACACATAGCTAGGGAGTGCAAGGCAACCGGACCAGTCAAAGCTCTAATAAATGTGGCAAGTACCAGTGCAAGCATGCCAGCCGAGGTATTAGCATTACCTCCACCACCTACAACAACCCCGCAAGCAACAGCAAGGACATTCGATATGAAGATGAAAGATGTTGTTCAGAATTCTGAGGTGATAGCAGGTACACTTTTACTCAATAATATCAAAGCTAAAGTATTGATTGATTCGGGAGTAACAAGATCTTTCATATCATAAACTTTTGTTGATAAACTTCAATGTGATAAAATGGTTATGAGCGAGGTAGTAAATGTGGTAATTGCAAACCAAGAGAAGATTCCTGTGAATCAAATCTGTCCGAAGTGTGAGATTGATATTTTGGGGTATAAGTTTTCAGCTGACTTGATACTCTTCAAGTTGGGAGAGTTTGATATAATTTTAGGAATGGATTGGTTAGGAAAGAATAATGCCCAGATTAATTGTAAGACCAAGAAAGTGTATTTAAAGACGAAGAGTGGAAAGAAGGTAGTATTTAAGAGGCAGAGGCAAGAGCAATTGTTTCTTACAATCATTCAAGCTAAGAAGCTACTTAGAAAAGGCTATGAGTCGTTCCTAGCTTATGTAGTGGATTCAAAAAAAGGCAGTCCCAGCATAGAAGATATCCCCGTAGTTAACGAGTTCCCCGATGTGTTTTCAGACGAACTACCAGGTTTACCACCAGATCGACAAATCGAGTTCGAGATCAACCTTGCTCCAGGAACGGAACCAGTTTCAAAGGCCCCATATAGGATGGCACCAGCAGAAATGAAAGAGTTGGAGAGCCAGCTACAAGAATTGTTGGAAAAGGAGTGATACGGCCAAGTACGTCGCCATGGGGAGCACCTGTTCTGTTTATAACGAAGAAAGATGGAAGTATGCGGCTATGTATAGATTATCGGGAGTTGAATAAGGTAACAATTAAGAACCGCTACCCGCTACCAAGCATAGATGACCTATTTGATCAGCTAAAGGGAGCAAAGTGCTTTTCAAAGATTGACTTGAGATCAGGATACCATCAATTAAAGATCAAGGAAGAAGATATTCCCAAGACAACATCCAGGACCAGATATGGGCATTATGAATTCCTTGTAATGCCGTTTGGATTGACCAACGCCCCGTCCGCGTTTATGGATCTGATGAATCGGGTATTTAAGAAGTATTTGGACAAGTTTGTAGTGGTATTCATTGATGACATCCTTATTTATTCTAAGTCGGAAGAAGAACATAAGCAACACCTCTGGATAGCATTGGAGATACTTCGTCAAGAGAAGTTGTATGCCAAGTTTACCAAATGTGAGTTTTGGTTAAAGGAAGTTCAATTTTTGGGGCATGTCATTGCAAATGAAGGAGTTAAAGTAGATCCGGCAAAGATTGAGGCGGTTATGAGTTGGGAGAGGCCAAAGACACCTACAGAAGTACGAATTTTTCTAGGATTGGCAGGGTACTATAGAAGGTTTGTCAAGGATTTTTCGAAAATCGCCACACCATTGACCAAGTTAACCAGGAAGAATCAGAAGTTCGAATGGAGTATAGAATGTGAGGATAGCTTTCAAGAGTTGAAACAGAGATTGGTAACAGCTCCGGTGTTAGTACTACCAGATGACCAAGGAAACTTTGTGATATTCAGCGACGCTTCACATAAAGGATTGGGTTGTGTGTTAATGCAACACAGTAAGGTGATCGCGTATGCGTCAAGACAGTTAAAACCGCATAAGTTGAAGTACCCGACGCATGACTTAGAACTAGCTGCCATAGTGTTCGTACTTAAGATTTGGAGACATTACCTCTACGGAGAGAAGTGTGAAATCTACACAGATCATAAGAGTTTAAAGTACATTTTCACTCAGAAGGAGCTCAATATGAGGCAGAGGAGATGGTTGGAATTGATCAAGGACTACGATTGCTCGATAAATTACCATCCGGAAAAGGCGAATGTTGTGGCCGATGCACTAAGTAGAAAGGAAAGATTAAATATGATGGCAACACTAAAGGAATTTTCTGAAGAGATTAAGAAATTTGAATTAGAACTGTGTAATTATGGAATAGTTGAAGAAGTTTGTCGTGCAATGACTTTTCAGCCAACACTGGTGGAAAAGATAAAGAAATGTCAAGAAGAGGTAATGGAGAAAGGGAAGAATCAGCTAATTGGAGAGGAGATTAGTACTCAAAAGGATGAGCAAGGTATACTAAGGTTTTCTTCAAGAATTTGGATTCCTCATGTACCTGAATTAAAGAATGAGATCCTATAAGAAGCCCATAATTCAAGATTTTCAATCCACCCGGGAAGCACCAAGATATATCGGGACTTAAAGCAGAACTTTTGGTGGCCAAATATGAAGCGAGACGTGGCAGAATGGGTTGCGAAGTGTTATACTTGTCAGAAAGTGAAGGCAGAATATTAACGACCAAGCGGATTAATTCAGCCCCTAAAGATTCCAGAATGGAAATGAGAAAATATTGCTATGGACTTTATAGTGGGACTACCGCGAACGAAATCCGGACATGACGTTATATGGGTTATAGTTGATCATCTTACGAAGTCAGCGCATTTCCTTCCAATTAATGAGAAGTCGTCATTGGACAAATTGGTTCATCTGTACGTGCGCGAAATCGTACTAAGGTATGGAGTACCCGTATCAATAGTTTCAGACAGAGATCCCCGATTTAACTCGAGATTTTGGAAGCAATTTCAAGAAAGTCTTGGCACGAAGTTGAATATGAGCACGGCTTACCACCCGCAGACTGATGGTTAGAGCGAAAGGACAATTCAAACAATCGAAAACATGTTGCGCAGTTGTGCAATCGATTTTGCAGGAAGTTGGGACGACCACTTGCCATTGATTGAATTCTCTTACAACAATAGCTATCATTCCAGTATTGGCATGCCACCATACGAAGCTTTGTACGGGCAAAAATGTAGATCACCGACAAGTTGGGATGAAGTAGGAGAAGGAAGGATTCTCGGCTCGGAATTGGTGCAACAGTTGTATGACACAGTCAAGTTAATTCAGAGAAGGTTACTTGCTGCTCAAGATAGACAGAGGAAGTATGCGGACCCAGCGCGTAAGGATGTTCGATTCCAAGTAGGCGAAGCCGTTTTGTTGAAGGTGTCACCAAGAAAAAGGTTATCTAAATTTGGCAAGAAAGGGAAGTTAGCACCTAAATATATAGGTCCTTTTAAAATTTTGAGTCAGGTGGGGAAGGTAGCCTACAAGTTAGCCTTACCACCTCAATATCAGCATGTGCATAATGTGTTCCATGTGTCGTTGCTTAAGAAGTACAATCCTGACGCCAGCCATGTGATAGAATATGAACCTGTAGAAATTCAGGCAGACCTGTCATTTGTGGAGCAACCTGTCAAAATACTCGACTGGAAAGAGAAGAGTCTTAGAAACAAGTCAGTAAAGTTAGTAAAAGTACTTTGGAGCAACCCTAAGGTCGAAGAATCGACTTGGGAGTTAGAGTCTGATATGCGTTCCCAGTATCCTCTTATGTTCTCTTAGATTCTGGGGACAGAATCCTTTAAGGGGGAGAGGATGTTATGACCGGCATTTTCGTGTAATATTATTGGTGGTTTTGGTACAATATTAAAGCCGAAAGTAAATATGTTCAATGATTGCACGTTTGTGTGAGTGAGAATTTCTGCATTATAAATTTTTTTATGTGTAGTACATGTTTTTTTTTTCAAAGCAAAAGTTTATTTATTTCCTTTATTTTTGATTTATAAGGAATATTCTAAGCCTTGGAGAAATTTTCTTTTAAAAGATATTTTATTCAAAAATTTTGAAAGTGATTTCATAAAATCTCTAAAAAACCAAATTATTTTTTGGTATAAATTTTATAATTTTTGAACTTTTATTTTATTATATAAAAATAAATCTTTGAAAATTAGTTGCTTAATAATTATCAAATTACATGATTACCCTTGCATGCAAACTCTCTTCTATTCAACCAAGGGGCAAGGAGGGCATTTCCAACCCCACTCACTTTCATTCTACTAGCCACATTACTATTTTGTCCTTGCATGCAAATCTACCTAACCAGGTTGGAAGGTTATTATTGTAATTTATCTCATCCACTCACTTATGGGCAAATAAAAACCAAGTAAACATGACAAACACACCACTTTCACTCAACCATTTCCACACTCCTCCTTCCTCCTCCCTCTCCTCTCGGCCCTCCCCCTCTCCTCTCGGGTTTTTAGCCGAAAACATACCCCCTCCCCTTTTCTTCATTCCTCATTCAAGCTCCCACCTTCCATACAAGTAAATATTACTTCCTATATCATGATCATATATAATTCAAAGAGTTTTGAGTAAAAAGTTTAAGTTTTAAGTTTGCATGTCAAAGTTTTAGTTGGAACTCAAAGTACAATCTTGATTCTTATGGATTTAAGGTTATTTTTGAGAGGACTACAAGTAATGGTGAAATGCCAAGTCTTGAGAAAGAGACTCTTGATGTTGAATGACCACTTCCCTTCCATTTCATTCGGCCATGACCTTAAGGGAGCCGAATGAATGGTTCTTAAGATTATTCTTGTTGCCTTGTTTCATTTCTATGTGTTTTAGTGGTGATAACATAAATTTTGTATCAAAAACTTGATAAAACCCTTTGCATGCTAAGTGATCATCTAGATATAGCTTATGCTAGGCTTGCATGTCGATTTCATGGTAGAATATATTTAGAAAATATGTTTCTTTGGTTTGTAAGACTCGAAGTCATGCATGCATGTAGATTTCTCTTAGAATGTTGGAAGATTTTGATCATTTGGAAAGATTTTGTTAGTAAGCTTTAATTTCATTAGGGATAAGGTATTAATCTTGATTAGTGCTCATTGATATGTGGTAATAATTCGTATATATATTTTATAAGAATATATAATTTGTTGTTTTCAAAAACTTGATGACTTGTAAATTGTGTAATGTGATTTCCTTTGTTTTGCCATGTTGCACCTTAGGTAAGGATGATCTACACCAATATTATTTTGAGTGTAAGGGAGTTAGTTCAGTATATCACCATATTTAAGTCATGTTTTGGGTATTTGGGTTGTTGGTGGTTGAGTTTGTCAAGTAAAAACCTTGGAGAAAGGAGAGTCTTAGTTTCTGCAGAAAATCAGTTTAGTACCCTGAGGTCTAGAGTGAGTTTGACCATGTTATTGATGTGCACTTTGAGGCCCAAGCCACCAGAAGCTAGAATTAGGAGTTTATGAAAGGGTTTAGGTGTTGGTTGGAGGTTTGCAAGTCGTTTGGTTACGTGCACAAGTGGAATCACAAAATCTGTCCAGCAGGGATCAGTTTTGTTGCAACTTAGAAATAGGAAGTTTTGACCATATCATGGGTAGGCCCTCATTAGGCCCTATTGGGCCTTAGTTAGAGGGAGTGTCAGAGAAGTTTTTCCAGCCATATTTCATAAAATATGAGTTAGAACCATGTGTCACAAGTTAGTTCAAGTCAGGGCGTTTTCTGCCCAGAAAAACAGGGGAACCTTGGACTTTAAGCTTAGGCCCAAGGAGGCCCAAGCTAGGCCCTTGAGCCACATTAAGTTTGGGAGATGCCTTATGGTCAAAAGAGTCTAGTGTAAAAGTTTTGGAGGAAAACTTGTAATTTAAGGGTGTCTAATGCACTCAAGAAACCATAGATGTCATTCTGAAATTTACTCCAGTGAGCACTTTCACTTATCACATAGTTTTAGAACACTTAGGAGTGAGATCTAGGTTGACCACTATGGTTGTAAGATAGTATAAAGTCAGTAGAGAAAAGGGCCCAAGTGAGGGTCAATAGGTTTTGGATAGTTTAGTAAAGGCACATCGAGTCAGGAAGCCAAAAATTGGAGACTTTGTCTAGTATAACGACCAAGTGACTTAAGTTGTGAGTCGAGATCATCCAAGCCTAGTGTTGCATTATGGTGTGTGTGATATTATTTGGTATTAAAATATGATATGTGAGTATATGTGTACGATTATATTTATATGGTGAATATAAATTATGTGCATAAAGGCCTAAGTGCCATTTGTGTTGTAAATAGGTTAAGTTGGTGAGATTATATTATAATGAGGATTATTATTATTTATGTAGGATCTCGAGACGAGGGTAAACTTGCCATAAAGGTCGAGTGAAGCTTCCAGTTGCTCCTACCAGCCAGACCATACCAGCCTTTCTCAAGGTAAGTGATTCAACCTGTCTTTCGTATTCTCTACAAATAGTTCATATATATTGATGCGATTATCCTGAGTCATTTTGATATACTTGAACCAAGCGTATCTTAAGTTTATCTTTGAATTATATAGAAATGCCATGAACCCTCAAGTACGTATTGCAAGTAGATCAAAAGTCTTATCATGATAGTATATCAAAGTAATTGGAATGCCATGATAAAATAAAGAGTTGTTATAATACTTGATTGAACCTCTTGATTAACATACTAATGATTCCTAAAGTATTGATATCTCACCCTGATGCTTGAACCCCTATAGAACTTTACCTTGATACCTAAAAGCCAGATATTCATCAAAATTGTCCATAATTGATTGATACCCCTCTTTATTACCCTAAAGTTTGGCAATCTTGTTATACCTTGAGCTGAAGATCATTTCTTCATACCTTAACACCCTTAATATTCTTGAAGCTTATCTTCTTGATGTTCCAGCACTTGTACCTTGTCAAAAACCATTGCTTTAAGCCTAGTTTGGCATTACTCATTCATAATATTCAATAGCCTTGCTAAATTTCCTTGTCCAAGTTTTTGTATATGGAAACCTTTCAGCTACCCCAACGGAGTAAAGTCTAGTGGATCATGGCCCTGAGATTTAGTATCGTATTTCCAGTGTTTCAAGTTGATCTATAATCCCTTGATAAAAATGTTTACTGTTTAAAGAGATTTTGTTATAAATCGGCATTAGTTTTTTTGAAATGATTAAAATGTGGATTTTCAGTCCCAAAGGGGGATAAATGTTTTATTTGAATAGTGGATCTGGACTGAGACGCGAGTCTTTTCCACACTTATATTGTAGGCTTAAAAGTTGCCTAGGGATCCCATTAATGTTCTAGAACCCAACTAGGTTCGGGATTACTTCGCGGCTGATCACCGGCTGTAATCCGTAGCGTCATAAAATCATTTTGATTAAGATATGATTTTGAAAATGTTTTGATACAAGCAAATGATGCCATCACCCAAAGTTTTATCTCTTGATATTATTGGTTATGTCTTCCCATTGTCATTATTTAATATATATCTCGATTTATGTTTTGTATCATATTGTTTAGCACTTGTTGAACATTTGGCTCACTCCTTGCTTTACCCTGATATTACAGCTAGCAGCTATGGTTAGATTCAAGCAAACAGCACGTAAGACCTGTGACGCAGATGCGTATGTTCGAGCTCAGGTAGAATAAGAGATAGTTTTGTATGAGGACTCGAAATTAAAATCAGTTGTAATAGATGGTAGTGCTGGGCTGGTCCAAACCCTAAACTGTAAGATCTTGGATTTGGTTATGTTTACTTACTTTTAAATATTGTAATAGTTATATTTAATTTGTTGGTTAATTTGGGGGTGTGACAGTAAAGGAAAGAGGTTACCCTTTTTTTTTGAAATGGAAGAAAGGTGAACTGAAAACGGCAGGGAAGAAAAGAAAATAAAAAAAAAACTGAACTGCAAGCAAAGGTCGGCCTGGGCGCGTGAGGCACACTCGCGTAGGGGGGGGGGGCGTGTCGCGCATTCCGGGAATGCGTTACACCCTGTTGCGCATTCATGGAATGCGTTACACCCTGTTGCGCATTCATGGAATGCGTTACACACATTAATGGCTTAACATTGTAGTAACGCATTACCGGAATGCGTTACAGCCCTTGTAACACGTTCCTGTAATGCGTTACAGCCCATCTGTCCACATTAAATTTGATTTTTTGGGAGTTTCGTAACTCCGTTTTGGGCGTGCAATATATCATTGGATTCGTTTTTCCGAGACGGATCTAATGGAGGGGTCAAATATTTTTTATATAAAAGTTTTGAACTGTTTATATTCTCGAAAGTGCTTTAAAGCATGTTTTAATTATTTTAATTGCTTTTAAATGCTATAATAAATCCATACATCATTATATCAATGTGTGACATGATATTACTTGCATGCGTACTTGTTTATTTATTTTTATATATGAGATATATGCCTATGTTTACCATGCGAAGATAGATTTAGGTGAACTTAAATCAAAATATGGCGTGCTCTAGAAAATCTAGAATAAGAATCGTTTCTTGCCTTAACAATAATATTATGAATACAATCATGAGATTCTTGTGTTTATGAAACACGTAATTAAATATGAATTTTCAATTTTGAGAGAAAGAATGATTCTGTCAAAAGCAGATTTCGATCTGTAAGAAAGGGGTATTAAGTGACGCCTCTTGACAATGCTCCCCCCGATCTGGGAATCATCTGATTATCGATTATTGATTTGAAATATTTAATTTAAAAGGAAGAATCTCTTTATAATATGATTATGATTGTAACATAATATAATCCCTCTAAAATTAAATAATATCAAGTAGTAATTGGCCAATGACACAACGAGCTTGGGTCGGTCATAGCCTTCCAACATGGTAGAAAGTAGTTCTTATTTTTAAATCATTGTCGTTTCGTGCTACAGCCGAGGGATTTGATTTCGAAATAAGAAATACTTGTCTATTACATAGAGATGTGTACATTTAATGGAATCTAAAGGTCGTTACGTGCTGTAGCCGTGGGCCGTTAAAGACTGATTCAATTGTACGAAATGTTGGGTCAGACCTGACTTAGAATTTTGAGTCTGTCGTGCTACAGCCGTGACTCAATTATTCAAGAGGCTAAAGTTTTATTAGGGAATAACATAAGATGTAATTGACAAAAGTTTTCTGCCTATTGAACATCACATGACTTTTCGTGCTATAGCCGAGGTTGTGTGATGGAATGCAGGATCCCTATTACCACTAGCATTATGAATGCTTAATTTTTCACTTAAGGGGGTTGTATAAATTAGATAAACTAGTGGGAGCCACTTAGGAATAAAGACCCGATTCATATAGTGTTTTGAAATGAAATTGAATATTTTCTAAGTGTTGTTATGTGTTCATCATTTACAGATTTACTATACACGTTATATCTTCTGCACTATCACTCCGGAGCATACTAGATGCTTACAAGTTGTATGGTCCTAATTTTGCTGACTGGCTTCGAAACTTGAGAATTGTTCTCAGGGTTGAGAAGCTGGAATATGTGCTTGACTCACCTAAGCCTGCTGAACCTGCTGATGATGCACATAATGATGAACATGTTGTGTGTTAGGTCCCAATGTGTTTGTAGAAGGGGGGTTGAATACAAACAGTACCGAATAATCGAATTAAATGCGGAATAAAAAATGTGAAACAAAATTCAAGTTAAATAAGAATATTATTAAACTTGAAGGGTGTTACAACAACTATATCGATTACAAGGAATTAATCTCAAATCAATTATCACAAATCTAGAATAAATTCGACATGAACTTTTTCTATTTTTGCAATAATTAGAATCAAATGCTAAACGCGATTAGAGATTAAGTTCTAGGGATTTTGATCCGCTAGATTGTTACACAAGAACAAGATAAAAATTTCTAGTTGATTGGATTTAACTTTGCAATCTAGAAATTGATCTTTGAAATTCAGCAGAGAATAATGAAATATTTCTTAGGCGGCTGCTGTGTTCTTGACTTCTGTTTTTTTTTGATTGATTGAGTTGCTGCTTCTCTGCTTCTTTTTAATCAACAGCCGAATAGAATTGAATTGGCATGACAATCCTATAGCTGGCAAGACTTTCGGTAGGACAATGGATTGAACTAGCAAGACAATCTGAATGACCTAGCATGACAATCAGAATGAACTAGCAAGACAATCATCCTCCTAGTGTAACTTTCGGTGAGACTATTGAAAATGGCCTAGCATGACAATCGGTATGACAATCCTGATTGTCATGCTAGTTCAATTTCAATTGTCTTGCTGATTTAATGCAGATTTTAATCCAATTTAAATTCTGAAAATTCCTAAAATTAATTCAGAATTAATTAATCAATTAATTCAATTAATAAATAAATTATTCTTCGCAGATATAATTTATTTTCTTAATTAAATTAGATGACTTAATTAATTAATAGAGAATTAATTCTAGTCTTCAACAGCACCCATCCTTCTGCAGATCTTCTGAAAATCACTGAAAATTATGAATCAATTCCACCACTTCAACGTTGACACTCGATGTACTGTCTGGTTCATGAGTGACTAACTTCCGTGACGTTTCTTCATGTCTTGACTTTGACACTTTGATTTTCTTCAGATTAAATCCTTGTAATTAATTGATACCCTGGCGAGATCTCTGTCACTTGATTAAATCCACGATCTTGATTTATATCACTGAGGCATGATCAACTTCTTGAACTTCTTCTAGTGAATTAACTCCTCAAGTCTGTAGATGAACCTTGTTTCTGAATCCTTTGACAGATATTACTTTGCGAGATCTCTCTGACGGTAGATCCACTATTTACTTATTACATTCTTATTTGAGTTGAGTTGAATCCTCGAATATACAAATAGGCTATGACATATGACTTACAATCTCCCCCTATTTGTTTGTTAGATAATAACACACAAATACCTAGAGGATAACTCAACTAACAAATAAGAAAAAGATATAAACATAAATGCAAAGTAAATAGTAGAAAAGTTCTGGACTAGATTTAACATTTTCCAGATTCCAAGTAGATGTTCCTCTAGACTGAACATATCTTCAAGTAGTTCCATCTTCATTTGTACAACCACATTTCCTGTTGAGAAGCTCATATCTCTTGCTTCTCCCCCTATGAGAATCAACTGATTAAAGAAGATCACCTTTGTTTTACCACCTCTCCCGTACAATAGGATCCGCAGATAAAAACTAATGGTACTCCCCTAACAGCTTCTTCCCTTATCAGAAAATCACCTTGTGTTTACCACCTCTCCCGTACAATAGGATCCGTAGTTACAAACAACAATGGTGTGGTGTAGTGTACATGTAGGATCTTTTTCTTCCTCTCTGCTATTTCTCCCCCTTAGTTGAGGAATCCTCCAAACTATTACTTAAGCTTTTATCTCCCCCTTAAAGAAGGAATGTATGCCGTCGTCTGAAGGAGTTCTCATATTTCACTTGGTTGGAAAAGAAATAACAAGTAGTTTCTCTTTCTTCCTCACTGTGAGTGTGTGATTCTGTTTTAGTGTACCTCACATATATTTCACTCTTCTCTCCACTCGTGTTTACACTCATTCTCACAAGTGTATCACTCTTCTCTCATAGCTTCATAATCCAGCTGTACCTGCAAGGAAAATCACCTTAGCCATCCTTAAGGAGGTCACAGGTGGTGCAATGGGAGTTCGCAAATCCCCATCCTTGTTAAACTCGTCAGATGAATCTGAGTCATAATTTACAAGTTGCTAGTTTCCCTTTTAGGGTTCCAGATTCGAATTCTGGGAAGGTAAACAATGATCTAACGAATTTAGCATAAAGATCAAAGTTCCCTTCTAATGTCTGTGAAGACATTTCCTTGTGACTCATCAGGTAATATCTGAATCATTGTCAACAAGTTGCCGATCTGCACATATGTCAGATCCACTATCCGCAGATGCATCCAGGGGATTTAAGCCTGGGGAGGTAGACACTGACCACTGACATATGACTTTTGGATCAGTATCCTCTCCTAACACCTGTAAAGGCAATTGGTCCACTAACGAACCTTGAACAATCGAATCTGACCTTAAAATGGTCAAAACTCTTATTTCCGTCAACTCATCCTTTGTGTGTGTAACCTCTCCTTGTGCATCAAGAATTGTTTATGTTTGAAGTGGTGACACTACATCGGATGCCTTGGCTGACATGCCAAATTCAATAGACGCACCATGTTGAGAGAATGAATCTAGTAACTGTTTTTGTGCCTTATCAGCCATTACATCTTTTTGAGAAGATGTATGGGGGCTATCAGTTATCTCGGTTTAAATACTACTCATCTATGTAAGAGACAGAGCTACTGGGTTGACTACAGAACCTTCCTTATGTGGTGCACTAAGGCACTATCTCCCTCACGCTCATTCATACTACATTTAATGGTAAGAGAGTGTTGGTTGGTTCTGTTTTTGTGTTTGTCTTTACAGTCTGGGATAGACGTTGTGGGTTTTCAACCTCATGACTGTCAATGAAAGAAAGTCATTGGAGACTGAACCTGTATCACAGAATATATGGTAATAGAGAGAAAATGATTTACAATAGTGATTTCAAAAGATTTTACATGAAATAAGAAATCACTAATGTAGAAAGAAGTTTGATTTTGTTTTTCAATATGAATGAGTTTTTGATAAAATATTGATCACTTAGGGTAAAGTCTAAGTAATTCTCATTCATGTCAAAAGCTTACAAATATCTGCAACATAATGTTAACAAGATATCATTGATCGATACTTGTCAAGTACTTTAGATACTAATTGTTATGTTGCATTAACAATATACCACTGCACATATAACACAATATGATTGTGCCTAGTGATAAGAGAGTTATAAATATGACGACTCTACTAGTTCATATAAAATTATAACATCTGTTAGAGTGCCATACCATGTCCTTGACGATTGCTTGAGTAGTACACTAGTTCATACCAACCTGAAGTGAGACTGTGAAGAAGAGATTGCATAGTTCAATAGATCTGCAGCTGCAAAGTCCATGAACTGTGGTGCACTGACTTCCTCTTTTGACTCACCAACCAGGAGTACACTTGTACATATCTTACTAGAGTCCAATTCCAAGTGTAATGTGCAGCAGGTGCCTGATATGTCGTAATATTCTCAAGTCTCGTCACTGGTGCTATATGTTAGATACTGCTTCCTGATAATAACCTAGCACAATATACAAAATTACAATGATAACATTCCCAGCTTGCAAACAGCCATATCCCTCAGATAAACCTTTGCTGTTATCTCCAAAGGTAATCAGGGGGCCAGCTTTCTCAATCCACATTTGATAGCAGGGCTCTATCTCCGGTCATATGTCTTGATGATCCACTGTCAAGACTCCACACTACCGGTTACACCTGTATACTGCCCTGCACTTCAAATGGATTAGACCTTCTTCGGAACCCAAACTTGGTTGGGCCCGGCATACTTGTAGAATTGTCCTTTGTCATGCAAAACAACATTTTTAATTTTAACGATCTCAACATTCTCAATGACTGAACATTTGACCTTGTAAACAGCCTTAACAAATTTCTGTTTAAGCTTAGGCACATATGTCTCCTTTCTAGCCTTAGAAGGACTAGCAGTCTTAGACCTGTCATGCTTCTTGTTATTCACATGCTGACGAGGAGTAGTCTTATCATTAGAAATATGCTTACCATTAAAATAAGCATACATCATATTAAAAGCACAAGACATACAATTAGAAACACCACATGCTTTATGAGAGTGATTAATAGTAGGCAATTTATGCATGGCAGACATGGCATTTTTGTTATCCAACTCATGTGTGTCTGAGTTAGTCTTAGTTGCTTTCACAACTTTGACTGGAACTTTCGACACACTTGACTTGGAAACAACCTTCTCATTAGCAAGATCTTCAGCACGTATTTCTTCTTGAATAACAGAAGAGGTCGCGTCAAATGGTTCAGCAATTGATGGTTTATAGAGGGGTTCATCAACACCCTTAAGCACATGTGGTACTTCCCTCCCTTTAGCACATACACGAGGAGGGGAGTTTATGCCTAATTCTCCAATAGCAACATTGTAATCATAACCTATTCCAGATGTTTGATTAACAGATTGCTTACTGTAGAACTCTTTAGCCTTCAAACAAGAATTGAAGTAGGCTCTAACCTTAGTCTCAAGACCGGTGATCTTGTCTTTGAGAATAGTTTCGAGTTTTCTATAACAGTCAACTCTATTCTCTAGAAAAGATACTTGTTCTTTTAATTTGTCTTGATTAATGTGCACAAGTCTTAATTCATTGACCTCTTTCTCAAGGTCTGTGATCTGTAAACTTAACAGTTCATTATCACGACGTGCACAATCTAAGTTACCTCTTAGATGATAAACCATTTCAGCATCAGAAAGTTTTACCTCTATTCTTCACGATGAAGCTTTTCCATCAACAGCCATAAGAGCAAGATTTCCTTCTTCTTCATCTTCACTGTCAGTATCATCCCAGCTTCTTCCCTTTGCCAGATAAGCCCTTTCAGAGTTCTTTCTTACTTGCTTTGGCTTCCTACATTCTGTGGCAAAGTGTCCCAACTCATTGCAGTTATAATATCTAATGGTGCTTCGATCAACCATCCCTGTTTTGTACCCACCACTGCTGGTGTTAGAGGATGAAGATCCACCTTTCTGGAATTTGTTGTAGTTGGACTTGTACTTAAGCTTGGGATTCCTCTTGAATCTGACATGGGAGAATCTCTTGACAATTTGGGCCATTGACTCATCTTCCAATTGCTCCAGCTCTTCCAAGGAATTAAAATCATCACTTGATTGATTTGTAGTAGGAGGATCATATTCTGCTATTAACTCATTTTCCTCACCCTTGGAAAACTGTACCATTCTTTCTAACTGTTGAGATTGTTGTTGTTGTTGACCTTCAGCTACAAGTGCAGTAGATGTGCTGACCATTCTATCCTTCCCGTAGACTTCCTTCTGTTGAATCTGCTCCAACTCATAGGTTTTTAACACTCCATAGAGCCTGTCCAAAGAAATCTCACTCAGATCTCTAGCTTCTCTAATGACAGTGATTCTATGTTCAAGATAAGCTGGCAGTGTTAAAAGGAACTTTTTGTTGACCTCCCTGATTGAATAATACTTCCCATTGATGTTCAGGTTGTTGATCAACGCATTATACCTCTCAAACACTTCAGTAATTCCTTCTCCTGGATTTGATTTGAAATGTTCATATTCAGAGGTTAGGATTTCCAACTTGTTCTCCCTAACTTCCTCTGTGCCTTCATTAATTACCTCAATAGTTTCCCACATGTGTTTAGAATTTTTACAGTTCATCACATGTCTGTTCATCAAGGGATCAAGGGAATCAATTAATATTAATTGAAGGCTGGCATCCAAGGAGGCTTCTTCCTTCTCAGCAAGAGTAAAATCTTCGGGCTCTTTTGGATAGGTTCTAGCTTTAATAGTCACCACATCATCTATTATTACCTCCGGTTCAATAACCATCAGAGTTTTTATACCCTTCTTTAACAAGCTTGAATATTTGGGATTTGCAACTTGTAAAAACAATAGCATCTTCTTCTTCCACATGATATAATTCTCTTTATCAAATTGTGGAATTTTAACGGTTCCAACTTTATGTGAAGTCATTATGAATTTTTGAATGAATAAAAATTCAAAGAGTTGAAAAATCACAAAAGTCTAGGATCTTGATTTGTTCGTTAATCAGAAGGCTCTGATACCAATTGTTAGGTCCCAATGTGTTTGTAGAAGGGGGGGGGGTTGAATACAAACAGTACCGAATAATCGAATTAAATGCGGAATAAAAATTGTGAAACAAAATTCAAGTTAAATAAGAATATTATTAAACTTGAAGGGTGTTACAACAACTGTATCGATTACAAGGAATTAATCTCAAATCAATTATCACAAATCTAGAATAAATTCGACATGAACTTTTTCTATTTTTGCAATAATTAGAATCAAATGCTAAACGCGATTAGAGATTAAGTTCTAGGGATTTTGATCCGCTAGATTGTTACACAAGAACAAGATAAAAATTTCTAGTTGATTGGATTTAACTTTGCAATCTAGAAATTGATCTTTGAAATTCAGCAGAGAATAATGAAATATTTCTTAGGCGGCTGCTGTGTTCTTGACTTCTGTTTTTTTTTGATTGATTGAGTTGCTGCTTCTCTGCTTCTTTTTAATCAACAGCCGAATAGAATTGAATTGGCATGACAATCCTATAGCTGGCAAGACTTTCGGTAGGACAATGGATTGAACTAGCAAGACAATCTGAATGACCTAGCATGACAATCAGAATGAACTAGCAAGACAATCATCCTCCTAGTGTAACTTTCGGTGAGACTATTGAAAATGGCCTAGCATGACAATCGGTATGACAATCCTGATTGTCATGCTAGTTCAATTTCAATTGTCTTGCTGATTTAATGCAGATTTTAATCCAATTTAAATTCTGAAAATTCCTAAAATTAATTCAGAATTAATTAATCAATTAATTCAATTAATAAATAAATTATTCTTCGCAGATATAATTTATTTTCTTAATTAAATTAGATGACTTAATTAATTAATAGAGAATTAATTCTAGTCTTCAACAGCACCCATCCTTCTGCAGATCTTCTGAAAATCACTGAAAATTATGAATCAATTCCACCACTTCAACGTTGACACTCGATGTACTGTCTGGTTCATGAGTGACTAACTTCCGTGACGTTTCTTCATGTCTTGACTTTGACACTTTGATTTTCTTCAGATTAAATCCTTGTAATTAATTGATACCCTGGCGAGATCTCTGTCACTTGATTAAATCCACGATCTTGATTTATATCACTGAGGCATGATCAACTTCTTGAACTTCTTCCAGTGAATTAACTCCTCAAGTCTGTAGATGAACCTTGTTTCTGAATCCTTTGACAGATATTACTTTGCGAGATCTCTCTGACGGTAGATCCACTATTTACTTATTACATTCTTATTTGAGTTGAGTTGAATCCTCGAATATACAAATAGGCTATGACATATGACTTACATTGTGTATTGTAAATGGATAGATGATGCAAATGTTGCTCAATGTATCATGCTAGCTTCCATGAACATTGAGCTATAGAAGCAACATGAGCAAATGGATGCTCACACTATCATTAAACATCTACAAGAGTTGTATGATGTGGCAGGGAGGACAGCTCGATATGAGATATCGAAGGAGCTGTTCGGTTGTAGGATGTCTGAGGGATCATCTCTGAATGACCGTGTACTTAAGATGATCAATTTGATTTAACGTCTTGGACAACTTGGTTTTAACATGGATGGGGAACTGACTCAAGACTTGGTCTTGCAATCACTTACGGGTTCGTTTTCGCAATTTGTTGTGAACTTTCACATGAATAAGCTGGATGTCAGTCTGGCTGAACTCCACAACATGTCGAAGACTGCGAAATTGAATTTTCCCTCTAAGAAGAGCTCTGTTCTTCTAATTGGTGAAGGTTCTATTCCTAAGAAAAGGAAGAAGAACCCTTCCAAGATGAAGAAAGTAGGTGAGAAAAAGCCGGTTCCACCAAAAGCTGCAGACCCCAAGAGCAAAGTTGTTTGCTTCCACTGTAATAAGGTAGAGCACTGGAAAAGGAACTGCAAGGTTTACCTTGCAGAATTGAAGAAGAAGAAGGGTAGTGAGACTATCGCCTCTGTTTCAGGTATGTTCATGATTGAAGTGAATATGTCGTTAAATCAAATTTCTACTTGGGTATTAGATACCGCCTGTGGTTCTCACATTTGTAATTCGTTGCAGGGACTAAGGAGAAGTAGGACTCTTGAGGAAGAGGAGGTGATTCTACGGATGGGAAATGGAGCAAGAGTTGCTGCTAAAGCTGTAGGATCATTTCATTTACATATGCCTGCGGGCAAGACTATTATTTTAAATAATTATTATTTTGTTTCCTCGATTGTGAGGAATATTATTTCTATTCCCATGTTAGACTTGGTTGGATTTTTGTTTGTTATTCAGAATAATAAATGTTCAATTCTTAGAGATAACATTCTTTATGGAAGTGGTATTTTAAATAACGGTCTGTATGTATGTGACGTAGAGCATAATTTACTACAAATTGAACATACTAATAAAAGAAAAAGGGATGATGAAAATCTCACCTTTTTGTGGCACTGCAGACTTGGTCATATTAGTGAAAATAGACTGCAGACATTGCATAAGGAAGGGTTACTTGACCCTTTTGATTTTGAATCATATCCTACATGCGAGTCTTCTTTATTGGGCAAAATGACCAAATCTCCATTTAGTGGACATGGAGAGAGGGCTGCAGATTTGCTAGGATTGGTACACACAGATATATGTGGACCAATGTCTATGCAAGCCATGGGTGGATTTTCATACTTCATTACTTTCATAGATGATCGATCTAGATTCGGATATGTGTAATTGATGAAACACAAGTCTGAAGCCTTTGAAAAGTTCAAAGAATATAAGCATGAAGTGGAGAAACAAACCAAACATAGTATTATAACTCTTCGATCAGATCGAGGTGGTGAATACTTAAATGGAGAGTTTATAGATTATCTCAAAGAAAATGGTATAGTCTCCCAGTGGACTACTCCATATACTCCACAGTTGAATGGGGTATCTGAAAGGAGAAATCGAACTTTGTTAGACATGGTTCGGTCCATGATGAGCTATGCGGATCTTTCAGTATTCCTGTGGGGCTATGCATTGGAAACCTCAGCATATTTACTGAATAAGGTGCCTTCCAAATCTGTTCCTCAAACTCCATATGAGATATGGAAAGAAAGGAAACCAAGTCTTAAACACGTTAAGATTTGGGGATGTCCAGCTTATGTCAAGAAAGTTGACCCTGATAAGATGGACTCTCGATCCGTAAAATGTAATTTTGTGGGATATCCTAAAGAGACTTTAGGGTATTACTTTTACACCGATCATAGGGTGTTGTCTCCAGACATGCTACCTTCTTGGAAAAGCAGTTTATCCTTGAAGGAAACAGTGGGAGAAAAATTGAACTTGATGAAGTTCAATAAGCAAAAACTACTACGGTTCAAATGGAAACACCTGTTCAGACTGGACAACCTTCTTTGGAACAGCCCATTCGTAGGTCAGGAATAGTGTCTCGCCAACCTGAGAGGTATTATGGCCTTGTAATTGAGAATGACAATGAGTTATCAATCATTGATGATGACGACCCTATGACCTATAATGAGGCTATGAATAGTGTTGACTCAGAGAAATGGCAAAGTGCCATGAAATCCGAAATGGAATCTATGTATACCAATCAAGTATGGACTTTGGTTGAAGCACCTGAGGCTATGAAGCCTATTGAGTGCATATGGGTATACAAAAGAAAGATTGGAGTAGATGGCCAGGTGGAGACCTATAAGGCCAGGCTCGTGGCAAAAGGATTTAGACAAAGGCAAGGGATTGACTTTGATGAAACTTTTTCGCCTGTAGCCCCGCTAAAATCAATTCGGATTTTGCTTGCAATTGCTGCTTACTACAACTATGAGATCTGGAAAATGGACGTGAAAACGGCCTTCCTCAATGGGAAACTTGAAGAGGAAGTGTATATGACTCAGCCAGAGGGTTTTCTTTCCAAGGGAAATGAACACCTAGTGTGTAAGCTGCTACGAACCATATATGGTTTAATGCAAGCTTCTCGTAGATGGAACATCCGTTTTGATGAGACAATCAAAGAGTTTGGTTTCATCAAAAACATAGATGAACCATGTGTCTACAAGAAGGTTAGTGGGAGCGTGGTAACATTTCTTGTATTATATGTGGATGACATACTTCTTATAGGAAATGATATACCGATGCTGTAATCAGTCAAAGTGTGGCTATCGAAGAACTTCACTATGAAGGACTTGGGAGAAGCATCCTACATTCTTGGTATGAAGATCTATAGAGATAGATATAGAAGAATGATAGGTCTTACCCAGGGTATATACATCCAGAAAGTGCTTAAAAGGTTTAGCATGGAAAACTCCAAAAGAGGTCTCATACCGATGAGCCATGGAGTATCCCTTTCCGAAAAGATGTCTCCTAAGACACCTGAGGAAAGAGAGCGTATGAGTAAGATTCCTTATGCTTCAGCAATATGATCTATCATGTACGCAATGTTATGTACTAGGCCTGATGTTGCTTATTCAATTAGTGTGATGAGCAGATATCAGTCTAATCCAGGTAAAGACCACTGGAAAGCAGTGAAGAACATCCTTAAGTACTTGCGAAGGACTAAGGATATTTTTCTTATTTTTGGTGGTGGATCTGAGTTGAAAATAAAGGGTTATACTGGCTCTAGTTTTCAATCAGAAAGTGATGATAGCAAATCCATGTCAAGATACGTGTTTACTTTGAATGATGGTGCGATTAATTGGAAGAGTTCCAAACAGTCTACAACGGCTGACTCCACAGCGGAAGCAGAATATATAGCTGCAAGTGAGGCTGCAAAAGAAGCCGTTTGGATGAGGAAATTTGTTTCTGAGTTGGGAGTTGTTCCTAGCATTGAGAAGCCTATTGTGTTGTATTGTGATAACAATGCAGCAATAGCACAAGCCAAGGAACCTAGGTCCCATAAAAATTCTAAACATGTTTTGCGACGCTTTCATTTGATTAGGGAAATCATTGAAAGAGGAGATGTCTAGATTGAGAGAGTTGACACACATAACAACGTAGCAGACCAACTCACAAAGTCATTTTCTCAGATTCACTTTGATCATCATAAAGAGAAGATGGGTATTACATACCAGGGTGATTGGCTTTAGTTCAAGTGGGAGATTGAAAGTGTTTGTCCTAAATCCAATCATGTATGATGGGTTAGGAAGAACTTTCTTGTATTCCTATTTGATTTCATTGAAATTAATAAAAGACTTGTTTTGGTTTTATTATGGGCTTTATCTATTTAAAGTGTTTTAAAAAAGATGCTCCATAGTTTAGAGTAAAGCTTCTAGAATTATAATGAGATTATAATAGTGAGATCTGGAAGATGATAACTCTAAACTTAAACAGTTCCTGATCATAGGATAACTAATCAGATGTTAGTGGATCCGCAAAGATAACGAGTCACTGACAGGTTTTTGGTATTCTAAGCAGTGAATTCATATTATCCGGATAGTCGCGATATATTGAGAAGCATCACTCGCAATGTAGAATGAATCTAATTAATCAGTTAATTATATTTAGTGAATTTTAGTATTCATATAAATAATTAATAAAAGTTTATTATTATTTATTTCTACTACCTGCATAATATTGAACCTACAGGGTCACACCATAAAAGAATATTTTCTTTGATAAAATAATGAGAGAGAGAATTATTTTCTAAATAGTTTAGAAAAAGAAATAATGATTAAAATAGTTTTAATTATTATTAAAGCATTTTATAAAGATAAAATGTGGGGCTAATATAGATATATTGATATATTATGAAAAAACCCTAGGAGAGCCCTATAAATATAATGAGATGACTCATTCTAAACATACACTTGGTTTTGTGAAAACCCTAAGAAGAGCTAGCCTCCATCTTCTTCCTCTCTCTCTCTCCCAAAACTCCATTTTTATAAAATCTTGGTTTTATAAAAAGCTTCATCAAAGAGGATCATTCTTGGTGGATACCGGTAGAGTGTTTCATACACTGAGGAGCAACTGCTAGCAACCATATTATAAAGCTTCGTTTTTCAAGGTATGGTTACGATTCCTCCGTTTTTCTGATTTATACGTTTTTCTATATGTGCGATACATGATTTTTTATGGAATAATTGTTATATCACGCTTCCCTAAATTCCTTCATGTGAATCCTGTGCATCCCCAAGGGTTTTTGATTTCTTCTTTCTAGTATAAGTTTGGGGTGAGCTTGTGTCCCTTACACTTTTGGTCTATGCTCTTGGTTAAGAGCTTGTTTCAATGGTAACATCCTTTTGGGAGGATGAAACCAGTAATGAGCTAGTATCCTTATTAATCACTCCAGTTTGTTGAAAAACTGCAGTGTGGCTAAGCTGGGAAACTCTCACCTCTCCATCCTTATTCTTAGGGCTTCTTTGATTTTCACCCTGTCCCTCACCTTTCTTACCCACCTTCATACTCCCCTACTTAGGTTTGGTGGATTTTACAACTGATTTCTTTTGAAAGAAATCAGAGGGGGCTTTCTTAGCTTTGGATTTGGAAACTTTTGTTGGTTTGGTAGCTTGGGTAGGCAACTGTTGGGTCATTGACACAGTTGTCGTAGCTACACTAGAAAGCAAAGAAGTTTGTGAGGTTGGAAGAGAAGAGATAGAAGAAATTACCTCACTTACCTGAGGTCCCTCCATTACTGGAAAGTAGAATAAGGGTACCTCCTTGTTATGGTTTGCTCTGTTTAAATCTATAATTATCCTTCTTTCTTGAACCTAACAATTCAGCTTGTTGGTTGGATTCTCAATTACAATTTCCTCAACAAGATGGTTAGCAAGTATCATGAAAAATCTAGCATAATAGACACTTCTACCTCTCTTATTGACCTCTCCTAACTTAAAGCCTAACTCAAACAAAATCAAATCACTGAAGTTAAAGTACTTATCATTAACTAGCATGTAAAGCATAGAAATGTTTATGGAATCAAAGTTACTCACTTTACCAGTAAACACCTTAGTTACTACATCACACATATAACTCCATTCTTTCCTAAGACCCAACCTCCTAATTTCACTTAATTTAGAAGTAGTGAGTGCATAGCCCATAGAATTAAGCATATCAACAATGTCAGTGTCTGTGTGTGAGGCAGTTACAGTGTTATCAGGAATGTTGAAACATGCTTTAATAACATCATTATTTATGCAAAACTGCTTACCTTTCAAAGTGAATATGATGGTTTTGTCGGTTGATTTATACACTGCAGTTGTCCATATCTCTTCAACAACCTCATAGTAAATGGTGGGTGATTCCAGCATGGCATAGTTGAGTTTGCAGTTCTTCACAAAATCCATCATTTTGTGATAGTCACCAGACTGTTGAATCTCCTTGTTCACCAAAGCTGAGAAGTTATTTTTCTCATAGATAAAACCGGTTTGAGACATAATTTTCACTACAGGTGCCATTGTTAGAGGTCTGGAATTTGCAGAGAGAGTTTGCTTTTGAGAAGAAAGAAGTTAGAGCAATTGAATCTTGAGAATGATAATAGAAATGAATAAAAGTGAAATTGCTTTTATACTCTCAGAAAATAACTGTCAAAAATTATAAAGTAAAATAAAGTGACCAATAAAAATTGCCCAAAATAGCCATTTAAAAATAAACTGTAAAAATTCCATCACTTATTCGCCGTGTTATGCTTACAAACTGTAAGTATACTCGATGGATAATGTTCAGAGAATTAACGGCTAGGATTAAGATAATTCGACGGATGAGGATAAGTCAGTTATCCGTCGAGTTACAAAATATTCCATAAAAATAATTGACTTTATTAACAAATTGTATTCCGATGGATGATCGAACTCGATGAATAATGATCATCCGTTGGGATTTGAATTTTGACTTAGCCAAAATTTCATCCAAAACTGAAAAATCAATTAAATTTCTGGCTGCATTACAGCTTGCAAACTATCTGAAATGATTCAAGAATAATTAAGCATACCTACCTCACTTACCAACCTTGAAAAGGTGGTTTCATCCAGTGGCTTAGTAAATATGTCTGCAAGCTGTTTTTCACTTGGAACAAAATGCAGTTCCACAGTACCATTCATCACATGTTCCCTTATAAAGTGGTACTTGATGTCTATGTGGTTTGTTCTTGAATGCTGTACTGGATTTTCAGTGATGGCAATTGCACTTGTGTTATCACAGAAAATAGGAATCCTATCCACTTGTAGACCATAGTTCAACAATTGGTTTTTCATCCATAGAATCTGTGCACAGCAAATACCAGCATCAATATATTCAGCTTCAGCTGTAGAAGTAGAAACTGAATTTTGCTTTTTACTGAACCAGGACACAAGCTTGTTTCTTAGAAACTGACAGGTTCCTATTGTGCTTTTTCTGTCTATTTTACAACCTGCATAATCTGCATCTGAATAACCAGTTAGATCAAAACCAGAATCTATAGGGTACCAAATGCCAAGTTTTGGTGTTCTCTTGAGATATCTGAAAATTCTTTTAATATCTACTAAATGAGATTCTCTAGGATCAGCCTAAAATCTAGCACAAAGACAAGTAGCAAACATTATATCTGGCCTACTAGCTGTTAAGTACAGAAGTGAACCAACCATGCCCCTATAACTTGAAATATTGTAACACCCCCAGATCCAGGGTCGGGGATCCGGGTCGTCACAGTCTTTCTTTCCACAATATCACTTAACTTATCTAATAATAAATAACCTCATGCTGTGACCCCACACTAACACACACCACAACACGTTCTAGTCTCAGAGATGAAATTAAAATAAGTACAAGTCCTTGAATCCACAATTTAAAAGTTATTACAACCCAAAATAATTACTTGATAAGTTTACAGTTAATTGCCATTATCTGCCACAAGTTATAATTATACATAATTGATTCCCAAAAGTAGAATGCCTGATCTACAAATAGATCTACCTCTGCAGCTATAGCAGCTACGATATCAACGGGAAGACGCGGGACCCTTCCCACGCACTTGCGCTGGGTCTGCTTAAGTCTGGCCATCTTTCCTAACTGTTGTTGTGTGATGAAGAAATGAAGTAAGAGTGAGCATTACAGCTCGCAAGATAATATATAGTGTAAACTATAATGCAAGTATCTAAATGGATAACTTACTAGAATCCTTTATCAGGTGTAAGGTAATTACTTACTGGATATAAGCTTAAAGGAAGATGAAGTTACCAATTACTTCACTATACTTATACCATTTTTAGAAAACTACTTGAACTACCACTGTTCAAAGTATAATAAGTTTCAAAAGTTCATCCCATAGATGAGACCACAAGTTAAGACTTGAATAGATTCAATCTTTAAAATATATTTTAAAGGAAATGAAGTTACGAGATACTTCATTCGATGGAAACACCACTATAACTGTTTGACCTTGTCAATGCTTCGGCAACCACCCATTTGTAGCCTTTCGATCGAAATGCTCCGGGTAGTGTTGCAAAAATATCCAACTGGATGATGAACTCATTACGGGAGTTTGTCGCGCCAGGAAGACCACTTACGATGATCAGTCGCAGTAGTGCAACCCCACCATTTTCTACATGTAGAGGAGAACCTGTCGGATTTACTTGTCAACCGAACACTGGACTCCTAAGGAATGGACTGTCTTAGCGGAACTTCCAGGCCATTTGGGCCAATATAATAAGGCTGGGCCGGCGCCACTCGACCACTTACGCCACTCCTAGTTCAGATGAAATCCATGACTCTGAAACGTAAAGCTCGTCCCCCCTTTCCCCAAGTAGAAACTTGTTGATACGGCTCCACCAAGAAGTCATATCTAGTTGGAAAGGAAAACTCACCGATATTTCCCAGGTGATGCCTGTTAATGGATTAACTTGTTCCAAGAATTTTACTTCCCAAGTGTTGGGTAAGTAATCAAAAACTCTTTTATCAAAATAACAACCTTGTTGTGAATATAAAACACACCACAGAGCCGGATCCCTCAGGTTTTGAGCGAGTATTTAAATCCCCTTCGAAAGGAGGATCTTAAATATAAAAGTGAGTTTTGGGATCCGCCCTAACTTTTAAAATCATTTTGAAGACTCGAAAACATTTTAAAGAATGTTTAGAGTAATGCTGATTTAATAAAATAAACCAGTCCCGATATATTAGAAAATATCTGAATATTATTATTTAAATAATATTCCCATAAAGATAATCCTTATAAAAATAATTGAAGTAGAAGTTTTAAAACTTATACTTAAATGACCAAAGATATATTTATATGAAAGTACGATCTTTATTTGAATAATCGAAAATAAGTTTGATTATCGAAACATTATTCTTTAATAAAATAAAGAATATTATTTAATAAAATAAGCGGAGTCATAAGTCCTCGAATGAATATTCAAAAAAATATTCATTAAATAAAATAAACGGAGTCATAAATCCTCGAATGAATATTCAAAATAATATTCATTAAATAGAATAAACGGAGTCATAAGCCCTCGAATGAATATTCAAAATAATATTCATTAATAAAAATAAAGTTATCGAATAAACCTTATTCGATTAATAGTTTTGAAAACTATATCTATATATATATATAATATACTCGGGAACATCGACTCCCGGTTTTAGAAAATGTTCACTTTTGGGTCCCTTATACTAAGGGTATAAGCAATTACTGCTTATCTCTAGCATAGGTATTGTGCAACTTATAAGCAATTGAATCAACAAATAGATATCAAGATTACGAAACAGACATGCATATATCCCATATCAACATGCTCCAATATATCGCAAGATTTGCTAATTAACCATCATGCATCTATCACAAGATAATGCATATACATATATACATCACAACAACAGTATAACGGGTAGAAAACTTGCCTGAGCGACTGGGGATGATAAATGGCTTGGGACGAGTCTGGTAACTTATAAACCACATATAAGTTGGAATTAAACCAAAGTCGCTTATGAATCTATACTTTAACCAATTAGACCCTAACGTTCGCTTTTGCGCTTAACGATTCACTTAAGTCGCTCGAGTACCCTCGGCTCCACCATTTTTAATAATTTAACCATTAAGAGTTTTAAGGCGATTCCTTCGCGAGTACCTTACCAACTGCCTAATCCACTTTACTTAATTGTTTCATAATCCAATTAGTCATTTAAGGTCCTTAACCAATGTTTCAAAGTAAGGCGAGGGGTAATGGTTCGTTCGCGAACGCCGTTACTTAAAACGGTCGTTTCTCCTAAACCGTACATCGGATTCAAGCGAGCCACATATCAAAACGAAACTCGTAACATGAACTATCTAATCATGGCAATGGTCAAAACCTAACAGTGAGTTCTCGGGTCCTGATGTTAAGAACAAAAACAGTCTAAAGTAAATCGGGCATTACGACGGCTATGTTTACGCGATTACCAAATTTTATCCTACTCCAAATCAACCACAAATCAACCACAATTCAACCATACAACCAAACTCCATCCATACAATACTACAACAGCCCCAACACCTCAAGTTCTCCAATTTATATTATTCTCAAATATGAACTAAAACTATTCTTAAGTTCATTAACCAATAATCCAAGGTTTACAACTCCAAACTCATTACAAAACCAACCAATCTCTAAACATTCAATAACCATGCTTCTCATGAACTATACTACTCATAATAATCTCTTAATATTCAACAATGCTAGGTTAAGAGATTATACCTTCCTTGTGAGTAGGAGTAAGTAATGAGCTTGGAAACACCATTGGAAAATCCTTACTAAAGCTTTATCTAAACAAAAACGCAAGATCAAAATTTTAAGTTCTTGAAAAACACTATTCACTCTCTTCTTCCATGAATTTTAGGAAGAGATTGTGAAGGAATTTGAAGCTTAAACTTATAGGATATCTATATCTATGTACAAGGATCCTTAGATAATTACCTCACTAATTAACAAAGCTTGGAACTTGGATTTGAGTGTTTTTCTTCCTTTGAAATGAACAAAGCCGAGAGCTCTTCTTGAAAATTGAAGTGTTTTGTGTTTTTTTGATGTTTATGATTTGTTTTTGGCTTGGTTGATCCACTTTGTTTGTTAATTAGATTATTACCATGGTAAATTTTGTGTGGTTCACAATCAACCAACAACACACTTCTTTTTGTCATGCTTAGGTCATCATTCTTATGTCATCTTCCCATGCTTGTCCTCTTCTTATTGGTTTGATGACATCATCATCACTAACCTCTTTGATTAACTCCTAATTACTTGCCTAATGACCGCAGATCTGTTATACGGTTCGCTTAACTTTCGTTCTCGTTTATCGTTTGAGGGATCATACTCGGGATCTTATTACTTAGGTTTCCTTAACCTTTCTGAATACATTATTTTCCTTTTATGATCCTCTATTATAATCCTTGAATTTAAATCCTTTTTATCCTGTTACCTTATACTCAATTCTTTCTGTATCTGGTGGATTTTTGAGAAAAATCAAAGTGTTCGAATTTGGATTCTGACGATCTTTACATACACTTAGATACCATATAGAGTACTAATAAGATCTCAGAATAACAATAAAAGAACCCCTACATAGTGTGGCATGAAAAGTTTTCTTATTCAGCATAATCAGCAAAAACACTATTCATAAGGGTTACAAAAAGTTCAAAATTTTGGGGTTATTACAAATATCCACAGACTTTTCAATAGTATTTAATTCAAGCTTAGTTGCAGTAGCCATGGGAGTTTTTACAGATGTGCAATCCATTAGATCAAAATTCTTTAAAAGATCATGAATATATTTAGTTTGACTAATGAATATTCCATCACTAACTTGCTTAACTTGTAAACCCAGAAAGTAAGTTAGTTATCCCATCATGATCATTTCATACTTACTTTGCATCAATTTGGCGAACTATTTGCAAAGTTTTTCATCTGTAGAGCCAAATATAATATCATCTACATAAATTTGAACAAGTATACTAGAGCCATTAACATTTCTAAAGAATAAAGTTTTATCCACATTACCTCTTGTGAAGTGATTTTCCAAAAGGAACTTTGATAAAGTGTCATACCAGGCTCTAGGTGCTTGCTTCAGTCCATAGAGTGCTTTCAATAGATAGTAGACATGATTTGGGAAATTTGGGTCTTCAAAACCAGGAGGTTGACGGACATAGACTTCCTCCTCCAAATCTCCATTTAGAAAAGCACTCTTGACATCCATTTGATAGATCTTGAAATTGGCATGGGCTGCATATGCTAAGAAAATTCTGATGGCTTCAAGTCTTGCAACAGGAGCAAAGGTTTCATCAAAATCTATTCCTTCTTATTGACAATAGCCCTTAGCAACCAATCTAGCTTTGTTCCTGACCACTATGCCATTTTCATCCATCTTGTTTCTGAATACCCATTTGGTGTCAATTGAATTCTTTCCTTTAGGCTTGGGTACCGGCTTCCATACTTTATTTCTTTCAAATTGGTTTAGCTCCTCCTGCATAGCTAAAATCCAATCAGGATCCAACAGAGCTTCTTCTACTTTCTTTGGTTCTTCCTTAGATAGGAAGCTGCTATATAGACATTCTTCTTGAGTTTCTATCCTTGTTTGAACTCTAGAAGATATATCACCAATGATGAGCTCAAAGGGTTGATCCTTTGTCCATTTTCTTTGTTGAGGTAGATTAGCTCTAGATGAAGAGGCCTCATTGTTATCTTGATATGTGATTGAGTTTTGATTATTAGAAACTCCCCCTGAGTTTATGGATCTTTGATTTGAGAGAGGGGAACTTTCTGTGAGTGATCTATTCTGACTTTCAGCTTCTTTTGATGACCCGACGGATGGTGTATTTTGAGTTCCGACGGATGAAGCTGATTATCTCCCGATGGATAAAGTAGATTGTCTCCCGACAGATGAAGCATTTTGCAACTCGACAGATGTTGAATTTTGTGCTTCGTTAGTAGTAGATTTTTCTGTAATATCCTTTGTCATTGTTTCCTGATCACTTTCATCATCACTATCATCACTAGCCATCTCCACATTATCAAATTTGAGGCTCTCATGGTAATCTCCATCCTGTAGTCCTTCAATCTTCTTATCATCCAACACAACATGTATTGATTCCATAACAATGTTGATTCTTAGATTGTAGACTCTATATGTTTTACCAACAGCATATCCAACAAAAAATCCATCATCTGCTTTAGTATCAAACTTCCCATTTTGATCAGTTTGATTTCTCAAGATATAACATATACAGCCAAAGACATGAAGAAAATTTAGAGTTGGCTTCTTGTTCTTGAAAAATTGATAGGGAGTCATGCATTTTGCTTGATTAACCAGAGAAATATTCTGAGTGTAGCATGCAGTATTTACTGCTTCAGCCCAGAAGTATGTTGGTAACTTTGATTTTTCAAGCATTGTCCTTGCAGCTTCAATTAGTGATCTGTTCTTTCTTTCCACTACTCCATTTTGTTGTGGAGTTCTTGCTGCTGAAAACTCATGCATAATCCCATTCTCTTTACAAAATGCTCTCATAACAGAATTCTTGAACTCAGTTCCATTGTCACTCCTGATTCTTCTAACTTTGACATCGGGATGATTGTTGACTTGCCTTATGTGATTGATGATGATTTCACTAACCTCATCTTTAGACTTTAGGAAATATGTCCAAGAGAACTTTGAGAAA
The DNA here is from genome assembly GCF_009905375.1 of Apium graveolens. NCBI lineage: Eukaryota > Viridiplantae > Streptophyta > Magnoliopsida > Apiales > Apiaceae > Apium > Apium graveolens. The sequence goes on from NC_133650.1 coordinate 55,460,842, forward strand.
TCATCTACAATTACTAGGAAAAATCTTTTCCTTGAGATGGACAACACATTGACTGGTCCAAACAAATCCATGTGTAACAATCTTTCTGAATGATGCTTTGATCTGGTTTCCTTTCTCACAAACATCATACAGTCCATCCTTAGAAAACTCCACTTGAGGAATACCTCTAACCAGTTCTTTCTTGACAAGCTCATTCATGGTCTTGAAGTTTAGATGGGACAACTTCTTGTGCCATAGCCAACTTTCATCTTGACTTGCTTTACTGAGAAGATAGGTAACAGATTCTGCATTTGATGAGTTGAAGTCAGCTAGGTACACATTTCCTTTTCTTACTTCAGTGAGAACCAGTTTGTTGCTCCTCTTGTTTGTCACAACACAGGCTTCTGAATTGAAGGTTACTGAATTACCTTTATCACAAAGCTGGCTGATACTCAACAAATTATGCTTGAGACCATCCATTAAGGCAACCTCCTCAATGATGACATTGTCTTTTGAAATCAATCCATATCCCACAGTATAACCCTTGCTGTCATCTCTAAAAGTAATACTTGGGCCAGCTCTCTCTTTGAACTCTGTGAGCAGGGTAGAATCTCCAGTCATGTGTCTTGAATAACCATTATCCAAGTACCACAAATTCTTTCTAATTCCCTGCACACATCAAAACCAAATCAAGTTGATTTTGGTACCCAAGTTTCCTTGGGTCCTGCCTTGTTAGCTTTCTTCTTTTGTTTCTTAGGTTTTATCTCTTTTAACTTGGGGATATCAGATTCATCCTAAGTCATCTAAGTTGGACCTTTGAAACCAGTCATTAAAACAGAATTATCATGCACATTTTGATTAACAGGAAATGGCATGCTATTTGCAAACATGGTATTCTAGTAGGGCATGCTAAATGGCATTTCAGGCATACTAAATGCAGTATAATAAGGATTAGGTGTAAATGGCATATTAGCAAATTGTGCATTCATATTCTGTGCAGACATAGCAGTCATAGGCATAGAAGGCATACCATTCATGTTGGGAAAAGAAGATGGAACAGATATGGGAGTAGGCATAGCAAGCTTTCAATTAACAGACAGATGATTAACACTACCACACTTAACACAGATTTTTCTTGGAGCATACTTATCAGGTGTGTAGTTGTTATGTTTGTTAATCCCTACTTTCCCATTTCTATTGTTTTTCTTTTTAGCCTCTGTTTTAACCTCAATCTTTTCTAGTCTGTCATTCAATTACTTGATGGACAGATGACCAACATTCACTTTCTTCTCCTTCTTCACTTGATTAGATTCTCCTAGAAATAAAGTTTTTAGAAAATGATCCATATTTTTCATTTAACTTGGCAAATTTGGCTTTACTCACAGGTTTGCTCATAGATAACGGACGAGGATTTATGTCACACGGATAATTTTTTGGATTATCCGACGGATGACTCTCATCATCTGTCGAGTCTACATCTGTTAGCAATCCTTCAACCAAATTGGATTCCAGCTTCTCTTAACTCTTTTTCCAGGCTGCATCACAGAAGGACTCAATTCCTTGAACTTTGGTGATTTGAGCATGGACATCTCTAGATTATTTCCACGCTTTAATCACCTCCTGCCCTCGTTTAAGCTGCTTCTTCAAAATCTCTTCTTTCTTCAAGGACTCGCCTAATTCATCCTTAGCAATATTACATTCTATTCTCAATTTTTCAAATTCAATGAACTGGGACTCTGGCACATTATTCCTCTCACTTAAAAATAAATTGTTTTCTTTGATTTTAGCATTTTCCTTAGTGAGGGACTTAAGTGTAACACGCAAATGATATAATTTTGTAGACATGTCATTAATTGCATCATTACACTCAGCTTTAGATAAATGTGCAAGTTTAGTTGTGATTACCTGATTACTTGAAGAACTTGTCTCTATTTCATCAGACTTGGCCATTAGGGCTAGATTGACATAGCTAACATCTTCATCCTCATCTAGACCATCTGCTGCCCAGTCATTTTCTTGTGTAATAAAAGCCCTTTCCTTTTGTTTGAGCAACTCAAAATACTTATGTTTATAATCCACAGGCTCAAACTTCTTTTTGCTGGAATCTGACTTTCTACACTCACTGGCAAAGTGCCCTGCCAAGCCACATTTGAAATACTTGAATTTTGATTTATCCACCATGTTTCTATTTGGCTTAGCTGCTCCAAAGTTCTTCTTGAACTTGAGCTAGGAAAATCTTTTGGAAAGAAATGCAAGATGTTCATCAATATCATCCATATCATCTTGGCTCAAAGAATCTTCATTTTCTGCTACCAGCCCCTTGCCCTTGTTTTCACAGACCTTTGAAGTACACTCATTAGCTTCTACCTTCACCTCTTTCTCTTTGTCCAACTCAGCAACCAGTGCTATGGACCCTCCTTTCTCCATCCTCTTATCTTGCTTTATTTCAAGCTCATAAGTTTTTCGGATGCCATACAGTCTCTCCAGAGTAAACTCCTTGTAATCTTGAGAGTTTCTCAATGAGACTGTCATTGGTTTCCATTCCTTTGGAAGAGATCTAAGGAACTTGAGATTGGAGTCTTTTGTCTGATAGACTCTTCTATGCAACTTCAGAGCATTTAGCAGTTTTTGAAGCCTACTAAAAATGTCAGTGAGAGACTCACTATCTTCACAATGAAAGTGCTCATATTGCTGAATTAGCAGCTACATCTTATTTTCCCTTACTTACTCAGTTTATCACAGATAATATGAATTGTATCCCAAACCTCCTTGGCAGTTTTACAGTTAATGATGTTATCAAACATATCACCATCAACTCCATTGAACAATATACTTATGGCCTTCTTGTCTTTCCTGACTTGCTCAATATCAGGATCTGACCATTCACGCCTATGCTTGGGAACAGATGGTTCATTCCCTGTTGCAGCTCTCATTGGTACATAAGGACCTCTTTCTATGAAATCCACATAGGCCTCATCTTGAGAAAGAAGATGTAGGTGCATATTCACCTTCCAGTGGTGATAATTGTCTTTTTCCAGAAATGGAATCTTCACTCCAACATCCTTCTTGTTCATCTTGCTGTTTTGTTGTGATCTTTAAACTCCTTGTACTTCAAGAGCTTCCTCTGATACAAATTGTTATTCCCTAACAATACAACAAAATTACAGAAGGGGGGGTTGAATGTAATTCTGGCTTCTTTTTAAGATTTATGAAAAATGGTTCTAACTCAATAATATATATGTGTATGATTTACAAAGTGCGGAATGAAAGAATTATATAAATCAAGACCCAAGTAATAAAAACATAAGTCTTTAAAACTTTCTGGTGGATTTGAATGTATCCACCAAATATATATATATATATATATAAATATGGAGAGAACTCTGTGTAGCTCAAATAAGCTCACAGCTGCTTACAAGTATGAAAAATTAAAACTTGCAGAGAAATGCTAAAGGATACAGCTTACAAATGTTTCTCTAAGAATGTATTTTCTTAGTCTAGTTAGTTTTTGTTCTACTTGCTTCACTTGATTTATATATCACCAAGTTTACATAGCAAAAAGACAAGATAATAAAACAAAACTATCAAGTCTAACTCTATGCTACTTCATTACTCTATTCCAGCATCTTTGAAAACCTTCATAGCTTGCATGAAAATGGTAATGCTTCTTTGTTCTCAAAACCCTGCTAAACAGGCTTCCACATTCCTTTTGTAAACAATCGACGCATGTGACTGTGTTGTCACTGTCAACAGATATTTCAATTGATCATCCGTCGGGTACATGCTTGTTATCTGTCGGGTAACCTTGTTGATCATCCATTGGGTAGCTTTGTTGATCATCCGTCGGGTAGCCATTTATCACTTGACTCTATTTCATTTGTGCAGAATTACAAGACATCTTATATTTAAAATTAATCAACCTATTCTGCACATCTACTAGCAGTCTCCTTGACTCATAAGCTACTACAGAAACTATACAAAGTTGTTTGCAGAAATGTGCTACATGACTTATTGTTACATAAGCTACTCACCCGATGGATATCAATTAGTCATCCGTCGGGACTATATTGAATCATCCGTCGGGACTATAATTGATCATCCGTCAGGTGCTACAAAATTCACTAGGTTAAATCTACTAAGGTGTTTTGTTTTGCTTATCATCAAGTACACAACATATTCCTAAGAAAACTACAGAGGAAAGGTGGTTTCAATAGAAGGTTCTCCAGTCAAGGAAAAGACAGGTTCAGAAGGAGTGATGGTCTGAACAACAAGGAAAGACAGTTTGACAAGACCAAGATGACATGTTACAACTGTAATGAAAGGGGACATCTGGCTAGTGAATGCCCCAAGACAACTGGAAAAGCTTTAGTCACAACAAGCTCCAATAAAAACTGGATGGATTGATCAGAAACTAACAATGATGATGAATGTTATGCACTCATGGCAGCTCATGGAGAGAATGCCTCAGGAATTGATAAGGTACCTTCAGTTATATTTCTTGTTGATATTGATAATGTGTCTGAACTGAAAACTTTCTTGTACTCTTTGCATGTTACTTTTAAATGTAAAACTATTGAATGTGATAGTTTGATTGCTGATAATAAGAGGATTAAAGAAAGAAATGAGTTCTTAGAAGCTGAGTTGGTATACATGATTGAACATGAAAAAGCATGTAAGAAAGCACAACATAATGAAACTCAGATAAACATCAGGTATGCTAGACTAGAGAAGTTCCAGAACAGAAAATAGAAGTGTTTAAGACTTGGATGACCTCAGGAAAGAAAGTTCATGTTTGCATCAATGATAATAATTGGAATGAATATCTAGGTTATAACAAATTTGTTGATAGGAATATCAATAAATCTATTAATAACACTACTCCGGTTAAGTTTCTTGGAACTGATGAAAGAGGAGTTGAGTCAGTCCATGAATTTGGTTCTACCTAGAGTCCCTGCTAAAACAAAAGATCCTAAAATTCAAGACAAAGAAGGTATAAATATAGGACTTCTCTCTAAGAGTCAGTTAGACAAGAAGATCTGTGAGATAACGTCTAAGACTCCCAAACCTAGGTCTAAGAGAGGTAAAAATGGAAAACAAGGAATAAATAAGGCAAACAATTATAAGTACATTCCTAATGCACCTAGGAAAGCTTGTTTTAACTGTGGTAATACTAATCATATTACAATTGATTACAGGAAGCCTAAAAAGAAAGTCTCTAAAATTCCTGAATCTGATATTAGTGGTAGATCAGTATTAGACAAAACACAAAATCCTTGTTCTCATTATGGTAGAAGTTTGCATTCTATTTATACTTATAAGGATTATCATAGTGTGTATCACAACAATTATGATCCTTTTCCAAAATTTAATAAAATTGTTGTTTTAAATAGAACTGCTAAACTGAATGTCTATACATCTTATAAAGTTAAAAATGTCAAGACAAATCCTGATGGAGTAAATCCCGATGGACCAAATCCTAACAAAAGGTCTGCTAATATAAAAATGCATAAGATTTCCAAAAGAACCCAACAAGTGTGGGTTCTCAAAAATTCTGATTGATTTCCATATTTCTGATTAGGGGGAAACAAGAAGAATGTGCTTGTCTTGGACAGTGGTTGTTCAGCACATATGATTGGAAATAAATCCATGTTGTCACAATATGAAGAGAAGGTTGGCCCAATGGTTTCCTATGGGAAATGAAAATGTAGAAAAAACACTGGGATATGGAAATATTATCATTGGAAATGTCATCATCTCAAACATAGCTCTGGTAGATGGACTAAGCACAAATTATTGAGCATTAGTCAAATCACTGACAGAGGTTTCTATGTCGTGTTCTATGATATTCAATGTGAAGTATTTCATAAGATCAAAAGGAAAATGGTCTTCAAAGCTTACATACATGGAAACATTTATGAAGCCAAACTTTATGGGAATACTGATGGTCCATAAACTTGTCTAGTAACCAAGGCATCAGTAGATGAATGTTGGAATTGGCACAAGAAGATTTTTATCTCAATTTCAATAGCCTCAATGAACTGATGAAGAAAGATTTGGTAAAAGGTCTACTTGTGGATAGAAGTCTCAAATCAGGAACAGAGGCAAATTCTGATGATAATGCACATGATGACGGGGAGAAATGCAAAACTATCAGGAACTGACAACATGATTACCGGGGGAGTTTTGCATGAAACTCATTCTATAATTTTTATTGCTAATGATTTGTCAACTTTTGACAGATTGGTCAGTGGAGAAAAAGATTTGTTAATTTTGCTGATAAATTCAACAATGTAAATGCTGAGAGAGGGGTCATTCTCTTCAAATGTTACACCCGACATTTCTGTGTAATATTAATTGTAAATTTGGTGTAATTATAAAGCCGAATGCCAATATATTCAACTATTGTATGCTTGTGTGAATGAGAATTTCTGCGTCTTAAATTTTCGATATGTGGTATATGATTTTTCAAATCAAAAGTTTATTTATTTCTTTCATTTTTTGATTTATAAGGAATATTTTAAACCTTGAATAAATTTCTTTTTAAAAGTTATTTTTGCTCACAAATTTCAAAAGTAGTTTTATAAAATTTCCAAAAATCCAAGCTATTTTATGGTATAAATTTTATAATTTTTGAACTTGTGTTTTATTTTATAAAATTAAATCTTTATAAGTATTAATTATCATAATTAGCAAATTACATAGTTATCCTTGCATGCAAATCCTTTCTATTCAATCCAAAAGGGCTAAAGAGTCAATAACCACACCCACTAACTCTTATTTTCTAGCCAAATACCTTCTTTACCCTTGCATGCAAATTGAACCAAGTACAAGTGGAAGGGTAATCATGTCAATTCCTATTTCCACTCACATTTGTCAACACAAAAACCATAAAACAAGTAAAGACATGATCATTTCACACATCACTCACCACCACACTCATTCTTCTCTCCCTCCTCTCTCTCACTCTCGGCTACTCCCTCCTTCACTCTCGGCTTTTAGCCGAAACCACCCCCTCCCCATTTTTCTTCATTCCTCAACCAAGATTCCACCCTCTATACAAGTAAATGTTACTTCCCATACCATGATCACTCATATTTCAAAGAGTTTTGAGTATAAAGTTTAAGTTTTAAGGTTGCATGTAAAGGTTTTAGTTGAAACTCAAAGTACAACCTTGATTCTTGTGAGTTTAGGGTTGTTTTTGAGAGGACTACAAGGAATGAAGAAGTGCCAAGTCTTGAGAAGGAAACTCTTGATGATTAAATGGCCATTACCTTCCATTTCATTCGGCCATGACCATAGGGGAGCCGAATGAATGGTCCTTAAGACTATTCTTGTTGCTTTGTTCAATTTTTGCATGTCTATGTGATTATGGCTTGAATTTTATGGTGAAAATTTGATGAAACTCCTTGCATGCTAAGTGATCATCTAGATATAGCTCATGCTAGGATTGCATGTAAATTTCTTGGTAAAACATATTTAGAAAACATGTTGTTTGGCTTGCAAAACTCGAGGACATGCACGTATGTGAATTTCTCTTGGAATTTTATAAGATTTTGATTATTTGGAAAGATTTTGTTAGTAAGCTTTAATTTCAGTAGGATTAAGGTTTTAATATTGACTAATGCTCCTTGATGCATGGTAATAATTCATGGTTATCTTTTATAAAAATGCATATCTTGTTATTTCAAAAACTTGATGATTTGTGAGTTGGGAAGTGTAGTTTCTTTTGTTTTGCCATAATGGTACCATAGGTAAAGGATGATCTCCACCAATGTTATTTTGAGAATAAGGGAGTTAGTTCAGTAGATCACCATGTTTAAGTCTTGGTTTGGGTATTGGGTTGTTGGTAGTTGAGTTTGTCAAGTCAAAACCTTGGAGAAAGGAGAGTTATAGTTTCTACAGAAAATCAGTTTAGTACCCTGAGGTTTAGAGTGAGTTTTGACCATGTCATTGATGTGCACTTTGAGGCCCAAGCCACCAGAAGTTAGTATTGGTAGTATATAAAAGGTTTTAGGTGTTGGTTGGAGGTTTTCATGTCATTTGGTTAGGTGCACAAGTAGAATAACAAAATCTGTCCAGCAGGGGACAGTTTTGTTACAACTTAGAAATAGGGAGATTTGACCATGTCATGGGTAGGACCTCATTAGGCCCTGTTGGACCTTAGTTAGAGGGAGTGTCAGAGAAGTTCTTCCAACCATAGTTCATAGGATATGAGTTAGAACCATGTGTCACAAGTTAATTCAAGTCAGGGCGTTTTCTGCCCAGAAAAACAGGGGAACCTTGGACTTTTAGCTTAGGCCCAAGCCAGTCCCTTGAGCTAAAAATCATTACTGTTTTAGAACCCAGCAAGGTTCGGGATTACTTCGCGGCTGATCACCGGCTGTAATCCGTAGCGTCATAAAATGATTTTGATTAAACGGTATGATTTTGAAATTGTTTTGATACAAACAAAATGATGCCATCACCCAAAGTTTTATCCCTCATTATCAGTGGTTATGTCTTTCCATTGTCATTCTTTAATGTATATCTCGATTTATATTTTGTATCATATTGTTTAGCACTTGTTGAGCATTTGGCTCACTCCTTGCTTTACCCTGATATTACAGCTAACAGCTATGGTTAGATTCAAGCAGACTGCCCGTAAGACCTGTGATGCTGATGCTTATGTTCGAGCTCAGGTAGAATAAGAGATAGTAGTTTTGTGTGAGGACTCGCTATTTTAAAATCAGTTGTAATAGATGATAGTGTTGGGCTGTTCCAAACCCTAAACTGTAAGATCTTGGAGTTGGTTATGTTTACTTCTTTTTAAAATGTTGTAATAGTTATATTTATTTTGCTGTTTAAGTTGGGGGCGTGACATCAAACACAAAAATCAGGAATATTAGATCAAGGCTACTGTGGTTGAGGTAGCTTTTAAATTACCTGCGTTGAATGGAAGGATTCCAGTTATGACTCCCACTTCGACACTCTTTGACTGGGTCAGAGATATTGGTCATGCTGTTGATTTCACTAAGGCTCGGGAAATATTCAGAACAAATCTCGGGAAATAATGGAATTTCTTCTTTGATTGTATAAGTAGAGCTTTTTTGAATAAGGTATCTAATTTTGATGTTCTTCCATTATCATCATTGCAGATAGGTTATTCATTGATATTTTGTCATACTTTTGATTATGGTAACACTATTATGCAATTTCTGATAGCTCGATTTAGTGATAAAGCTGGTGGTGTTGGTTACACTAGGTTCCTACAATTGATTTTTACATATCTTTTACCTAGTGATAGTTTTGAAAATGATGAATGACAGATGAATTTTCAAATCAATTTTAAATCTTTGACTGATTTAGCAAAAAGGAAAGATAATTTTAGGAGAGAAATGGTTTTACCACGAGAATTGTGGGTATTTTTATCTAACTAAATTTCTGACAAATATAGTTTTCTAAATCCTGACGCTATGGGACAGGGCACATCCAACCCTGTTCCTGAACAAACTGTTCACTTTTCTTCACTTAAACACAAAATCACCTCTGATTTTTCTCAAAAGGAATCAGTTGTAAAATCAAAGATAGTAGCTAAGTCTGATTAGACTCAGAGACAATCAGGTCTAAAGGTTGTTTCACTCTCACCTATATCTTTGGAGCAACAAGGTGGAGTAAGAAAGAAAAGTGTTTCATCAGTAACACACAAGAAGAAGCTTGCAGAAAGCAGGAAAAGGTAAGTTGGAGCTGGTAAAAACTGGTTAATGACTCATCACACACTGAAAGTGACAGTGATGGTCCAATTGTGTTCAAGAAGCCTGCTAGACCAGTGGAGGTTACCTGCTAGTCTGTAAATGATCAATGAATGGTAAAGGAAAATGATCTTTCCTTGTGGCCTTGTTCAATTTTCGGTAGTCCATGCATATTCATCATGTTAGTGTCCTCGTAGGAATGAGCTCATTCTTTTCATTAGCCATAACTGAATTTCCCCCATTTTTGGCACACATTGAACCGGGCTAACCCGAGAGCTGTATGAGATAGGGTAGGTGATTCCTGCATCAAGCCATTTAATGATCTCGTTCTTCACCACTTCTTTCATAATAGGATTTAGCCTTCTCTGATGTTCAATAGAGGGCTTGTGACCATTCTCCATTGAAATTTGATACATGCAGAATGAAGGACTTATACCTTTTATATCAGCAATTTTTCATGTAATAGCTTTTTTAAATTCCTTCAAAACTCGCAATAACTTCTCTTCTTATGCAACTAAACGTAGAAGATATAATTACCGGTAAAGTTGCATTCTCCCGAAAAATATGTACTTAAGATGCTCTGAAAGTTGTTTCCTCAATAGATGGTTTTGATGCCTTGATTTCCCTAGCATCTCAAAACTCTCAAAAATATGACAAGGTCTCCGATAAGTAGGAAGTGCATTTGGTTCCATGATATATTCAGCAATCTCCTCAAGACTCTCAGCCCCTGCTTCTTGTAATGATAACTCTAGAGCATGAGTAGTGTGATGCGCTAATAATTGCATGTCATCTTTACCTGTGATAGCACTCAAAGAAAAATAACTTTCCTCATCATTAGAAAACTTCATAACAGAAAAAACATTAGAGGTGACCTAATCATCCATCACATACATAGTTAATTCTCCTTTTTGAACATCAATAAGAGTTCTTCCCGTAGCTAAGAATGGCGTACGAAGAAGCAATGGTATGTATGAATCCTCTTTCATATCCAGAACAATAAAATCTGCAGGAAAAATGAATTTATCTACCTTTACAAGAACATCTTCAACTATACCCCTGGAATATGCCAAAGATCTATCTGTTAGCTGCAACCGTACTGATGTTGGCTTAACTTCTTCAACTCTAAGTTTCATAAAATTGATAGTGGCATTATGTTAGAAGAAACTGATGATATCATCTTATAAACTATCAGAGTTTATTATCGGTATTTGATATTAGAGTTTAGAAGAAGATGACGTCATCAACAAATGTTATCAACATTTGTTGATTAGTAAATGACATCAGTATTTACTTACTACAGCTAAAGATCAGGAGATATCAAATATGGAAAGGATTTGCAGAATTCAAGTCGGTGAAGGACTTTACTTCTAGTATCAATCAAATTAAGGATATGTTTTATGATTTCTTATTGTAATATAATAGGATTCCCTATTTAATTGTGTAGCTGTGCGGTATATAAGCATATATTAGGTTAACACTTTATGTGTCACGTATTGATATATCTTTTGTGTAACCTAGAAGCTTTCAAGTATATGTTCATCCGTTGAGAGATTAGTTTGTAATCAGTTTTTATCAATCAATAGAAAACTGATTATACTGTTGAATGCTTAATTCGATTTATCTGCATAAACTGTATTCACCCCCCTCTCTACTGTTATATTAAGGACCTGACAATTGATATCAGAGCTTGCTGTTGATATACAAACAGTTTAAAATCTAAAATCAATTTATAATGGCGGATAATGAACCTCAACAGAATCCCCAGCCTCCTCTACCAGCCAATCAACCCATCAACCATAATATGAACATATATGAGGCTATCAAAGTTCCAATCCTAAAAATTCATGAATATCCAATCTGGAAGGTGAAGATGGCCATGTGTCTAGAAGCAACAGATCCTGAATATCTAAGCATGATTTATGATGGTCAACATAGGCCAATGAAAGTAGTTGTTGATGTTGCTAGCAAAGAAAAAAAGATGGTTGATAAGGATAAGAAGGACTACACTCCTGAAGATCTTTCATCTATTATGAAAGATGCAAAAGTAAGACATATTCTGTATAGCATCCTTGACAGTGTCATGTCCAATAGAGTAATTGAATGGAAAACTTCCAAAGAAATTTTGGAAACTTTGGAATTAAAGTGTCAAGGTACGACTACTATCAAGAAGAACAGAAGGACAATACTTACTCAGGATTATCAACACTTTGACTCAAAATCTAATGAGTCCTTGACTGAAATCTATGAAAGGTTTCAAAAGCTGATCAATGACTTATCTCTGGTTGACAAAAAATATGATCTTGAAGAACTTAACTTGAAGTTTCTTCTTGCACTCCCAGAGAAGTGGTGACATCAATCAGGGATAATTATGAACTTGATGATATATCTCTAGATATAATCTATGGCATGCTGAAGACTCATGAACATGAGATTGAGAAAAGGAGAAAGAGGAAAGGACCAAGAGCAAGACAGGTTGCTCTCAAAGTGGAAGAGAAGCCAATGGAGAAAGCCAGGAGAAAAAGACACTCCAAAAGAAAGGCTATGATTGCAAAGTCCGATACTGAGTCATCAAACTCTGATGATGACTCAAACACTGATAGTGAATCAGATACTGAATGTGATCATGATAGCAATAAAGATATTGAGCAGATGGCAGCTCTGTTGGTTCAAAGCTACAAGAAGGTGGTCTACAAAAACTTCAAGAACAAGAGATTTTACAGAAAGGGCTCTGGTTCCTCAAACTATGATAAAAGGAACTATAGAAGAAACTCTGATTCAAAGGAGTCAAAATCTGGAAATTTTGACAATTCGAAGGAGAAGTGCTACAACTGTGATGGAGTAGGACACTTTGCAGCTGATTACAGAAAGCCTAAGGCCGAGAGGAAACAAAGCTTGATCACCAAGAAAAAGAACTGGGATGATACATCAAAATCAGATGATGAAGTCAACTATGCTCTTATGGAAAATGTTGATATTGAGGCTGACAATGCTAAACTAAAGGTACCTTAGACCACACTTGCTTTTGCTACTGAAGATATATATGAAATAAGATTATGTCTTAAATCTTTGCATGTTAGTTATAGGGATCAAACACTTTAAAATTCTAGGATTGAGAATGAAAACCTTGATCTTAAGAAAATGAATGATCACCTAGAATTTGAGTTGATTTTCATGCTAGAAACTCAAAAGGAAAGAGATGATGCTTTGTATGTTAAAGAGAAACTGTTAGAAAAGCATGCTTATCTAGAAAACGAACTAGCTAAAGAAAGGGCAATGATAAAGCTTTGGACTAGTTCAAGAAAAACAACTCAGGGTTTAATAGAAAATGAATGTTGGGAATCAGGATTAGGATATGATGATAAGACTAATTCTGATAAGAGAAATAAGGAAGAAACTGAGAAAGCTAAACCAATAAATACTTATGTTAAGGTAAAACTGAACCAGTCTCAGTTAATACCTATTAAGTTTAACTTAAGTGCTGATGTTGTTAAGTCAGTTAATGAAAAAGGGTCAACATCAGCATCTAAGTCAAATTTCAAAACTGATAAGTGTGAAGCTGTTCATAAAAAATCAGTTAATGTTGGTTTAATGACTATGAAACAGCTTAAGAAAAAGTTGAAGGATGTTAAAATGAAAAACAATGAAAAATAGCCTAGAAAGAATAGAAATGGAAAAGAAGGTGTTAATAAGGAGAACAAATATAAGCCCATCTTTAATGCACCTAGAAAGGTTTATTTTAACTGTGGTAGTGCTAATCATCTAGATGTTGCTTGCAGGAAAAATAAAGGGATAAATAATGTTCCTCTTAAGTCAGAGTTTTGGAATAGAACAATTAGATATAAACCACAAAATCCATGTTTTCATTGTGGTAGTATTTGGCATTCAATTTACACATGTAAAGAGTATCACAGTTTGTATTATGACTACTATGAACTGAAACCCTCTTTGAATAAATCAAAAGTAGATTATGCATGTGTAAACTCTGATTTTAAGAATGTTAGCATAAACTCTGATTCAAAGTCTTCTGCTGTAAATGTTAACAAACTTAAAAGGGCCAAAGGATCCAAGCAAGTCCGGGTCCTTAAAAACACTAATTAATTGTTAAATCTGATTGTAGGGTAACATGAAGAATTCTCTAGTCTTGGACAGTGGATGCTCAGGACATATGACTAATAATAAATCCCTGCTATCAGAGTTTAGGGAAGAGGCTGGCCCAAATGTTTTTTATGGAGATGGAAACCTAGGAAAGACTTTGGGATATGGCAAGATTAAGCTTGCAAATGTTATCATTGAAGATGTAGCTCTGGTTGCAGGACTCACGCATAATTTGATCAGTGTGAGTCAAATTTGTGACAGAGGTTACCATGTGAACTTTTATGAAGAACATTATGAAATTGTCAGTAAATCAGATGGAAAGATTGCAATGACTGGTGTTAGACATGGTGACTTATATGAAGCCAGGGTCTCCAAAAATACTAATAATTCTGAAGGATGTCTACTTAGTAGAGCATCTGTGGAAGATAACTGGAACTGACATAAAAGACTTTCTCATCTCAATTTCAACAACATCAATGAACTTGTGAAGAGAGATCTTGTGAGAGGATTTCCCAATGCAATATATACTCCTGATCGCTTATGTGATTCATGCAAGAAAGCCGAACTAAGGAAAACATCTTTCATGAGTAAAACTGAATCCTCAATTCTTGAAACATATCACTTGCTACATATTGATCTTTTTGGACAGTAAATGTAATCTATTGCAAAGAGGAGGTATGCATTTTATTGTTGATGAGTATACAAGATACACATGGGTGTATTTTATGCACACCAAAGATGAGACACCATCCATTCTTCTTGATTATGTGTTAAGTGGCATTTATGTCCACTTAGAATGCTCTATAAAGGCCTGAATTGGTGTTTTGTACTCAGGTAATTTATGTTTTTGATGTGTTTTGTAGTGTTTTTTCATTTTAGGCATATAACAGGGATCAAGGTGATTTAGTATTGCTTTGATGCTAAAATGGTGTTAGGAAGGTGTTGTGAAGATTGCTCGTGCAAAGGTCATCAAGAACCAGCAAATAAAGAAAGCAATTTCAGTTTTTTCAGAGGACGACACGCCCGTGCTGAGGTCGCGCGCGGTCGCGCCAGAGAAGCAGAATGTCAGCGTGCCCGCGCTGGTGAAGCGCGCGGCCGCGCCAGGTCAGGATTTCAGATTCCTGTTTCAATTAGAAGACTGTTTTCTGGGCTTCTAATCTGCATGGGCTGCTATATAATGATAACTTAAGGTTGCTTTTCATAAAAAAACACATAACGGAGCTTAAGGAGAAGACAACAAGAAGACCTATAGCACAAATACAACCAAGGCAAAGAAGATCTAGTTTATTCTTGTGATTCTTTGTTCTAAGTTGTAATATTGGATGCTTGTTTCTTGTTTTGTTGAACCTATACTCTTGTTTAAAGTACTTTGTTTATTATTCATATTTATAAAGACGTAGTTTATTATTCCATGCTTTCATCGGAACCCACAGTGATGATGAGTTCGGTTATGGGCTAATCGTTATCGTGGGGTTCCAGAGGATTTACTTATGGATTTCTTTAGTTAAATTATTTCGATACCTTAGTGTGTGGTGATTGTATAATATCCTAGTATTGGTTGTGCTTATTCGTCTTATGAGCGTCCCGAACTTATAAGATAGCATGTTAATCTCTAATGAAACGACAATGAATTTAGAGCTTTAGAACTTGCCATGCTAGCATAGGTTCATCTATTTGTTATGCATGATTCGTATGTAATTTTAACCATCTTACTTGCCCTATGTAATCATAATAGATAACTTGCACATTAAACCGTTATGTTATCAAATTCTATAGACATATAGGGTCTCAATATAATTGGTGTCTATTTAGTTTCCATCTCTTTTGTGGATGCCTGGTATTAGGGTATTCGTATAACGAAAGTTGGCGTTTACTAGTTTCGTGTTGTCTGATTGGTGTCATCACCATTGCATGCTAAGGTTAAGAACAAAAAGGCTATTGAATGAAGTATTAATGAAGTTAGAATACCATATTTGTGTTATATAAGAAAATCAACCTTTTACTCTCTTAGTAATTGCATGTTAGTTAATAATCTTAGTTATAAAAAAACAATTTGTTATTCGTCTTAGCATTGAATAATAACCATACCATTGTTGCATAAGTACATTGACTGAAATTAACCTAAATCAGTCTCTATCGGAACAAACTAGAAATAATTCTATATTACTTGCGATAATGTATACTTGCGTGAATACTAGCGCGTGTTTTCTTCCTAACAAGTTTTTGGTGCCGCTGCTGGGGGCTCGTGGTTATTTTTAGTTTATGTGTTTTTCATCAATGGTCGTTAAAGTCCATTGACTCGGACATTGTTACTTATCTATTTCCTTGTCGTGTTTCAGGTACTCTAGCGAGTCTGTATGCATACGCGTTCTCTGTCTCGCAAGAGAACACTGGATAAAGCGGAGGAAGTAGGTGAAGAAGTTTTTGTTGAGGAGAAAGTTGAAGAGGAAGCTCTAGTCATAATGGGAGATCAAGCAGAAAATCCTAAGGCTTTGATGAAGTATTCTGAGCCAAAGATCAATGATATTCAGTCTAGCATTATCAGGCCAGCCATCTCAGCTAACACTTTTGAAATCAAGTCGAGCATAATTCAGATGATACATAATTCAGTTCAGTTTGGGGGTTCTCCTATAGAAGATCCCAACATGCACATCAGGGATTTCATCGAGATTAGTGACACTTTTTAGTTTAATAGTGTTACTAAAGATGCTATTAAGCTGAGGTTTTTCCCATTCTCTCTGAGGGATAAGGCTAAGTGTTGGTTATATTCTCTACCACCAGGCTCTATTACAACTTGGGAGGATCTTGCCCAAAAGTTTCTCACTAAATTCTTCCCTATGGCGAAGACAGATGCAATCAGAAATGCTCTTACTCAATTTATACAGCAAACGGGAGAATCTGTGTGTGAGGCTTGGGATTGCTACAAAGAGTTGCTTAGAAAGTGTCCTCATCATGGGATGGCTGACTGGATGATCATTAACTACTTTTATAATGGGTTGGGTGATACTTCTAGACCCATGATTGATACAGCATCAGGAGGAGCCTTATGGGCCAAAAGCTACGATGAAGCTTATGAATTGATTGAATTGATGGCTGCTAATGAATACCAGAACCCAACTCGGAGAATGCCTCAAGCCAAAGTAGCAGGACTTCTGGAAGTGGACACAACTACTACTATAGCTACTCAGCTTCAGGCTTTGACGATGAAGGTGGATTCTTTGGCTAATTTCGGAGTTAATTAGATCACTAGTGTTTGTGAGCTTTGTGCCGGTGAGCATGAGACGGAGTAGTGTGCTATTTTTAGAAAATCAGCTAAGTTCATGAGCAACTTTCAGAGAGCGCAGCAACCAGCTCCAACCACCTATCATCCCAACAACCGAAATCATCCTTACTTCAGCTGGAGCAACACTCAGAATGCGGTGCAACAGCCTTATCAGCAGTATGCTGCAAAGCAAATACCATCCCCCTGGTTTTCAGCAACCGCAATATGCACCAAGACAACAACTCCAGCTGCAACAATCTAATGAAAAATCTGAATTAGAGGAGTTAAGGCTCATGTGTAAGAGCCAAGCGGTGTTTATCAAGACCTTGGAGAATCAAATTGGTTAGAGTGCTAATGCCTTGCTGAATCGTCAACCTGGTACACTCCCTAGTGACACTGAAGTACCAGGCCAAAGGGAAGCTAAAGAGAAGGTTAAGGAAATTACATGGAGGTCTGGGAAGGTTGCAAATCCTGAAAAATCTCCAGTTCCAGAGGTAGAAGTTGTGGTTGAAGAAGAAGTGTAGAAGGAAGCAGAGGTGGAACCAAAGAAGACAACTGTTGTCAACACTCCTCCTGAGAGTAATATAGGGGAAAAATAGGTCTATCTCTACCTCCTTTTCTTAAGAGGCTGTAGAAGCAAAAGCTGGATAAGCAATTTGCTAAGTTCTTGGATGTTTTCAAGAAACTTCATATCAATATACCTTTCGCTGAAGCTCTGAAATAAATGACTAGCTATGCGAAGTTTATGAAAGGTATTCTCTCTCAAAAAGTGAAGCTCGACGACTTAGAGACCGTAGATCTCATGGAGGAATGCAGTGCGGTCTGGAACAGAAGTTACCTCCAAAGCATAAAGATCCTGGAAGCTTCACTATTCCTTGCACTATTGGAAACTTGTCGTTCGACAAGTATTTATATAATTTGGGAGCTAGCATCAATCTGATGCCTTTGTCTGTCTTCAAGAAGTTGGACCTACCTGATCCAAAGGCTACTTATATGTCCTTGCAGCTGTTCGATTATTATATTACATATCCACGAGGCATTGTGGAGGATGTCTTGGTCATGGTGGACAAAGTCATCTTTCCTCCTGATTTTGTAATTCTTGATTTCGAGGAGGATAAGAAGATTCTTATAATCTTAGGAAGACCATTATTGGCTACTGGCCAAACCTTGATAGATGTGTAAAAGGGTGAACTCACTATACGAGTACTGGATCAGGATGTGACGTTCAATGTTTTCAATTCCATGAAATTCCCTACTGATAATGAGGAGTGCTTAAAAGTGGAATTGGTCGATTCTGTGGTTACTTCAGAACTTGATCAAATGCTAAGGTCTGATGCCTTAGAGAAGGCCTTGTTGGGGAATTCAGATAGTGAAGATGATGTAGGTGATGAGCAGTTGCAATTTTTGAATGCTTCTCCTTGGAAGCGAAGGCTGGATATGCCTTTTGAATCTCTTGGATTGGAGGAGTTGAACAAATCTCCAAAGTGAGTTAAGTCATCTATTGAGGAAGCTCCTACACTTGAGCTTAAACCATTGCCTGAACACTTAAGGTATGCTTTTTTAGGTGATGCATCTACTTCGCCTGTTATTATTGCATCTGACCTTTCAGGTAGCGATGAGGAAAAGCTCTTAAGAATTCTGAGAGAGTTCAAATCGGTAATTGGATGGACTATAGAAGATGTCAAGGGAATCAACCCTTCTTATTGTATGCATAAAATTCTACTAGAGGAAGGTAGCAAGCCTACTGCTGAGGAACAGAGAAGGCTTAATCCGATCATGAAAGAAGTTGTGAAGAAAAGAATTCTCAAGTGGCTAGATGCAGGGATCATCTATCCTATTTCTGACAGTTCTTGGGTGAGTCCAGTTCAGTGTGTGCCGAAGAAAGGAGGCATCACCGTTGTTGCTAATGAGAAGAATGAGCTCATTCATACTCGAACAGTCACAGGGTGGAGAGTTTGCATGGATTACAGGAAGCTGAATAAGGCCACAAGGAAGGATCACTTCCCTCTTCCTTTTATTGATTAGATGCTTGACAGATTGGCTGGGCATGGGTACTATTGTCTTCTGGATGGCTACTCGGGCTATAATCAGATTTGCATTGCTCCAGAAGATCAGGAGAAGACTAACTTCACATGTCTGTTTGGGACTTTCGCCTTCAAAAGAGTTTCTTTTGGTTTGTGTGGAGTACCTGCCACATTTCAGAGATGCATGATGGCTATCTTCTCTGACATGATTGGTCAGAATATGGAGGTGTTTATGGATGATTTCTATGTGTTCGGTAATTCTTTTGACGAGGGCTTGCAAAGTCTTGGTGCCGTTCTTAAAAGGTGTGTTGAGACCAATCTGGTTCTCAACTGGGAGAAATATCATTTTATGGTGCAACAAGGCATCATTCTTGGGAACAAGGTTTCTAGTAAAGGTCTTGAGGTAGACAAAGCCAAGGTGGGGGTCATTGAAAACCTTCCTCCACCAATTCCAAGGGAGACCGCAACTTTCTTGGTCATGCAGGCTTCTATAAGGGTTTCGGCAAGGACTTCTCTATAATCTCTAAACCCTTGTGGAATCTTCTAGAGAAAGATGTCCCATTCAAGTTTGATGATGAGTGCCTAGCTACATTTGAGAGATTTAAGAAGAGTTTGATAACAGCACCGGTCATAACTGCACCTAATTGGGATGAACCTTTTGAAATGATGTGCGATGCAAGTGACTATGCAATTGGAGCAGTTCTTGGGTAGAGGAAGAACAACATATTTCATGTGGTCTAGTATGCTAGTAAGACCCTCAATGGTGCTCAACTGAACTATACTGAGAAAGAACTATTGGCTATTGTCTATGGTATTGAGAAGTTTCGATCTTATTTGCTTGGGACGAAGGTGATAGTTTTCATTGATCACGCTACAATTTGCTATCTCGTCTCGCAGAAGGACTCGAAGCCTAGACTGATTCGATGGGTTCTTTTACTTCAGGAATTTGGTTTAGAGATCAAGGACATAAAGGGTACTGAGAATCAAGTCGCTGATTATCTCTCTCGTTTAGAATATCCAAGTGTAACTTCACAGGATAAGACATTGATTAATGAGTCTTTTCCCGATGAGCAGTTGTTTGGGGTACAAGAGGAAGAATCGTGGTTCGCAGACATTGTGAACTACCTTGTGAGCAATATTATGCCCCCGGACTTGTCTTCTGCTCAAAGGAAGAAGTTTCTCCCTAAGGTGAAGTGGTACATGTGGGATGAGCCATTTCTATTTAGGCAAGAAGCTGACCAAATCATCAGGAGATGTATTCCGTACAGCAAAACGGGGGGGGGGGGGATCTTGCGAGATTATCATTCGACTATTTATGGAGGCCACTATGGTGGAGAAAAGACAGCGGCTTGTATATTTTAAGCGGATTCTTCTGGCCTACATTGTTTAAGGATGCATATCAGTTTGTTTTAAAGAGTGATAGCTACCGGCGTGTTGGTAAGATGTCCAAGAGGGATGAGATGCCTCTTAATGTGCTTCTCGAGGTTGAGGACTTCGATGTTAGGGGAATTGACTTCATGGGGCTATTTGTCTCATCTTACAATAATCAGTATTTTTGTTGGCTGTTGATTATGTTTCGAAATGGGTTGAAGTCAAGGCTTTACCGATAAATAATGCGAAGGTAGTGCTTAATTTTCTTCATAAGCTGATATTCACAAGATTTGGGACTCCAAGAGTCATAATTAGTGACGAGTGATCGCATTTCTGCAATCGCAAGTTCACTGTCATGATGCAAAGATATAATATGAATCATCATATTGCTACAATCTACCATCCTCAGAGAAATGGTCAAGATGAGGTATCTAACAGGTAGATCAAGCGTATTCAAGAGAAAGTTGTATGTCCATCAAGGAAGGATTGGTCTTTGAAGATGGATGAAGTTGTTTGGGCGTATAGGACAGCATACAAGACTCCACTTGGCATGTCGCCATTTCGGTTGGTTTATGTAAAGGGATGTCATTTGCCTTTGGAGCTAGAGCATAAAGCGCATTGGGCTTTGAAGAAGTTGAACCTTGATATGGATGCAGCTAGAAAGAAAAGAATGCTTTAATTGAATGAACTCGACGAGTTTCGGCTTTAAGCGTATGAGAACAACAAAATGTATAAGGAGAAAGTCAAGAGGTGGCATGATAGGGGTCTAGTGCTCAAATCATTTGTGCCAGGGCAACAAGTTCTTTTGTTTAACTCTTGTCTCCGTCTTTTTCCTGGAAAATTGAAGTCGAGGTGGTCACAACCGTTTGTTATCAAAACTGTGTTTCCACATGGAGCGGTGGAGATTTTTGAGAATGATCTGTGCTAAGCGTTCAAGGTAAATGGACAGAGGTTGAAGCATTACTATGGGGATATGGCAAACCGCGAGGTGGTTAACGTTATTCTATTGTCCACTTGATCTCGAGTTTCTACGTCAAGCTAACGACGTAAAGCAAGCGCTTCTTGGGAGGCAACCCAAGTTTGTTGCACATTAGTAGAAAGATGAAGAAGGAAACAAGGAGAAAAACACAAAAAAATCAGAAAAAGAAATAGATTCAGTGCCAACTACAATAGCATGGCGCGGCCGCGCTGCCAGGCGCGGCGGCCGCGCTGAAACTCCACTAGCACGGTGTGCCCGTGCTGGTATACGGGGCGGCCGCGCTGGTTTTCCAGAAGCACGGCATGCCCGCGCTGCCAGGAGGGGCGACCGCGCTGGCTTCTTGGATGTGAAATAAAAAAAATCAAAAAATCGGGAATTTAAACACAAAACCAATTCATACCCGAAATTTCCTCCTCCACTTCCCATAATTTCTATTCCAAATCAATTTCATTACTCCTATTACTCCCATTACTCCCACTTCTTTTTTGTACCTAATTCCTAATCTCCTATATATACACACACACTTATACACAAGTTTTCTCCAACACTTCTCAAATTCTCAAATACAAATCTCTCTTATACACACATCTTTTCTCTTAACTTGTTCAATCTCAATGGCACCCAAAAGACAATGAACCCAAGTTAGCAACAGCACCACCGATTCTTCTAGTGTTAGGGGTGTGAGACCTAAGTTTTCAACTTTGGAGGTTGAGGCGGAGTATACGAGGCTGATTTCGAAGCCTATAGCTAAGGAGCGAGGTTTTCTGCCATCGGGGTGGGATGGTAAGTTGATGGAGATGACTGTGGAGATGGGTTGGATTACTTTTTGTGAGGCACCGACTGCGGTGCCTATGAGTGTGGTTTGCGAGTTTTACGCGAATGCAAAGGTGGATAAGAACGGTTTTACCGTGGTGAGGGGGTTGACTGTGGATTATAGTGCGAAGGCAATTCGTCGGGTGATAAATCGGCCCAAGAGACAGCCTGCGCAGGAGGATTGGAATGCAAAGACCGGTGAGGATTTTGATTTGGATTTGATAGTTACTACTTTGTGTGTTCCAGAGACTCACTGGAAGTTCAAAAAGGGCACGAACGAGTATGCCACTTTCCCTGCCTCGTGCATGAACAGGTTTGCACATGCATGAATTTCTTTTATTTGTGCCAACATCAGACCATCTTCTCACTTGCATGATGTTACTGTGGAGCGAGCACGGTTATTGTGGGGAATTCTTCAGGGAGATTATGTGGATCTCGGGATGGTGATTTATCAATGTATATTGAGGTTTCTGCGAGGAAGTGCTATGGATTCTATTCCTTATGAATCCATTGTGACGAAGCTGTGTATGGCGGTTGGAGTTCATTAGCCCGCACATGAGCAACTGCAGCTTCCTAGTGCCCCGATTGATAGTTCGACATTGTTGAGTATGCAGGAGTGTTATGGTGGTTATCCTAATCCGAAGGGGCTTGGTAATTCTTTTGACCACTTGCCAGGTGGACGTCCAGCACCTCAAGCATATGCTGATGGTACAACTCAGGCGAGCAAAGCAGCTTGTGTGATGGCCACAACCCCGGGGTCAGGAGTTGACGTCACCAACAATAACAACAACAACAAATATAATATAATCCACTCCAATGATAAAATATAAATACGACCCCTTTACCAAGATCTATTCCAGGTTTAGTATGACTTAGGTTACAATTATTACAAAAACAACTTATCACAAACAACCTTGACGTAAATAACTTAATACAGCAACTCAACATACGATCTTTGGTCTGACACAACTACCTCAGAGGATTCCGGTACGAAGGGAACTAGAACTCTGCTCTGCCGATGACGGAAGAGTCTCCTAGGAGTCTACAATACATATATATAAAATATTCTGCAAGGGTGAGCAATCAATTGCTCAGCAGTACTACTATATGAATAACAAGTAATTTTTTTTATGATAAAACAGTTATAGGAACATAATTCATAACTTGTTACAAAAATAAGTAAAACATGTATAACTTGATATTTAAAACTAGCATGCTCTGTAAAAATGATAACATCAGTCGTGTGCTGTGTATAACCAAAGTTCAATTTTAGCATGCTATTTCCATTTTCAAATCTTCTGTTCCATTACAGCAACCATTAAACCAGAAGTCCCGTTACGGGGACCACAAATTCATTTGTTCCGTTACTGGAACCACAAACCGTAATTAGATATATATATATATATATAGTGGATGTCATCTAGGGACGGCTGATCAGGCCTCCACACAAGTTATCTAGGATAATTGGCCGGGCTATCACACAAATTGTCTAGGAAAGCCGATCGGGCTTTCATACAAATTAACCGGAACCGTAGAGACTAGCTAGGTCTCTAATTAACTATGCTGGACTAATCGGTGAAGATAGGGTGTACAACCGAATTAGCCACTTACGCAAAGTTATCCAATATCTGATTCATTTTATCCAGTTTTCAAAATCACTTTTACCTATCTCTTATTAAAAACAATTATGTCACAACACACTATTCAAACCTCTTTCTACTTTTTAATCATATTTTAGAGATAGGTATTTTCAGAAGTTACTTTTCCCCAAAACATATTTTAAATAACATTTTCAAATACAGGGGATACGTAACGTTTCTGTCCCTATTCGAGAATAAGATAACATTTTATTCATATATACTGAACCATAAGAGCATGGTCAGGGGTACTAGAACCTACAGTTTCGAAATACCCTACGTTAGACGACTAATTATTCTTGACATATCCTCTCTATCAATTCTACCCGAAAAATAACAAATCCCGTCTCGTACTTATATGCATTACTATAATACACGTAACAATCAGGATTCGCGAATTCAAAACTCGGTCGATAATCACTTTCGGAATATACATATACTCGTTGCTTCAAAAAATAGGGTTATCAGTTATTTTACAAGATATTTTACTACGACACGCAAGTAAGTCTCGTAAAATAGGGTTGTTAACTATTTTATAATATATTTTATCTCAATATGCAAATAGGTTTGTACAATATTTATTTATAATTATATGGCTATAAACATTTGACCGATAATCCCGATAATTACAAGATAGATACCCGTATTTTCAAATTTAATTTTCCGAAAATCGGGCAGCGTCTCCTTTGTTTATCGGACTTCCTGTCGAAACATAATGGACGTCTCAATCAACAAACAACCCAACAATTAACCCCACAATCACAATTCACCATCCAAATTATGTGTTCGACTTCGATATAAAATAACTAATTTTTGTTCTGAAAAAAATAATTTATGTACTAATTATTATTTATATCGATTTAGGACTCAGAATATTTTATCACAGTTCACTGTCGGCTCGCTGAGGCTCATCGCCAACGGTGGTAAAATTCACGGTTTCCCGTTTTTATCACGCGTTTTATACGAATTTCACCGATAATTAAATTACAGATCATAATTAAATTCATTTCATTAAAACAATCAAATGATTTTCCCAGCAAAAATCCAGAAATCCCAAATTATTGCACACACCAATTAAATGGAAAATCGGTAAATACCAAATCGGAAAACACTACACCCGCCTGAAAAGACACACCAAACAATCACAGAATCCCACACCAACTGTTATACATACACAGTACACATGTATATATATCAGATAAATGGGCATGAAACCAGCGATTAGCCGAATAATAAACCGGAGAAAAATTCAGGCGACAGCAGAACAGGGCGGCGGTGAAATACCGGAGCACAGGGCGATGGAGACAGAAGAACAGGAGAGGTAAAAGGTAGAATAGAGGGGGAGAAAGGAGAATAACAGAGAGATTGGAGTGATCGAAAGAGGAGAAGAATGCCAAGATTAAGCCGAGATATACACGGGTGTGTGTGTGTTTATTTCTAAATAAACTAATTTAGATGCTCATAACACATGTCCAACCATTGACACGTAGCCCATTCTGACAGCAAGTCATTTTGTATCGTTTTTAACCCATTAATGGTACAATATTGCGAATAAATATTAATCGAAACAATTCCGAAATGATCTTAAATTTTTATAAATATCCCGAAACTAATAAAATACAAATTTCAAAATTTTTAAACCATTTTTGGAATGCAACTTACATCCGCTTTTAACGATTAAACGAATCAACGCGCGGGTGAAATTAATCCTAAAAAATTTTAAAAATAATTTTAAAATTTTCAGAATATTATAAACTTCATAAAATATGAGTTTCGTAATTTTTGAAGAATTCTAGAATTAATCACTGATTTTACAAATAATCGCTATCAGAAAATCATTTAAAGATTAATAATTAATGAAATATTGATTTCTCAATTTTATAAAATCCTAAAAATAAATATTGAAATTATAAAATTATAAAAACAATTTTAGGGACAATCCAAATATTTATGAAAATAAAACTGTAATAAAATCACTTTTAAATGTGAAACAAAATAATACAACTAAATAATTAATTACATAATTCCATCCTATTCACCAATAAATCATAGATAATTAATAAAAACCAACACACAACTGTCAAAACCAATACACATATATTATTTGATTAATTATTCACTAATTACACTTTCAAATTAATACAAAATATACAATTCGTCATAGCTTGGAGAGCTAAGTTGGGTGAGGCTGGTCCTTCACGGTCACAGCAGCAACAGCAGCACGTGGAAGCACAGGATAGTGCTGGTTTGGGTTCAGCGCAGTATAGGCGCTTGATGAGGAGGATGGATGCGATGCATGACATCCATAGTAGGTTTGCACATGATCTCACCCAGGCGTTGGGGACTGCATTCAGAGCCACAGGAGTTGATATCCAGTGGCCAGTATTCGGTGAGGACTCTGCATACCCGCCTCCAGACACTCCTGACACTCCACCCGTTGAGTATGATGATCCTGATTCCGAGTAGGTATGCCTGATTTCTTACTATTACCTTCACTGAGGACAGTGAATATTTTAAGTTTGGGGTGGTAGTTAAGGAATATATATGTTATGTGTGTGTCCATATAGTTTGCATATTCATGATAGTTTAGTTCATATAGTTGCATATTTGCCATGTAGTAGTTTTTTTTATATTATTTTGCATGTTAGTATATTGCATATAGTCCATGCATTTGTATTATAACATGATCCCTTAAGTTTAATTTTCTGACTGATTTGTGATATTGATGCTAGTGTAGTGATGTCGTGTATAGTGATATTAAGTCCTATCGAGTTGATTTGTATGCTAGAAGCAATAAAATTTCACTAAGTCTTATAGGTTGCTTGAGTTCTAGATCATGGTCATGGTTTGTTTGTTTGTCGAGGTTTAATCAATTGTTTATATTTAGAATTTAGGTAATTCTCTTAATGGTAAAATAACATGGATATTTAAAAATTGGAGGAAAATATTGGATTTTATTGCTAGTTGTTATGGCTAGGTGTCAAATGGCTAGTAGCCGGCTTATTTTATATGAGTAGTCTAGGGTTGAGCGAGATGGAGCGAAACACACTCGTTCAGAAATTTGAAAAAAAAGAGAAAAAATATATCGAAAAAAAAGAAAAAAAAAGAGAAGATGTGTTTATACATAATTGATCACGAGTGGGCTCTTTAATACTCAAGTTATTAAGTTCTTAGGGGACTTTGTACCTAGTGACCTAAGGCTTTTATAGTCTGGGACCACTAACCTAACGCTCGCTACACGAGTAATATTGTATAAGTCTTTTGTGGACCTCACTCATTGCACGATCAAATAAGGATAATTGTGTTGTTATGTGTTGTGAATAAAAGTATGAATCTGTGTAATAACTCTGATATAAGAATTGAAGTGTCATAAGGCATTTTGAGTTTAGCTTTTATTTTATCTATATATTAGTCGCTAAACACATGCTAATAATACACGCAAGTATACGAGTTCGCAAGTAGTATAAAATATTTTCTAGTTCGTTCCCACAGAGACTGTATTGGTTAACTATTTAATTTATGCACCTAAGAAACAATGTATGGTTATTATCCAATGTTAAGACGAATAACAAATTGAGATTTTTTATAACTAAGAATTAACTAATAATTATAACTACGAGAATAAGATTTACTGAATTAATATATATGACAAACATGGGATTCTAACTTCATTAAATACTTCATTCAATAGCCTTATTATTCTTAACCTTAGCATGCAATGGTGATGATACTAATCAGATAACACGAAACTGATAAACGCCAACTTTCGTTGCACGAGTACCATTCTACCAGACATCCACAAAAGAGATACAAGCTGAATAGGCATCAATTATATTGAGACCCTATATGTCTGTAGGATTTGACAACATAATGGTTTAAGCACAAGTTATCTATCTTGATTACATAGGGCAAGTAAGATGGTTAAAATTACCTACGAATCATGCATGACAAATACATGAATCTATGCTAGCATGGCAAGTTCTAAATCCTTAAATTCAATATCGCTTTATTATGAATTAACACACTATCTTATGAGTTCGCGACGCTCATAAGAAAAATACCCACAACCATTACTAGGATATCATATAATCACCACATACTAAGGCATCAAATAATTTAACTACAGAAATCCATGAATAAATCCGCTAGAACCCCACGATAACGATTTGCCCATAACCGGACTCATCATCAACGTGGGTTCCGATGAAAACATGATATAGCAAACGTAGTCTTTATACAAATAATTAAACCAAGTACAAACAAGAGTATAAGTTCATCACAACAAGAAACAAGCACCCAAATTACAACCCAAAACAAAGATTCACAAGAATAAACTTGATCATCTTCGCCTTTGTTGAATTGTGCTTAAGGTCTCTTGTCGTCTTCTCCTTGCGCTCTGGTCCTTCTATTTTATTAAAATGACCTAATATGAATATATATAGCAGCCCTCAACAATATGGAAGCCTTCCCTTTTAGAATTGTATTAGAAATAGGATTCCTGAATTCGGCATCGGCGCGGGCGCGCGCTATCACAGCGAGGGCGCGCTGTATTTCTGGAACCCCGGCGCGGCCGCGCGCTATCACAGCGCGGGCGCACCGTCCTTCTGCGAAAAACTCAGATTTCTTCTTAAATCTTGCGGCTTCAAGCCGGCTTTCCGCGAGCTTTTATTCCAACACCACCTTGACACCAAATTAGCACCAAAATAATGCTAATTCACCTGATTACCTGAGTAATGCCTGAAATACAAAAACACTAGAAAACACATTAAAACACTTAACAACTTGAGTACAAATGCATCAATTCAATGCTTATTAGAGCATATATAAGTATCATAAATGCTACTCAACATACCCCCAAACTTGAATCGATGTTTGTCCTCAAGCATAAACAGACTCAAAGAACAAGAAACAAAAATGCATGAATGCAACTATATGAATGCAACGATCCCAATAGAATAACTCAACCAATCAACAAGCAACATATCAACAAATGTAGTTACTCACATGAAGATCAATCAAATCATACAAATCAACTTACAAACTAGAGACGTGCTTGTGTGAATATGCTTACAGATATACAATCGTAACTAGATCAATAATCATGACTCACTACACATCAAGGCAATCACAAGGTTATAAATAAAATAAAAAGCTTGACTCAAAATAACTTATAACACTTCAATTCTTATATTGGAGTTTTATACGGATTCATACTTTTATTCACAACAAAACAACACAAGTATGCTTATTTGATCGTGCAACGAGTGAGGTCCACAAAAGACTTATACAATAGTACCCATGTAGCGAGCGTTAGGTTAGCGGATCCCAGACAATAAAAGCCTTAGGTCACTAAGCACAAAGTCCCCTAAGAACTTAATAACTCGAGTACTAAAAAACCCACTCGTGATCAATTACACATAACACTTATTCTTTTTTTTCATAATTTTTGAATGAGTGCGTTTCGCTCCATCTCATTCAACCCTAGACTACTCATAAAAATATGAGTCGGCTACTAGCCATTTGACACCTAGTCACACAACTAGCAATGAAATCCAATTTCTCCAATTTTTAAATTTCCATGTCTTTTATTATTAAGAGAATACCCTAAATTCTAAATATAAACAAACGATTAAACCTCGACAAATCAACAAACCATGATCATGATCTAGCATTCTAGCAACCTATAAGATTTAGTGAAATACAAGTGTCTCTAGCATGCAAATCAATCCAATAAGACTCAATATCACTAAATACGACATTACTACACTAGCATCAATATCACCAATTAATCGGAAAAATTATCTAAGGGATCATGTTATAATGCAAATGCATGAAACTATATGAACAAATTATCATAAAACTACCAAAATAAAAAAAACTACATGGCAAAATATGCAAACTATATGAACTAAACTATCATGAACATGCAATTATATGAGACTCACACAAACATATTCCTTCAACTACTACCCCCAAACTTAAAAGATTCACTGTCCTCAGTGAAGGTAATAGTAAGGAATCAGGCATACCTACTCTGAATTAGAATCCTCACCCTCAAGGGGTGGAGTGTCAGGTGTGTCAGGAGGCGGATACACAGAGTCCTCACCAAAAATTGGCCACTGAATGTTAACTCCGGTGGCTCTAAATGCAGTCCCAAGTGCCTGAGTGAGATCGTATGCAAAACAACTATGGATGTCGTGCATCGCATCAATCCTCCTCACAAGACGCCTATACTGCATCAAACTCAAACCAGCTCCCATCTCTGCTCCGGCTGCCTCCTGCTGCTGGTGCGATGGTCCTCCTTCATCTCCTAACTGAGATCTCCATGTAGTCCTGCTCGCCTGATCAGCAGCTGGCCTCCCACCAAGTAGGTGGTCAAAAGAATACACAATCTCCTTCAGATCGGGCTTGCCTCCATCCCATTCCTGCATCGTAGCCAAAGTAGTGCTATCAATCAGAACACTCGGAATCTGCAACTGCTCATGTGCGGGCGAATGCACACTAACTGCCACGCACAGTTTTGTCACCACGGATGCATACGGAATAAACCCCGTAGTGCTCCCCCTCAAGAACTTCAGAATCCCCTGAAAGATAACCATCCCCAAATCTATATAATCACCCTGCAAAATGCCCCATAAAAGCCGTGTATGCTCTACAGTAACCTCATGCACATGCGAATATGGCATGATATTAGCACATATAAAAGCGTTCCATACACGGGCAAACCTGTTCATGCCAGCCACCGGGAACGTAGAATACTCGGCTACTGTGCCCCTCTTGATCTTCCAGTGAGTGTCGGGCCGGCACAGAGTAGCACCAATGAGATCCAGATCAAAGTCCTTTGGCGTCTTATCATTCTAGGTATCCTGCCCTGGTTTCCTCGCAGGCTGCTCAATCACAGTCCTGATAGCCTCTGCAGTATACTCCACCGTCCTCCCTCGCACCACAGTAAAGCAATTCTTCTCGGCCTTCACATTAGCATAAAACTCAGGAACCACACTCATAGGCACAGCAGCCGGTGCCTCACAAACAGGAACCCAACCCATCTCAAGAATCATTTCCAATAGCTTACCATCGTTCCCTGATGGCAAAAAACCTCGCTCCTTGACGATTGGCTTTGAAAGAAGCCTCTTGTACTCCTCCTCAGCTTCAGGAGTAGAAAACCCTGGCCTCACACCACTCGCAGTTGAAGAATCGGTGGTTCTGCTTCCAACTTGTATTCTTTATCTCTTGGGTGCCATGGAAATTGATTAGAGAGAATAAGAGTTATGCCTGAGAGAGAATTTGTGTTTGAGAGTTTGTGAATTGGTGAAGAAGTTTCTGTATGGGGTGTATGTATATATAGGTGGTGAAAAGAAAATTAGATATGGAATAGAAGTGGGATTTGATTATGAGGATAATGGGAGTAATGGGTTTGATTTGGAGAGGGAATTATGGGATGTGGGGGAGTAAAATCCGGTTGGGAATTGATTTTGGGACAAAATTCCCATTTCCCCCCTTAAACTGCCTTTTATTTTTTTCCAGAGTCGGGACACAGCATGGCCGCGCGCTGGGACGGCGCAGGCGCGTGCTACTTCTGCCAAACCGGCACGGCCGCGCGCTGTAACAGCGCGGACGCGCCGTGCTTCTGTGTAAATAGCGCGGCCGCGCGCTAGGATAGCGCGGCCGCGCGCTGGGATAGCGCGGGCGCACCAGGCTTTTGTAGTCAGACCTGAATTTTTTTTCTATTTTTTGATTTTTTTATAATTTTCTCTTTTCTTCTTGCTTCCTCTACTTACTAATGTACAACAAACTTGGGTTGCCTCCCAAGAAGCGCTTCTTTTACGTCGCTAGCTCAACATAGAATATTGAGATCAAGTGGACAATAAAATGGCACTAACCACCTCGTGGGTTGCCATGTCACCATAATAATGCTTCAACCGTTGACCATTTACCTTGAATGCTTGGCCCGGATCATTCTCAAAAATTTCCACCGCTCAGTTTTGATTATGAAGGGACCTGACCATCTTGACTTCAACTTTCCAGGAAAAAGACGAAGACGAGAGTTGAATAAAAGAACTTGTTGCCCTGTCATAAATTTTTTGAGCACCAGACCCCAATCGTGCCACCTCTTGACTTTCTTCTTATACATCTTGTTGTTCTCATAAGCTTGAAGTCAAAACTCGTCAAGTTCATTCAACTGAAGCATCCTCTTCTTTCCAGCTACATCCAAGTCCAGATTCAATTTCTTCTAAGCCCAATATGCTTTATGCTCGAGCTCCACAGGAAAATGACACCCCTTACCATACACCAACTGAAACGGCGACAATCCCAATGGAGTCTTATATGCTATTCTATACACCCAAACAGCTTCATCAATCTTCAAAGACCAATCCTTCTTTAATGGACATACCACTTTCTCCAAAATATGCTTGATCTCTCTATTAGACACCTCAGCTTGACCATTTGTCTGAGGATTATAAGCTGTAGCAATGCGATGATTCACATTATACCTTTTCATCATGGTAGTGAACTTATGCTTGCAAAAATGCGACCCCTCATCACTGATTATAACTCTTGGAGTTCCAAACCATGTGAATATTTGTTTGTGAAGAAAATTAAGCACCACTTTTGCATCGTTCGTTGGCAACGCTTTAACTTCAACCCATTTCGACACATAATCAACCACCAACAAGATATACTGATTGTTACAAGATGAGACAAATGGCCCCATGAAGTCAGTTCCCCAAACATCGAAGACCTCAACCTCGAGAAGCACATTCAGAGGCATCTCATCCCTTTTAGACATATTACCCACACATTGACATCGATCACATTTCAAAACAAACTGATGAGCATCTTTAAACAATGTTGGCCAAAAGAAACCTGCTTATAGAACACGAGCTGCTGTCTTTTCTCCATCATAACTCCTCCATAAGCCGTTGAGTAGCAATATCGTAAGATCCCCCCGTTTCGCTGTAAGAAATACATCTCCTGATGATTTGGTCAGCTTCTTGGAGAAAAAGAAACGGCTCATCCCACATATACCACTTTACTTCATGAAGAAACTTCTTCCTTTGAGCATAAGATAAGTCAGGAGGCATGATATTACTCACAAGGTAGTTCACAATGTCTGCAAACCACGACTCTTCTTCTTGCACTCCAAACAGCTGCTCGTCGGGAAAAGACTCATTTATCAATGTCTTATCCAATGAAGTAGCATTAGGATTCTCTAAATGCGAGAGATGATCAGCAACTTAATTTTCAGTTCCTTTTCTGTCCTTGATCTCTAGTTCAAATTCTTGGAGCAAAAGAACCCATTGAATCAATCTAGGCTTTGAGTCATTCTTTGAGATGAGATATCGAATGGCGGCGTGATCAGTGAAAATTGTCACCATAGTCCCAAGTAGATAAGATCGAAATTTCTCAAAACCATAGACAATAGCCAAAAGTTCTTTCTCCGTAGTAGTGTAATTCAGTTGAGCACCGTTTAGGGTCTTACTAGCGTAGTAGACCACATGAATAATGTTGTTCTTTCTCTGCCCAAGAACTGCTCCAACTGCATAGTCACTTGCATCGCACATCATCTCAAAAGGCTCATTCCAATCAGGTGCAGTTATGACAGGTGTCGTGATTAAACTCTTCTTCAATGTCTCAAAATATGAAAGGCACTCGTCATCAAATTTAAAAGGAACATCTTTCTCTAACAGACTACACAAAGGCTTTGAAATTTTTGAGAAATCTTTGATGAAACGCCTGTGGAAACCCGCATGACCAAGAAAACTGTGAATTCCCTTAACAAAATTAGGTGGAGGAAGATTCTCAATGACCCCCACCTTGGCCTTGTCTACCTCTAGACCTTTATTAGAAACCTTGTGCCCGAGAATAATTCCCTGACACACCATAAAATGACATTCCTCCCAATTGAGAACTAGATTAGTCTCAACACACCTATTGAGAACGTGTCCCAGATTCTGCAAGTATTCATCAAAAGAATCGCCAAAGACTTAGAAGTCGTCCATGAACACCTTCACATTCTGGCCAATGATGTCAAAAAAGATGGCCATCATACATCTCTGAAATGTGGCTGGTGCACCACACAGACCAAAAGAAACTCGTCTGAAGGTGAAAGTACCAAATGGACAAGTGAAGGTAGTTTTCTTTTGATCTTCTGGAGTGATACAAATCTGATTGTAACCCTAATAGCCATCCAGAAGTGAGTAATACTCATGACCGGCCAACCTGTCAAGCATCTGATCAATGAAGGGAAATGGGAAGTGGTCCTTCCTAGTGGCCTTGTTCAGCTTCTGATAGTCCATGCATACTTTCCACCCCGTGACTGTTCTGGTAGGGATAAGCTCATTCTTTTCATTTGCTACCACAGTAATTCCACATTTCTTTGGTACACATTGAACCGGGCTTACCCATGAACTGTCAGAGATAGGATAGATGATCCTTGCATCTAGTCACTTCAGAATTTCCTTCTTCACTACTTCCTTCATGATAGGATTAAGTCTTCTTTGCTTCTCGACTATAGGCTTGCTACCTTCCTCTAGCAGAATTTCATGCATACAGTAAGAAGGGCTGATCTCCTTGATATCTGCTATAGTCCATCCAATTACCGATTTAAACTCTCTCAGAATCCTTAAAAGCTTTTCCTCATCACTACCTGAAAGGTCAGATGTAATAATAACAGGCAGAGTAGATGTATCACCTAAAAATGCATACCTCAAATGCTCAGATAAAGGCTTTAGCTCAAGAGAGGGGGCTTCCTTGATAGAAGGCTTGAGGCGTTTAGGAGCTCTATTCAATTCCTCAATTCCAACAGATTCAAAAGGCATATCAATCTTCCTCTCCCAGGGATAAGCATTCAAATACTGCAACTGTTCTTCCCTTCGTCATCCTCACTATCTGAATTTCCCAATAAGGCTTTTTCTAAGGCATCAAACCTTAGTAATTGATCAAGTTATGATGTGACCACCGAATTGACCAACTCCACTTTTAAGAATTCCTCATTATCAGTAGGAAATTTCATAGCACTGAACACATTAAAGGTAACATCCTGATCCAGCACTCGCATTGTAAGCTCAACCTTCTGCACATCTATCGAGGTCCGTTCAAGGGCCAAGAAAGGTCTTCACAAGATTATGGGAATTTTCTTATCCTCCTCAAAATTAAGAATTATAAAATCAGCAGGAAAGATGAGTTTATCAACCTTGACCAAGACATCCTCCACAATACCTCGCGGATATGTAATAGAACGGTCGGCCAACTGTAAAGTCATATACGTTAGTTTAGGATCAGGTAGATCCAACTGCTTCAAAATTGACAAAGGCATCAGATTGATGCTAGCTCCCAAATCACATAAGCATCTGTCAAAAGACACTTTTCCAATAGTACGTGGAATAGTGAAGCTTCCTGGATCTTTAAGCTTTGGAGGCAACTTCTGCTGCAGCACATCACTACATTCCTCCGTGAGATTGACAGTCTTTAAATCATCTAGCTTCACCTTCAGAGAGAGAATACGTTTCATAAACTTTGCATAAATAGGCATCTGCTCGAGAGCCTCGGTGAAAGGTATGTTGATATGAAGTTTCTTGAACACCTCCAGAAACTTCTTGTCCAACTTTTTCTTCTGTAGCCACTTAGGAAAAGGCAGTGGAGGATAGATCGGTTTCTCCCCTGTATTACCCTCAGGTGGAGTGTGCTCAACAATAGTCTTCCTTGGTTCCACTTCTTCATCCTGCTCCTTTGCTTCTTTCTCAGCCCCGGCTTCTTCAGTTAGCTCTTGAGTTTGTTCGGGATTCGC
Source organism: Apium graveolens (assembly GCF_009905375.1). Taxonomy (NCBI): domain Eukaryota; kingdom Viridiplantae; phylum Streptophyta; class Magnoliopsida; order Apiales; family Apiaceae; genus Apium; species Apium graveolens. Next base: position 55,496,518 of record NC_133650.1, read on the forward strand.
AACCTTCCCAGACCTTAAAGTGATTGCCTTTACCTACTCCTTAGCTTCCCTCTTTCCTGGCACTTCAGTGTCACTAGGCAATGTACCAGGTTGACGATTTAGCAAGGCATTGGCAATCTGCCCAATTTGAATTTCCAAGGTCTTGATGGAAACAACTTGACTCTTGCACATAAGCTTCAACACCTCTAATTCAGATTTTTCATTAGCTTACTGCAGCTGGAGTTATTGTCTTGGTGCATACTGCGGTTGCTGAAAACCAGGGGGTTGTACTGTTTAGCTGGATACTGCTGGTAAGGCTGTTGAACCGCATTCTAAGCATTGCTCCAGCTGAAATTAGGATGATTGTGGTTATTAGGATGATAGGTGGCTGGCACAGGTTGCTACGATCGCTGGAAGTTGCTCACGAACTGAGCTAATTCACTAGAAATTATGTACTGATCAGTCTCACGGGCACCAGTACAAAGCTCACAGACACTAGTGATTTGATTAACTCCATAATTCGCCAAGGTGTCTACCTTCATCGTCAAAGCCTTAAGTTGGGCAGCGATAGCAGTTTCTGCGTCCAACTCCAGAATTCCTGCTACCTTTCCCTGAGTCAGTCTCTGGGAAGGATTCTGGTACTCATTAGCAGCCATCAGTTCAATAAGTTTATAAGCTTCATCGTAGCTCTTAGTCGATAAGGCTCCTCCTGATGCTGCATCAAGCATGGGTCTAGAAGTAGGACCCTATCCATTGTAGAAACAATTAATAATCATCCAATCAGGCATGCCATGGTGTGGGAACTTCCTTAGCATCTCCTTATATCGATCCCAAGCCTCACACAGAGATTCTCCAGTTTGTTAAGCAAACTGAGTAAGAGAATTCCTGATTGCGGCAGTCTTCGCCATGGCGAAGAATTTAGTGAGAAACTTTTAAGCAAGAACTTACAAGTGGTGATAGACCCTGCTGGTTGAGAGTGTAATCAGCACTTATCCTTGTCCCTCAGAGAAAATGGGAAGAGACATATCTTGATAGCATCTTCAGTCACATCATTGAACTTGAAAGTGTCACAAATCTCGATGAAATCCATGATGTGCATGTTGGGGTCTTCAGTTGGAGAACCCATAAACTGAACTGAGTTATGTATCATCTGGATCATGCTTGACCTGATCTCAAAAGTGTTAGCCCTGATGGATGCTCTGATGATGCTAAACTGAATTTCATTAATCTTAGGCTTAGAATAGTCCATGAAAGCCTTCAGTTTTTCTTCTTGATCACCCATAGCTACTACAATTGGCTCTTCAACTTTCTCTTCTTCCTCTAACTTCTCTTCATCCTCAAAAACTTCCCTACGAACTATCACAAGTTCTTCCTCAAACTTATCCAGTATTTTCTTACGAGTACGCGAACGCGTATGCATACAACCGAGGCTACAGTACCTGAAACCAGACAAAGAACAAATAAGTAACAATGTCCGAGTCAATGAACTTTAACGACCACTGATGGAAAGCCCATAAAATATAAATTAACACTGCAGTCCCCGACAGCGGCGCCAAAAACTTGTTAGTCGCTAAACACGCGCTAATAATACACGCAAGTATACGAGTTTGCAAGTAGTATAGAATCTTGTCTAGTTCGTTCCCACAGAGACTGTATTGGTTAACTATTTAATTTATGCACCTAAGCAACAATGTATGGTTATTATCCAATGCTAATACGAATAACAAATTGAGATTGTTTATAACTAAGAATTAACTAATAATTATAACTACGAGAATAAGATTGACTGAATTAATATATATGACAAACATGGGATTCTAACTTCATTAAATACTTCATTCAATAGCCTTATTATTATTAACCTTAGCATGCAATGGTGATGATACTAATCAGATAACACGAAACTGATAAACGCCAACTTTCGTTGCACGAGTACCATTCTACCAGACATCCACAAAAGAGATAGAAGCTGAATAGGCACCAATTATATTGAGACCCTATATGTCTATAGAATTTGACAACATAACGGTTTACGCACAAGTTATCTATCTTGATTACATAGGGCAAGTAAGATGGTTAAAATTACCTACGAATTATGCATAACAAATACATGAACCCATGCTATCATGGTAAGTTCTAAATCCTTAAATTCACTGTCACTTCATTAAGAATTAACACACTATCTTATGAGTTCACGACGCTCAAAAGACGAATACACACTATCACAGCGCGGGCGCACTGTATTTCTCGAACCCCGGTGGGGCCGCATGCTATCATAGCGCGGGCGCGCCATCCTTCTGGAAAAAAACTCAGATTTCTTCTTAAATCTTGCTGCTTCGAGCCAGCTTTCCACGAGCTTTTATTCCAACACCACCTGGACACCAAATTAGTACCAAAACAATGCTAATTCACCGGATTACCTGAGTAATGCCTGAAATACAAAAACACTAAAAAACACATTAAAACACTTAACAACTTGAGTACAAATGCATCAATTCAAAGCTTATTGGAGCATAAATAAGTGTCATAAATGCCACTCAACGCTATAACCTTGTGATTGCCTTGATGAGTAGTGAGTCATGATTATTGATCTAGTTACGATAGTATATCTGTTAAGCAAATGCACACACGCATGTTTCTGGCTTGTAAGTTGATTTGTAGGGTTTGATTGATCTGTGTGCAAATAATTGCATTGGTTGAGATGTTGTTAATTGGTTGGATTAGTTATTCTGAGGGGATCCTTGCATTCATGTAGCTTGTATTCATGCATTTTTTTTATTTCTTGTTCTTTGAGTCTGTTTATGCTTGAGGATAAGCATCGGTTCAAGTTTGGGGGTGTGTTAAATGGCATTTATGTCCACTTAGAATGCTCTATAAAGGCTTGAATTGATGTTTTGTACTCAAGTTATTTGTGTTTTTGATATATTTTGTAGTTTTTTTGCATTTCAGGCATATAACAGGGATCAAGGTGATTTAGCATTGTTTGATGCTGAAATGGTGTTAGGAAGGTGTCTTGAAGATTGCTTGTGCAAAGGCCATCAAGAACCAGCAAATAAAGAAAGCAATTTTAGTTTTTCCAGAAGGACGGCGCGCCCGCGTTGAGGTAGCGTGCGGCCGCACCAGAGAAGCAGAATGTCAGCACGGCCACGCCAGAGAAGCAGAATGCCAGCGCGCCCGCGCTGGTGAAGTGCATGGCCGCACCAGGTCGGGATTCCAGATTCCTGTTTCAATTAGAAGACTATTTTCTGGGCTTCTAATCTGCATGGGCTTCTATATAATGATAACTTAAGGTCATTTTTCATAAGAAGCATGTAATGGAGCTTAAGGAGAAGACAACAAGAAGACCTATAGCACAAATACAACCAAGGCGAAGAAGATCTAGTTTATTCTTGTGATTCTTTGTTCTAAGTTGTAATCTTGGTTGCTCGTTTCTTATTTTGTTAAAGGAAATTGGAAAAAGGATCAACCCACAAATTCAAGATCTTTAGAAATGATAATGGAACTAAATTCAAGAACAACACTATGGAAGAGTTCTACAAGTACAACAGAATCAAACAGGTTTTTTCTGCCCCTGGAACTCCACAGAAAAATGGAGTTATTGAAAGAAAGAATAGAACTCTTATAGAAGCTGCAAGGACCATGCTTGAGGAAGCAAAATTGCCTACCTACTTCTGGGCCGAGGCTATGCAAACTGCTTGTTTCATACAAAATGCAACATTGATCAACAAGCATGGTAAAACACCATTTGAGATGGTGAAAGGAAAGAAGCCAAATGAGAAGTACTTTCACATTTTTCGCTGCAAATATTTTGTTCTCAGAACTCATCCAGAACAGCGTACTAAATTTGATCTAAAAGCTGATGAAAGCATTTTTGTTGGATCTCCATTGTCAACAAAAGCTTTCAGAGTTTATAATCTGAGAACATGGGTGGTCATGGAATCTATTCATGTGTCTTTTGATGATAAGAAGATTACAGGTCTAGAGGATACAGGTGATCAAGAAGAATTGATATTTGAAAATGAAGTACCATACGCTGAACAGATAAATCCTGATAGAATGACAGATTCGAATAATCTGGCAAATCTTGATATAAAAAATCCTGACATTACTCTAAACTCTGATGAACCACATAACAACGGAAAATCTACAAGAACTGAAGCACATGTTGAGGGGGAGAAACATGACTCACATCAAGGGTCAAGTGATTCAAATCAAGAAACTTCAGTAGATACTCCATCAGACTCTCATCCCTCAAATACTGATGAAGCAGATACTTATAATACTGGAAATACTGATTCAGGAGGAGCATCAAGAAACAATAGTGGTACAAGACAAAATGATACAAGGGACTTCATAGATCAAGGGGAGGTTCTACTTCAAGAAGTCAACTTCCTTCTGCAAGAAAATGGACTAAGTCGCATACACCTGACTTAATCATTGGAAATCCTGATAGTGGTGTGAAGACTAGAAGAGCCATTGAAAATGAACATCTCTATCAAATTTTCTATCTCAAACAGAACCCAAGAAGGTTGAAGAAGCTCTACAAGATGCTGATTGGATCACAACAATGCAAATGGAGTTAAATGAATTTGAAAGGAACAAAGTCTGGACTATTGTACCAAGGCATAAGAACAGATCGGTAGTTGGTACAAAGTGGGTATTCAGAAACAAAACTGATAGTAAGGGCATTGTTATAAGAAATAAAGCAAGGTTGGTTGCAAAAGGTTATTCACAGCAAGAATGCATAGATTATGATGAAACTTTTGCTCCAGTAGCAAGACTTGAGGCAATCGGAATTTTTCTAGCTTATGTTGCTCACATGAAATTTAAAGTGTTCCAAATGGATGTAAAGAGTGGATTTCTAAATGGTTAACTTGAAGAGGAAGTTTATGTTGAACAACCTCCATGGTTCATTAATCCAAAATATCCATATCACGTCTACTTACTGGATGAAGCACTCTATGGACTAAAGCAAGCTCCAAGAGCCTGGTACGAAACACTTGCTGAATTTCTATTGGAAAGTGGTTTCAAAAGAGGTAGAATTGATAAAACTCTATTTTATAAGTACCATGGTAAGGACTTGTTGTTAATACAGATATATGTTGAAGATATTATTTTTGGTTCTACTAATGATAAACTTTGTGAAAGATTTTCAAGGCTAATGTAGTTAAGATATAAGATGAGTATGATGGGAGAATTGAGTTATTTTCCGGTTTTACAAGTAAAGCATATATTTGAAGGTATCTTCATAAATCAAGCAAAATATACTAGAAATTTGCTCAAAAGGTTTGGAATACAAGACAATTTAGCTGTAACAACTCCCATGGCCACTGCAACTAAGTTAGATTTAAATACTGGTTCATCAGTAGATATAACTAACTACAGAGATATGATTGGATCACTCTTATATTTGACTGCTAGTAGACCTAATATCATGTATGATATCTGTCTCTGTGCAAGATTCCAATCCAAGGGAACCACATCTGTTAGCTGTAAAAAGAACTTTTAGATATCTCAAAGGAACCATGAATATTGGATTATGGTATCCTAGAGATTCAGACTTTAAGCTAATTGGATATTCAGATGCTGATTTTGTAGGATGAAAAATAGACTGGAAAAGCACCTCTGGAAGCTGCCAATTTCTTGGTGACAGATTGGTTTCTTGGTTTAGCAAGAAAAAAATTCAAAGTAGGTTAAACTACTCTCTTAGTGATGAATAATATCACTAAGAGCTGCTAGGTTACAATGTATAATCTTCCTCGTGAATGATAACACTTATAGTGTAAACCCTAAGCTGTGTTTATATAGTACACAGTTAGAAGATATCTTCTAATTGATATAGAATATAATTATGTCTCCTAAAATATATCAATCGGATATTATCTTCTACAAGTCTTCTAGCTGTCCAACTCTTTCATGCATATCTTTTATTGTTTTAGTCATGATCCTCTCCTGTAAATCAGCTACATTCCTTATCTGAAGTACCCGCACTTAAGTCCTGATATAAATCCTGACGGCCTTAAGTTCTGATATAAGTTCTGACTTCAGTAAATTCTTGTTAGGTCACACAACACTGTAGAAGGCGGTTGAATACAGTGTAGAATACAATCAAATCGATTTCGAACACAAGTAATAGTAAACAGATATATTCGATATAATAAGCTCTGTTACAATGGAACTGTTCTCTCTCAGTGATGAACAAATATCATGAGAGCTGCTAAGTTACAATATATGATCTTCTCGATAATGATAAAATATATAGTGTAAACCTATGTCTGTGTTTATATAGTACACAGTTACAAGATAACTTCTAATTGATATGGAATATAATTCTATCTCCTAAAATATATCAATCAAATATCTTATACAAGTCTTTAAGTCCTCCAACTCTTTCTATGCATATCTTCTTTTGTATTAGTCTCGATCTTCTTTCCTATAAATCAGCTTCCCTCCTTAACTGTTAGTCCTCCAGTACTTAAGTTCTGATATCCATCTTCTGATATTTATCTTCTGATAATCTAAGTCCTGATATCCTTAAGTTCTGACTTCCAGTAAGTACTGATTTCAGTAAGTACTGATATTTCCTGTTTGTTAAGATCTGAAAACTAAACATGAAACATATTAGACATGACATCTCAAATATATCTAACAATCTCCCCTAACTTGTAAATTGTGCAAAAAATACAAGTTAATAGATTCGATGATGTCAAAAACATTTAAGTTCAAATGCAATAAGAGTTTAATAAGATTATTAACTACAACTTACAGTCCTTGTAGCTTTACCAACTTTACTGGATCAATCTGAATCCATAATGATTCTTAACAAAATCTCTTACCAGCTTGTCTTCAGCTTTCCTCAGAAATTCAACTAACTGTGCTTTGACCTGCATCAGTTCTTCATCTTTACTATCACCAATTTGATAAATGGCTGTTCTGAGAGCTTGAATTGATGTTATTTCAAGTCCATCACCAAGTCTGATAACTCTAGGATGTGAAGAGTTTTCATTATAACATAAGCATCTTCCTTTCAGAATAACTTCCACCTTAGCAGAATTCTTCAGCATAGGAATTTCTCTTCCATCATCTTCAGTAATCATTGGTATATATTGAGAAATCTTTGTACCAGAGATTCTAAATAGATCTCTTATAGCCTTCAAAACATATTCTGACCATCTTCTTCTAACATCAAATTTTACTTCCAGAAGATAGTGAATATGTTGAAGTTCTCTGACAGACTTCTTTAGCACAATATCAGCTAGTCTGTAAGTTAATCCATCATAGAGAAATAAAATAAATTTCTCCTTTAGATTTTCCTTATCATGAGCATATCTCACGATTTGAGCAGACAGCACTTTGTCAAGGTGCTTTTGTTAGATTTGTTCATATGGTTTGTCTGTCAATATGAAAGGATCTCTTAGAGTAACTTCTACTCCTGTTTGTATTTTCTCTTCATCAAAACCTAATCCAGCTTTAACTCTAGGTTGCTTGGATCTCAACCCATATGTTGCGAGTTGACTCATCATAAGATTGGATTTTGGTTCAATTGGAGTAGCTTTCTTCCATAACAGCTTCTTCTTATCAGTAATTGTCATCTTTTCCAAATTAACTTGATCAGAATTTGTTATTTCTTCTGTAGCTTGCTGTTCTTTATTCTGAACAACTTGAGCAGTGTCAGAGATTATTTTAGATTCTTCAATTATCTTTCTTTTCTTCAGAATTTGAACAGTTTCATCTTCTATCAAATCATCATCATGCACTATAGTTTGATAGAATGGAATGGAAGAACTTATCTTTTTCTCAATCTTTAAAGGTTCACCAACCTTTTCTTTTCCTTTTGATTTAGGATCAATCTCAGTTTGTGATATAGTCTTGGATTTTGAAGTCTCAGAATTTGACTTTTCCCTAATCACAATGCATTTTTCCTTAGGACTTGGAGGTTTCTTTGCATCAGAAGCTTTAGACTTAAGATTTGTCTTCTCAGCAGCAAATCTAGCTTCTTCCTCCTTGAGAGTTTCCAAATCCATTCCTGGATTTTGTTTCAGAAATAATCTTCTAGCTATCTCCTCATCAAGTGTCTGGATTTTAGGATTTTTGTAATAAACAGTAGTCTGCTTCCCCTTTAGCTTCAGAGTTTGTAAAAACTTCTGAGAGTCTTTAGATCCTGACTAAATCATAATATCAGAACTTGACATCAGACTTTCTTTATCAGAACTTGACTTCAGACTTTTAGCATTCACAGCATCAGAACTTGACTTGTTCTGTGTAGAAGATTTTCCTTGAACTTTTCCTTGACCTCTACTCTTACCAGAGTTTCCCTGGTCATCACCTTTATCATCCTTTTTCTTCAGTATTTCAGTAGGTGAGCATTTGGACTTAACTACCTTCTCCCCCTTTTTGGCATCATCAGGAAGTAAGAGAGAAAGAAGAAGTTCAACTGAAGATTGGATTTCATCCAATTAAGCTTTCTGAGAAACTTGGTTAGCCAGGACCTCAGCAATTTGGGCTTGTTGCTTCTCTTGAATCTTCTCAATGGCTTCAATTTTCTCAAGAGTAGGTCTGATATATCTATTCTTGTCAAGCTTAAGCTGAAGATCTAGCTTATCAGCATGACCCTTTATTGTATCAACCTTTTCATGAGTAGAAGAATGTAGACCTTGAAGATGTTTAGTAGATAGAGCAGTGATCTTGAGTTGTGTCTTTAAATCAGAATTTGTGAGCAACTCATCAGCTTTAGCAATATGCTCTGTGAGAATGTTACAACTTGGAATGAAATCAGTGTCATTCCACTTCTTGGTCCACTCCACACCTCTGTGAGTATCCTCCCAAGGAATAGGTGATTCTTTTTCAACAAATTTCTTCACCAATTCTTCCTTTCATAGTATAGGAACTGAAGTCTCAGCAGAATCACTGTGTTTAGAACTTGAGGAAGACTCATTATGTTCTAACAGCACAACAGTGTGTGAAGCAACTGGAGATTCATGAACATCTTCATTTAAATTTTGAACATCAGAATTTATCTCCAGAGCTGGTGTGGTTGATGTAGATGGTATCTTAACATTTAAAATTGGAAAATGAGTTGGAGTTTGCTGAGCATCTGTAGATGGAGCTTCCTGATAAAGAACATTTGGTATTTTCAAATTATGAATATCTATTTCAGAGTTTTCAGTTTGTTCTTTAGCATCGTTTGTAGCTTTAATAGTAGAGACAGGAGGGGTAACAACTGTATCGGTAGTAGTGTCTTTGGCTTGAGCTGGAAGGGCTTCAATGATAATCGGTTCTTGTGAGATCAGAGATTCCTGATCCCCTTCCTCAGCTTCTTAAGTATCTTCTGATGAAGCCTTATCCAAATACCTCCTAGCCTTCATTTTCTTCAATTTCCTTGCCAATGAAGGAGTTGCTTCAACAGTAACAGAACTTAAAGATTTCTTCCTTTTCAAAGTATCAGAACTTTGAGATACCATTTATGTCTGAGAAGTAACATTCTCAGCTTCAACTATCACAGGTTCTGATGCATGAACCTGTGCTTCAACAGTTTCCTCTTCATCACTATCCGATTCATCTCTGAGAATCATCTTCCTTCTCTTTTGTGGAGGTTGAAGAACAGACTTTGTCCTCTTTGGCCGGGAAGATGAAGATCTGATAGTATGTGCTGATGATTCAGGTTGAGATGATTAAGTTGATGGTTTGACAGATGTCCTGATGGTAGATTTTGGTTGTGGTTGAGAAGTTTGAGGTGTTTGAGTAGTGGTGGTAGATGCTGATGGTTGAGGTTCAGATGGTTGGACATCAGGATATAGTGCAGTGTATGTAACTGGATCATAGGTTATTAAGGCCTGTTTGACAGATAAAGGAATTCGGAGGGGTCTTAACACAGCCTTCTTATTATCAGTAGATAATAAATCATTAAAAGCTCTTTTAGCTAGTCGAAATGGTGAAAGTGATTCACTAGCTAATTGGGGCTTATCAGAACAACAAACAATATAGATAAGTTGACAGAAATTATCAAAATAGACAGTATTCCTATCTTCTATCATCCTATCCCCAATAAAGCCTAAAATACCACTTTTATAATCAAAATCAGTTTGATTAATGAGACCATACCCGATTTGTTGACTGAGTATGGGGATTGCATCGAAATTAGAACATTTGTTGGCTAAGGTCTTTGTAATGCAGTCAAAGAAGAAACTCCATTCACTCCTTATGTTGGATCTCTTCAATTGACCCATCTTTGCCAATGTCTTTTCATACCCCAGACTAGCCATCATATTTTGAAGAACTGGCTCCTCAACAGTTGTATAAACACAGTTCTCAGGCAGCTGCAGTGCTTGACGAACCGTAGCCAACCTCACGACATGATCATCCTCCCCTGTTGTAAAGATAATACTTGGGGACCCTTAAGCACTACCATCATCATAGATTCCACTTCTCCAAAACTCCAGCACTTGGGTTCCAAATATTGCTTCAGGTTGGGTCAAAGCATACCCAATATCAGAATTAGCAAGGAAGTCCTGAATAAAGTGAAGTTCCGATGGAGCTTCAGCCTTGCTAAGAATAGACGAGTAGTTGTTGGGAACAAACTTAGCTCTATTGAAAAGAAAGTCTTTTGGTGCCATCTCTGCAGAAATTAAGTGAGAAAGATAGTGTTTGCAAGGTGTTTGATAAAAGTCCTGAAAGAAAACGCTTCAGAGAATATTAGAGAGAGAGAGAATAAAAGAGAGTGAGAATAGAAAAGTAATTAAAAGATTAGAAAATCTTTTAACTCCCATATATATACTCTGTCCACTCAACAGTTATATTTTTGAAGCATGGGATACACTTTACACCTGGCAACGTGTGAACAGTCAGTAAACAAGTAAAGTAGGAGTTAATGGGCACGTAAAATAAACAATAATTACCGTGAACATGCAGTTTTTTAGGACAAACACGTTTACCACTAACCCATAATGATTATTACTGTTTTTATCTTACCCAAATATATTCTAATTTGACATGACTGTTTCAGATTTTATCACAAATAAGTCAAGTAAAGAATAATGCCACGTACGCATCAAGGATTCCATCAGGATTTGATATCACAACTTAACTTATATCAGATTTTAACAGTCATCAGAATATGGCTTCTGAACTCAAAAAGTGAATATCTTTTTCTGTGATTCTTCATACAAATACTGACTTGTTTTCTTCAGAGTTTAATCATCAGAACTTCCATTAGAACTTGTCCTCAGAATTTATGCAAATGACACTTAACTGTTTGTCAAAAACAACTTAATCACCACAGTAATTTTCATCATTCATATGGAGTGAAAGTGTGTGCATTTAGCAGAATATCAGATAAAGATTAAAGTCTGATAAACTTCAGTACATCTTAGAAATAAGGCATAACTAAGAAAAGTGCTTAAATCTGTCATCAATTATGAAGTCTACTATAGAACAAATTTATACAAAACTCCACCTCAACTGTTTGTGCTCATTTTATGCATCTTTTGAAATTCTTTTTTACAGTGGCTTCTCAGTGTAAGTGAGTCACGACTGCTTATCAGAATTTATGTTGTTGTCATAGTATTTTTCCAATAATCAGAGAATGTGAAAAGTCACCAAGAAAATTTATTTGCTTTTCTAATGCATATTACTTAGTACCAGTAATGCACTTGGGTCTTCCCTTCCATATATTTACTCTAGATCTCAAAGGAGTACCTGACTTTTCTTTTCTTTTCTTTTCTTTTCTTTTGATAAGTGAGGCTTATCAGCATTTAGTTCATTCTTAAGATTTACTGACATCAGAATCTAACAGATAAGAAGCAAGAATCTAGTTTGTGACTTAGTAATAAGCTACACAAAGTAAACTTGACTAAGCTCAAAATTAGAATTTGCTTGTGTTAATGAGTTTCCATATAAACAACTAATTCAAACATGGGATTTCTAGTATGTTAAAGACTACTAGGTCAACATCTAGCACAATTATCCTCATTGGATTGAATAGTCACAGAACATTCAAAACACTATCAGAGTTTATAGATCCACATCAGATAACAATCAGTATTTAATGAATTTCAATTAAAGAACATATTTCATGAAAATAAGACAATCTTTAAACACTGATCATAAAGTCTGATGTAAGAGAACAAAAACTAAGCAGATTTAGAGAAAGAACCTGAAACCATTCCAAGTTCATTTACCAGTCTTGTAAAAGTAGCTTCACATAGTGGTTTTGTGAAGATATCTTCTAGTTATTGATCTATTGAAACAAAATGCAATTCCACTTTACCTTCCATCACATGTTCCCTTATGAAATGGTACCTAATGCTGATGTGCTTTGTCATTGAGTGTTGAACTATATTACCTGTCATAGCAATAGCACTTTGATTATCACAGTAAATAGGGATTTTAGAAAATTCTAACCCATAATCCAGTAACTGATTCTTCATCCAAAGAATTTGTGCACAACAGCTTCCTGTAGCAATATATTCTGCTTTTGCAGTTGATGTGGAAATTGACTTCTGTTTCTTGCTAAACCAAGAAACCAATCTGCCTCCAAGAAATTGGCAGATTCCACTAGTGCTTTTCCTATCTATTTTGCATCCTGTAAAATCTGCATCTGAGTAACCTATTAGCTTAAAATATGATTCTCTAGGATACCACAATCCCATATCAGCTGTACCCTTAAGGTACTTGAAAATTCTTTTCACAACTATTAAGTGAGGTTCTCTTGGATCAGCCTGAAATCTTACACAAAGACAGGTAGCATACATGATATCAGGTCTACTTGCAGTTAAATAGAGTAAAGAGCCAATCATTCCTCTGTAGTTAGTAATATCTACTGATGAACCAGTATCTTTATCTAATTTGGTTGCAGTGGCCATGGGAGCGGATGCAGTTGAACAATCTTGCATTCCAAATTTCTTCAGTAAATTTCTGGTGTACTTGGATTGACAGATAAAAGTACCTTCTTCATTCTGCTTGACTTGAATGCCCAAAAAATAACTAAGTTCTCCCATCATACTCATTTGATATCTTTACTGCATTAGCATTTCAAACCTCTCACAGAGTTTGGCATTTGTAGAACCAAATATGATATCATCAACATATATTTGTACCAAAAGTAAGTCATTTCCATGGTTGAGGTAGAACAGTGCTTTGTCAAGCCTGTAGACATGATTTGGAAATTTTGAATCTACAAAGCCTAAAGGTTGTTCAACATAGAACTCTTCTTCTAATTCTCCATTAAGAAAAACACTTTTCACATCCATTTGAAAGACTTTAAACTTTTTGTGAGCAGCATAAGCAAAAACGATCCTTATGGCTTCTAATCTAGCAACTCGTGCAAATGTTTCATCATAATCAATACCCTCATGTTGAGAGTAGCCTTTAGCAACTAACCTTGCTTTATTCCTTGTAATTATGCCATCACTATCAGTTTTGTTTCTGAACACCCATTTTATGCCAACAACTGATCTGTTCTTTGGTATTGACACTAGGGTCCAGACTTTATTTCTTTCAAATTCATTTAACTCTTCCTGCATTGCTTGCACCCAATCAGCATCTTGAAGAGCTTCCTCCACTTTCTTTGGTTCAGTCTGAGATAGAAAAGAATGACAGAGACATTCATTTGATGTTGCAGTTCTAGTTCTGACACCTGCTTCAGGATCTTCATAAATTAAGTCAGGTGTATGTGATTTGGTCCACTTTCTGGGAGATTGAAGTTGACTTCTAGAACTAGATCCTCCCCCATGATCCATGTTATCTCTATTAGCATTTTCTGATGCTCCCCCTGTAGTTATGCTCTCTGAGACTTCAGAGTTTGACTTGGATCCTTCAGGATTTGAAGTATCAGAGCTTCCAGAATTATCAGAATTTGGCTCATCAGAACTAGATGAATCAGAACTTAAAGAGCCAGTGACAGGTTCTGATGCTTCTTGAGAGTCTTGAGATGTGGTAGGATCTTCAGCTTGCTCCCCCTAGACATTTACATTTTCCTTTGGATTAGTTACCATAGATTCAATGACATCAGTACTTACAGGATCAGAGTATAAGCCATCAGAATTTACAGAATCAGAATTTAAGTCTTCATTTTCAAATCTCAGCTAATCGTGATCATTGAAATCTTCAAGTCCACTAATCTTCTTATCATCAAAAGATACATTGATAGATTCCATGTCAACCCTTGTTAAATTGTAGACTCTGAAGGCTTTTGTGGAAAGTGGATATCCAACAAAAATTCCTTCATCAGCTTTTAGATCAAATTTTGACAGTTGTTCGAGATGAGTCTTAAGAACAAAACACTTACATCCAAATACATGAAAATATTTCAGTTTTGGCTTCTTTTTCTTCACCATCTCATATGGTGTTTTTCCATGCTTGTTTATAAGTGTTGCATTCTGTGTAAAATAAGCAGTCTGCACAGCTTCAGCCCAAAAGTAGGTTGGCAGCTTTGCTTCATCAAGCATAGTTCGTGCAGCTTCAATGAGAGTCCTGTTCTTTCTTTCTACAACTCCATTTTGCTCTGGAGTTCCAGGTGCAGAAATTTCCTGTTTGATTCCATGCTCTTTGTAGAACTCTTCCATGATTGAATTCTTAAACTCAGTGCCATTATCACTTCATATAATTTTAACAGAATCTTTGACCAACTTATCCAGCTGTTTGACATGATCAGTTAGAGTAAATGTAGTTTCATTCTTCTTGTGCAAGAAGTACACCCAAGTGTACCTTGTGAACTCATCCACTATAACCATAACATATTTCTTCTTTGCAATAGACATGACATTGACTGGACCAAATAGATCAACATGCAATAGGTGATACGGCTCAAGAATTGATGACTCAGTTTTGCTCTTGAAAAAAGATTTTCTTTGTTTTGCCTTTTGACATGAATCACAAAGGCCATCAGGAGCAAATACTGATTTTGGAAATCCTCTCACAAGATCTTTCTTTACAAGCTCATTTATGTTGTTGAAATTTAAATGAGAGAGTCTTTTGTGCCAATTCCAGCTTTCTTCAATTGATGCTCTACTCAACAAACAGATTGCAGAACCATCAGAAGTTGTTGAAAGTCTGGCTTCATAAATGTTACCATGCCTGTATCCTTTCAGAATCACTTTGCCTGTAGAATTGCTTACAACTTCACAATGTTCTTTAAAGAAATCCACATGATAACCTCTATCACAGATTTAACTCACACTCAGCAGATTATGTTTAAGTCCTGAGATAAGAGCTACTGATTCAATGATGACATTCCAAAGATTAATACTTGAAAGGCATATGTCATAGACTATTTGTTTATTCGAGGATTTAACTCAACTCAAATAAGAATGTAACAAGTAAATAATGGTTCTATTGTCAAAGAGATCTCTCAAAGTAACATCTGTCAAAGAATTAAGAAACAATGTTCATCTACAGACTTGAGAAATTACTTCACTAGAAGAAGTTCAAGAAATTGATCAAGCCTCAGTGATATAAATCAAGATTGTGGATTTAATCAAGTGACATAGATCTTGTCAGGGTATCAGATAATTACAGGGATTTAATCTGAAGAAAATCATGTTATCAAAGTCAAGACATGAAGAAATGTCACGGAAGTTAGTCACTCATGAACCAGACAGTACATCGAGTGTCAATATTGAAGTGGTGGAATTGATTCATAATTTTCAGTGATTTTCAGAAGATTGTCAGAAGAGTGGTTGTTGTTCAAGAATAATATTAATTCTCTATTAATTAATTAAATCATATAATTTAATTAAGAAAATAAATTATATCTGTAAAGATTAATTTATTGATTAATTGAATTAGTTGGTTATTTAATTCTGAATTAATATTATGTTTTTTTTCAGAGTTGATTTTGAATTAATATTCAATATTAATTCAGCAAGACAATCATTTGAACTGGTATGACAATCAATTGTCATAGCGAAAGTATTTCCAGTTCATTTAATTGTTATACCGAAAGTCTTTGCAGTTCATTTCATTGTCATACCGAAAGTCTTTCCAGTCCATTCAATAGTCATGCCGATTGTCTTGCTAGATCAACGGATTGTCTCACCGATTGTCTCGCCAGTACAATCCAATTCTATTGATTGAATTAAATGTCAACAACAGCAGATCATTGAAGACTATCATCATTATTCAACAACACAAGAACAAAGAAAAGAATAAAGCAGCAGAAAACTTTTCATATTCAACTGTAATATTTCAGAACATTAATTTCTAGCATTTATAGTTAAATCTAAACCACTAGAAATCATTCTCTTGTTCTTGTGTAACTATCTAGCGGATCAAAATCCCTAGAACTTAATCTCAAATTGCTTATAGCATTTGATCTTTTTATTGCAAAAATAGAAAAAGTTCATGTCGAATTTATTCTAGATTTGTAATAATTTATTTGAGATTAATCCCTTGTAAACGATACCGTTGTTGTAACACCTTTCAAGTTTAATAATAGTTTTATTTAACTTGAATTTTGGTTCACTTTTTATTCCATATTAAATTCGATTAAACGGTATAATTTGTATTCAACCCCCCTTCTACAAATATATTGGGACCTAACAATTGGTATCAGAGCCTTCTGATTAACGAACAAATCAAGATCCTAGACTTTTGTGATTCTTCCACTCCTTGAATTTTTATTTACTCAAAAATTCATAATGACTTCACAAAAAGTTGGAACCGTTAAAATTCCACTGTTCGATAAAGAAAATTATATTATGTGGAAGAAGAAGATGGTCTTGTTCTTATAAGTTGCAAATCCCAAATATCTGGATGTGTTAAAGAAAGGTCCAAAAATTCCGATGGTTATTGAACGAGAGGTTATAGAAAATGATGTTGTAATTACCAAAGCTAGAACCTATGCAAAAGAGCCTGAAGATTTTTCTCTTGCTGAAAAAGAAGCAGCCTCCTTGGATGCCAGCCTTCAATTAATTTTAGTTGATTCCCTTGATCCCTTGATGAACAGACATGTTATGAACTATAAAACTTCCAAACACATCTGGGAAGCTATTGAGGTGATTAATGAAGGCACAGAGGAAGTTCGGGAGAACAAGTTAAAGATCCTAACCTCTGAGTATGAACATTTTAAATCCAATCTAGGAGAAGGAATTACTGAAGTGTTTGAGAGGTACAATGCATTGATCAACAACCTGAACATAAATGGAAAATATTATTCAATCAGGAAGGTCAACAAAAAGTTCCTTTTAACACTGCCAACTCATCTTGAACATATAATCACTGCCATAAGAGAAGCGAGAGATATGAGTGAGATTTCTTTGGAAAGGCTCTATGGTGTGTTAAAAACCTATGAGTTGGAGCAGATTCAGCAGAAGGAAGTCTACGGGAAAGGTAGAGTGGTCAACATGTCTACTGCTCTAGTAGCTCAACAACAACAACAACAACAACAATCTCAATAGTCAGAGAGAATGGTATAGTCTTCCAAGGATGAAGAAAATGTGATAGTAGCAGAATTTGATCCTCCTACTACAAATCAATCCGGTGTTGATTTTTACTCCTTGGAAGAACTGGATCAATTGGAAGATGAGTCAATGGCCCTGATTATCAAGAGATTCTCCAATGTCAGATTCAAGAGGAATCCCAAGTTCAAGTACAAGTCCAACTACAACATATTCTAAAAAGGTGGATCTTCATCCTCTAACACCAGCAGTGGTGGATACAAAACAGGGATGGTTGATCGAAGCACCATTCGATGCTTTAACTGTAATGAGTTGGGACACTTTGCCACAGAATGCAAAAAGCCAAAGCAAGTAAGGAAGAACTCTTATGATTATAATCAGAAGAGTAAATGTGAAAGGGCTTACCTGGCAAAGGGAAGAAGCTGGGATGATACTGACAGTGAAGATGAAGAAGTTGGGAATCTTTCTCTTATGGCTATTGATGGAAACACTTCATCGTCAAGAAAAGAGGTAAAATTTACTGATGCAGAATTAGTTTATCATCTAGGAGGCTCCTTAGATTATGCTTGTCGTGATAATGAAATGTTAATTCAACAAATCAAAGACCTTGAGAAAGAGGTCAATGAATTAAGACTTATACACATTAATCAAGACAAATTGAAAGAACAAATATCTTTTCTAGAGAATAGAGTTGACTGTTATAGACAACTCGAAACAATTCTCAAAAACAAGATCGCCGGTCTTGAGACTAAGGTTAAAGCTTACTTTAATTCTTGCTCGAAGGCTAAAGAGTTCTACAATAACCAAGCTATTAATCAAATATCTGGAGTAGGTTATGATTACAATGTTGCTATTGGAGAATTAGGCATAAACTCCCCTCCTAATGTATGTGCTAAAGGTAGGAAAGTACCACATGTGCTTAAGGGTATTGATAAACCCCTCTATAAAGAATCAATTGCTTAACCATTTGATGAGATGTTATGGATAAAAAACTAAGGTTATTATTTGCTGTATTTATTACTAAGATTCGGGAGCTCAAGGCCTTTAATGGCTGCTCTCGTGTTTCGTAGCTCAATTCTGCCTTTACGAGATGCCTACGTATCTCTGTCAATTAGAGAATCAAGCCAAAAAACGTAGTTCTGATTTGTGGGGCGAGACCCCTATATAGATGTTGAGAGTCCTTGAATTGGACTTGGTATAGGAGACTTGGTGGGCAAGTCTCATAATTAGAATGGACTTTGGAGTCCTAGATAGTAGGAAACTGATTCCTTATCCTTTTAGGTCCCCTTATGGCCAATATACAAGGATTTATATCCCCACTAGGACTTATCTTAATAGCTGTTTTCCTCCTTTATTTATTAATTACAAAATTAATAAATAATCAGGGCTTTTGGGCCTTCTTTGTTCCATCAGGCCTGATCTGGTCCATCAGGCCTGATCAATGTGTTGACCTTCTTGGTCTGAATGTCATACATCTTCTTATTGGGCCTAGCAGCCCACACCTTGCAATATTTATTTATACAATCAGGATTTATTTATCCCTATCATTTGCCCCCCAACTTTTGGGAAACATTGATTAGGTTTCGCAAAAGTTAAGTGTATTCATTCCCTTACAGAGTTTCATTTTTGTGTAAAGTGTGGAGCGACCTACACATTTACAACGATTTTTCCTTTATTTCTGGATTTTTCCCTAATTTTGTGGAATTTATCCCTAATTTTCTGGATTTTTCCCTTAATTTCTGGGTTTTTCGCTAATTTTCTGGGATTTATCCTAATTTTCTGGGAATTATCCTTAATTTCTGGATTTTCCCTAATTTTCTGGGATTTATCCTTAATTTCTGGATTTTCCCCTAATGTTCTGGGATTTATCCTTAATTTCTGGATTTTTCCCTAATTTTCTGGGATTTATCCTAATTTTCTGGTATTTATCCTTAATTTCTGGATTTTCCCTAATTTTCTGGGATTTATCCTTAATTTCTGGATTTTCCCCTAATTTTCTGGGATTTATCCTTAATTTCTGGATTTTTCCCTAATTTTCTGGGATTTATCCTTAATTTCTGGATTTTTCCCTAATTTTCTGCCTTTAAATCGATCAGGATGTATAAAAAATCGATCAGGATGTATAAAAAATCGATCAGGATTCCTAACCGATTTCGATCAGGATCCTGATCGAACCAGCTCAGGAAGTAACATTCTGGTCGACGGGATCTTCGATCAGGATCTATGCCAAATCGACCAGGAGATTTCGATCAGGACTCTGATCGAACTGGCCTTCAAAGTGACACTCTAGTCGACTGAAACATGGGCATAATCGACCAGAATTCTTGATCGATTTCAATCAGGATTCTGATCGAACTAGGTGGCTTTCTACCGTTCTGATCGAATGAAATATCGATCTGGATCCTCTTCTGTGTCGATCAGGACTCTGATCGATCTTAGTGGTTTTCTTCCTTCTTGCTCGAATGAGATATCGATCAGGATCCTTTTTAGGGTCGATCAGGACTCTGATCGAACTTAGGGGATTTCTTTCCTCCTGTTCGTATGAGGTATCGATCAGGATACTGTTTGGCGTCGATCAGGACTCTGATCGAACTTAATAGGTTTCTTCCCTCTTGATCGATTGAAGTATCGATTAGGATTTTCTTCTTTGTCGATTAGGACTCTGATCGAACCATTTTAAAATTCTGGTCGATTTTCGACCCTTCATTTTCCACAGGAGCTTCTAGATTATTCCTGATATTTCTAGTAGATGGGCTTTTAGGTTGGGCCTGGCTAAATGGGCCTAGAAACGCCTCGTATTCCGAGCTTTTCGCCTATATAAGTGTAGTGTGAAGTGAGAATCCTCACTTCACTTCACATTTCTCATTTTCTCTCACAAATCTCTCTAGAGTTCTCCCTTTGAGAAGGCGATTTCCGGCGACCTCAGCCACCGTAGCTCCACCTTTCTCAGGTTTTTCTGGGTTTCAAGCCTTCAACCGAAGCATATCAATGGCAGATCGTGACTTGGCTCGTTTGCAGAAGATGAATGTCTCTAAGAGAGGTACAAACATTCAAATTCAATCTCCATATACTTCCCTACTTGATATGATTAACTCGAGAGGTGATGAATATCCCTCTCTATCTGAGTTAGATTCGTATAATCATGGTAACACCTTTCATGAGTTAGATGGTAGGATAGAGTCTATGAATACCCTGTACAGACTTCCACCCCACCTTAGGATCACTCCAGCCGCCCCTGGGGATAGGACTTGTAATTGGGAGGGGGATACTTTGTTTATCTATCGAGGATCCCTGACCGCAGGTCTCAGGTTCCCATTCCATGAATTTATTCCTCGCTTACTTGTAGATGTACAAATTAACCCTTGTCAACTCCCTCCTAACGCTTGGAGGAACATTATCTGTTTTATGGTCCTTTGTCTTAGAAACAATTTTCCTCTTTCCGTAGCTGTCTTTAGGAAAGTTTTCCAATTCTATAATAGCGCCATGAGTCAACCAGGTTGGATTTTAATTCGTCAACGGCCCAAAATCCCTCATATCTTCGATAGTAATTCCATAGTTGAGAATAACCCCAAATGGAGGGACGAGTTTGTGAGGCTGACCTGGGCTGGGGGTGATTGGGCCACACTCTTTCGTAGGCCCTTTTGCAAAGTGTCAGATGGGAGTCTAGGTAGCATCAGATTATCTGATGAGGAGGAGGTGGCCTACCAAGCCTTAATTTCAGATGATGGGAAAACAGACACCTGGACCCTCTTAGAGGAGTTTTCTCTGAAGAAAGTTGGTCTCTCTCAGGCCAGTGATAAGGGTAAATTTATAACTGGATAACCATTTTTCCGTCCCTTTAATTGTAACGTTTTATCTCTCCTGCAATTTAATATTCTTTCTATCTTTCTTTTTCAGCTTGCGAGGCCATCAATAATGTCAACAGGCCCAAGGAAGGGGAGTCAGGCCGCCAGAAGAGGGCCAAGCTAAACAAGGACCCCAGGAGCAAACCTGACGGTCCTTCTTTTCTTAAGCCCCACGTCCCGGTGGTCGAGTTGGGGGACGATGGGGATCCTCCACTTAAGGCACATTCCTTCAGGCCTAACTGGGGCTTCAGGAGGAGCGATACGGTGGTTGGATCCACCAAACATGCTAAGGATTGGTCGTACCATTCCATCACTCCCCATGACTTTACTGACATTGTTACGGGGAGTGATATCGAGACTATTGAGCTTCTGGGTACTCAAGCCCAAGCTGCGGTAACTTTCTTTTTTCTCTTTTTCTTTGAATCCCAACTTTCTCGTATTTCAACGAACTTGTGCTAACTCATACATATTTCTTTGCAGAGTAATACCTACTTCCAGGTGGCCCTCCACCAGGCTAGGTCTTCGAAGGGTAACTCATATGGGTTTGAGAAGGAGATGAAGAAATGGGAAGAGAGAGCCAAGGTCCTGGAGAAGAAGCTGGACATGAAGAAAGAGGAGCTGGCTAAGGCTCATTCCGAGCTGGTGAAACTTAAGAGCGATAAGGATAAGCTCATTGATGACTACATGGATTCTGACAAGTTTAAGAATCTCATGGAGATTCATGATGAGGGTCTTTATTCCCTACAGTTTACTCAGGGATGGGATGCGGCCGTAAAGGCGGTTTCTGAGAAGCACCCGGGCTTAGTCGACCCTAAGGACTTTATAAGTCCCAAGCAGGCTGAGTCGGAGGACAGCATAGACGCCCTCTTCAACTCCCCTCAGCCAGATGATCGCATCTTGGATCCTAACACTGCTTCTCCTCCCGCTTCTCCTGCGAAGGATGCTGAAGGCGCTGATAAGGAGCAAGAGAATGAAGGCTCCCGCATGGAGGAGTAGTTTTTCTATTCTGTAATTTTATCCTTAACTTATGTCTGGACTTTTGTTTGTATTAAAACTTATTACCCTTCGGGGCTATTTTATATGCTACTTTCCTTATTTGCATTCTCTCCTTTATTTTTCCGATACTTTAATATTCAAACTTGGCTTAATGGGCCACACAAGTATTATCACAACTCAAACATCCATAGGTTGAAATAATTTCGAACTCTTCAATTTCAAGTCTAGTTTTCCAAAACTTTACATAATATGGGTTCGACCCTGATCTATAATAGCTAGAAAATAAAAATCCTATGCAAACAAAGCTTCAAGGTGCTTTTAAACCTACTTGTCACAATGACAAGTGAGAATCGTACTTCGACTATCTTACACGTAGTAAACCTTCAGGTTTTGTGCATGCCAGGTTCTCGGGACTTCAAAACCATCCGTAGTCTCCAGCTTGTAGGTTCCTCTACCCTGAACGCTCTTGACTTTGTACGGCCCTTCCCAATTTGGGGCAAGTTTCCCTTTCTGTCCTACCCCAGAAGCTTCTATCTTCCTCAAGACTAGGTCACCTTGTTTAAAGAACCTTTCTTTAACCCTTAAGTTATAGTAGAATGAAGCTTTCTTCTGATACTCTACTATCTTTGCATGTGCTTCATCTCGCACTTTATCGATTAAGTCTAGAGCCAACCCTTATCCTTCCTCATTTTCCTCGGCATTGAAAGCCTGAATCCTTGGAGAGGAATGTGATATCTCCACCGGAGCTACTGCTTCTGCCCCATACGCCAACATGAAGGGAGTTGCTCCTGTCGTGACTCTACAAGTAGTCCTATAGGCCCACAATATGGGAAGTATCTTATCCACCCAATTATTTCTTGACTTCTCGATCCTCTTCTTTAGTCCATCCAGGATTATTCGATTTGCTACTTCTGCTTGCCCATTGGCTTGTGGGTGAGCCACGGAGGTGAACCGTAACTCAATTTCATTTTCTTCATAATACTTCTTGAATTCCTTGTTGTTAAACTGCGTTCCATTGTCGGTGACTAGGACACGGGGAATTCCATATCGGCACATAATGTTTTCCCACAGGAGTTGTGTAACTTGTTTAGTTGTGATTTTGGCCAAGGGTTTGGCTTCAATCCACTTAGTGAAATAATCAATGGCTACAATCAGGAACTTCCTTTGTGCCGTGGCCATAGGGAAAGGCCCTAGAATATCCATTCCCCATATAGCAAAGGGAATAGGCGAGTTGATAGATGTCAGCATCTCGGGAGGTTGTCTAACAACAGGTGCATACTTCTGACAGCGGTCGCACTTCTTCACATATTCTTTGGCATCAGCCATCATTTCCGTCCAATAAAAGCCTAGGCGAGTTATCTTATGAGCCAGGGCCCTGCCCCCCAAGTGTTGTCCACAAATACTTTCATGCACTTCTTCAAGAGACAAGCGTGCCTCATCGGGCCTGAGACACCTCAAGTAGGGAACCACGAAAGATCTTTTGTAAAGAATCCCATCTATCAAAGAGTACCTTAGTGCTCGAATAGTTAACTTCCGTGCTTCAGTTGCATCACTTGGCAACCAACCGGTTTGAATGTGAGCCTTGATAGGATCAATCCATGACGTCCCCAGGCCTATAGGAGCCACAAGCTTAACATCTATGCTTCGTGTCTTCAAAACACAGAAGTACGCACTTCCTGAACTTTCTTCTATCTCGGATGAAGCAAACTTTGATAACGCATCTGCCTTAGCATTTTCTTCCCTTGGAATGTGCTCAATATGACATTCATTAAATTGGGTCATCACAGCCCTTACTAGGTGGACATACTTAGCCATCGTATCATCCATTACCTCAAATTCTCCCTTTACCTGGGATATGATCAGCTTCGAGTCTCCCCGGACCTTTAAGTTTTTGACTCTAAGTGTCCCAGCTAGACCAAGGCCAGCAATCAGGGCTTCATACTCTGCCTCATTGTTTGTGATTGGGAAGTCTAGCTTCATAGCATACTCAATTAAGAATCCATCAGGGCTTTGCAAAACCAACCCTGCTCCACTGGAATTTGTTTTTGATGCTCCATCAAAATAGAGAACCCAATATTCTTTCTCCTTATCATCCTTTTCTCTGTCCCCATTGTCGACTCCCTTGTCTTGAGGTATGGTATCTTCCTGCCCCCCGACTTCTTGGTTGGGTATGGTACATTCCACCACGAAGTCAGCTAGTGCCTGGGCTTTTATGGCCGTACGTGGCTTATACTTGAGATCGAACTCTCCCAACTCTATTGCCCACTTAATCAATCTCCCACTTGCCTTTGGACTGTGAATGATATTTCTCAGTGGTTGATTCGTTAGCACCTCAATCTGATGAGCCTGAAAGTAAGGACGCAGTTTTCTCGAAGCCATTACCAAGGCTAGAGCAAATTTCTCAATAGTTGAATAATTCAATTCAGCACCATGTAGAATTTTGCTGACATAATATATGGGTTTCTGGACTTTTAGCTCCTCCTTAACCAACACCGCGCTCAAGGCGCTCTCTGAAACGGCCAAGTATAAGAATAAAACTTCATTCCAAGATGGTTTGGCCAACAACGGGGCCTGAGCCATATACTTCTTTAACTCTTCGAATGCCTTCTGGCTTTCCTCATTCCATACAAAGTCTTTGATATTCTTTAGTGACTTGAAGAATGACAAGCACTTGTCTCCTGACTTGGAGATGAATCGTCCTAGCGCAACGACCCTTCCTGTGAACTTCTGAACATCCTTGACAGTTTTTGGTGGTTCCATGTCCAGGATTGCCTTTATTTTATCAGGGTTAGCCTCAATTCCTCTCTTTGAGACCATTAATCCCAAGAATTTTCCAGATCCTACTCCGAAAGCGCACTTCGTAGGATTCAACATCATCTTGTGGTACCTCAGGATCTCAAAAGCTTCCCTTAAATGGGTTATATGATCAGTCTTTACTAGACTCTTGACTAACATGTCATCAACATAGACTTCCATAGTCTTACCATAAGATCCTTAAAAATTTTATTTACCAACCTTTGATAGGTGGCTCCCGCATTCTTAAGACCAAACGCCATAACAAGATAACAATAAACACTAAAGTCAGTGATAAATGATACCTTTGGAATGTCATCCTTGTGTATCTTAATCTGATTATATCCGCTAAATCCATCCATGAAACTTAGCATCTCATGCCCAGCAGTGGCATCAATCAAAGTATCAATCCTTGGCAATGGAAAACAGTCTTTAGGGCATGTATCATTCAGATCAGTGAAGTCTATACACATCCTCCACTTTCCATTAGCCTTCTTCACCATTACAGGGTTTGCTAACCACTCCGGAAATTAAATCTCCTCAATGAAACCAGCCTCTAGGAGCTTCTCTACTTCCTGTTTTATAGCCTCTTGTCTTTCCGGGGCAAAATTTCTTTTCTTTTGTTTCACTGTCTTCCGGCTTGGATTCACGTTTAGCTTGTGAGTAATCAACTCTGGGTCTATGCCTGGCATATCAGCTGCTGACCATACAAATACATCACTATTTTCTTGCAAAAATTTCACCAACTTCCCCCTAAGGGGCTCCTCTAGTGTGGCTCCAATGAAAGTCATCCTCTCAGGATTCTTGGGGTCTAAAGGAACCGAAACCAAGTCTTCTGCTGGCTTTCCTCTCTTCTCGTCATTTTTTCGGACATCCATATCTTCAATAGGAAGAACCTGTCCCCCGACTCCATCTGCCCTCAAAGAGGCCACATAACAGCTTCTAGCCATTTTTTGATCTCCTTTCTCTTCTCCAATCCCGTTTCGGGTGGGAAACTTCATAACTGAATGGTAGGAAGAGGGGACTGCCTTAAAGGCATGTATCCCTGTTCTCCCCATGATAGCATTATAAGTTGAACTAGCCTTTACTACCACGAAATCCAACATCTGCGTTGCTTGTCTTGGTTCCGTACCTATGGTGGTTGGCAGTTTGATTATTCCTTCCACAGGACATTCTACTCCAGCAAATCCATATATCGGCATGTCGGTTGGTGTCAATTGGGAATCGTTATACCCCATCCTTAGAAAGGCGTTATGGAGCAATATATCCACAGAAGCACCATTATCCACAAGAACCCTCTTAACCGGGCTATTTCCTATTATTGGTGTTATGACCAACGGGTCGTCATGAGGAAACTTTACTCCCTCCAGGTCAGAATCATCAAAAGCCAATATTACTTCTGTCCTGGCCCTCTTCGGGGCTTCTCCAACAATATGCATAACCTCTCTAGTATATGCCTTTCTTGAATTTTTGGACAATCCAGCAGCAGTCGGACCTCCAAAGATCGTGTTTATCACAGGTCCTCGAGGGCGTCGTGGTCCTCCAAAAATTGCATTTATAACCGGCCCTCTAGGTTGGGGATTCCGCCCCTGATCGTCTTGGTCCCTCCTACGATCTTCAAAATTCTTCCTTCCACTATTATTTCTGTCCCCTCCATCTCCAGTATACTTGTTCAATCTTCCTTTTCGAATCAAAAACTCAATTTCATCTTTCAATTGCTTACACTCATCGGTGTCATGGCCAACATCCTTGTGAAACCTGCAATACTTGCTCTTATCTAGCTTGGCGGGATCAGCCTTCAAGGGCTTAGGCCAGCGAATATCTCTATCCTTCTCAATCTCCATCAAAATTTGACTTCTAGGAGCATTCAGCTTAGCGTATTCAGTGAACTTTTGCCCAGGTCCTCCCTTCTTGGGGGTTGAATCAGGGTTTTGTTTGGTTCTAGGATATTTGTCCTTTGCAATATATTCTAGATCAGTTTTCCGCTTCTTGCCTCCAGTGGGCTCATTACTTATTACGGTCTTCCTCATACTTTCTTCAACCTTGATATACTTCCCTGCCCTCTCTTGGAGCTGCAACATGCTTTCAGGGGGACGTTTGACCAAAGACATCTTAAAAAATTCATCCCTAGTTCCTTGTTGTAGTGCTATCATGTCTACCTTATCATCAAGGTCCGGGACTTTTAAAGCCTCTTTTGTGAAACGATTCAGGTAATCTCTGAAGGATTCCTTAGCTCCCTGCACAATACTCATAAGAGATGCTGAACTTTTCTCATGGACTCTCCCGCTGATGAATTGCTTAATAAAAGCCTGACTTAACTCTCTGAACGATCCATTAGAGTTTAGGGGTAAGCGACTATACCATCTTTGAGCCATACCCGACAGGGCTTGAGGGAAGGCCCGACACTTAATAGCGTCATTCACGGGTTGCAGCAGCAGTGCATTAGAGAATGTCCTGACATGGTTAGCGGGGTCTCCGGTGCCATCATAGGCTTTGATAGTGGGCATCTTGAATTTCCTTGAGATATGGGCATTCATTATTTCTTCTGTGAAGGGTGGAGTTGGATCATCAGGGTCTTCAAGGGGAAGGAGATTGCTTGGATCAGTTCTTGGGAAGACCACCCTTCTTCATACTGGACATCCAGGTCTATGACAGGAGGAGGATTTCTCCCCCTAGGAGGCATCTGGGGTCTGGTGGCCTGGTGAGCTTCCAAGTCACGCCTCAGCCTTTGGATCTAAGCCTCATGATCCCTTATCATTTCCTGCACTTCCTGGGGATTCGCCCCTTGGGTGCTTCGAGGGCGTTGCCTTCCATCGGCCATCGGCTCCTTGCCTGGACGTCTCCTTCTTGGGGCCACTTCATCATCCGAAGATTCAGAATCTCTCTCAGTGTAAGGACCAGAAAATTCCCGATCCTCGGGGATAGGAGCCAAACCTCGTATATAAGGGGGCAATTGCCCTCGTGCTTCACTTCGCCCAGCATATCCACTTCCTCTAACCTTGAATAGTCGGGGGAGTCGTCCCTTGTGGCTGAGATTGAGTTGCCCCTATCTGGGTTTCCATTTGAGTAGATGCATAAGTTGAGTGGGGAGGAATCTCCACGGTTGACGAAATCACCTGAGTTGTCCCTGATGGTGTTCCCTCCTCCAGAGCGCTAGTTGTTCTCCGTGTTCTCGCCATGGTTGTTGTTCACTTCCCACAAACGGCGCCAAATGTTATGGATAAAAAACTAAGGTTATTATTTGCTGTATTTATTACTAAGATTCGGGAGCTCAAGGCCTTTAATGGCTGCTCTCGTGTTTCGTAGCTCAATTCTGCCTTTACGAGATGCCTACGTATCTCTGTGAATTAGAGAATCAAGCCAAAAAACGTAGTTCTGATTTGTGGGGCGAGACCCCTTATATAGATGTTGAGAGTCCTTGAATTGGACTTGGTATAGGAGACTTGGTGGGCAAGTGTCATAATTAGAATGGACTTTGGAGTCCTAGATAGTAGGAAACTGATTCCTTATCCTTTTAGGTCCCCTTGAGGCCAATCTACAAGGATTTATATCCCCACTAGGACTTATCTTAATAGCTGTGGCCCTCTTTTATTTATTAATTATGAAATTAATAAATAATCAGGGCTTTTGGGCCTTCTTTGTTCCATCAGGCCTGATCTGGTCCATCAGGCCTGATCAATGTGTTGACCTTCTTGGTCTGAATTTCATACATCTTCTTATTGTGCCTAACAGCCCACACCTTGCAATATTTATTTATACAATCAGGATTTATTTATCCCTATCATGAGACCTCCTTTATTATTCAAGAGGAGATACGTGCTAAAGATCTTGCTAATGAAAAGGTTATTTCCGAGCCAAGTGTGTCCAAAGTTCTAGTCAAAGTTGTGAAAGCAACTAAGACTAACTCAGACACACATGAGTTAGATAACAAAAATGCCATGTCTACCATGCATAATTTGCTTGTTGTTAATTCCTCTCATAAAGTACGCGGTGTTCCTAATTGCATGTCTTGTGCTTTTAATTTGATGTATGCTTATTTTAATGGTAAGCATGTTTCTAGTGATAAGACTACTCCTCGTCAGCATGTGAATAATAGGAAGCATAATAATAGGTCTAAGACTGCTAGTCCTCCTAAGGCTAGAAAGGAAACATTTGTGCCTAAGCCTAAACAAAAATTTGTGAAGGCTGTTTACAAGGTCAAATGTCCAGTCGTTGAGAACATAAAAGTTAAGAATGTTGTTTTGCCTGATAAAGGCCAATTCTACAAGTATGCTGGACCCAACCAAGTTTGGGTTCTGAAGAAGGTCTAATCCATTTATATTGCAGGGCATTAAACAAGTGGAACCGGTAGTGTGGATTCTTGACAGCGGATCGTCAAGACATATGACCGGAGATAGAGCCCTGCTATCAAATGTGGTTGAGAAAGCTGGCCCAGTGGTTACCTTTGGAGATAACAACAAAGGTTTAACTAAGGGATATGGTTGTTTGCAAGCTGGAAATGTTATCATTGAAAATGTGTATATTGTGCAAGGGCTTGAACACAATCTGCTTAGTATCAGTCAGTTATGTGACAAGGGCTACTATGTTTTATTCGACAAGCTGAAGTGTCAGATCCTGCATAAGAAAAGTGTAAAACCCTCCCTGATGGGAATCCGGAAAGGAAATCTGTTCGTAGCTGACATGAACTCTGGAAGCAGTCCTGAAGTCAATTGTTTCTATGCAATGACATCGTCAAATGAGAGTTGGCTATGGCACAAGAGACTTTCCCATCTCAATTTTAAAGCAATGAATTCTCTTGTTAAGAGATAATTGGTCAGAGCTATGCCTCAACTGGAATTCTCCCCAGAAGGACTGTGTGAGGCATGCCAGAAAGGAAAGTCAAAGAAAGCAAGTCACAAAGGCACTAACACATCCTCCATAACTGGTATTCTTCAATTATTGCACATGGATTTGTTTGGACCAGTTAATGTTCTTTTGATGTCAAAGAAGTGTTACTGTCTTCTAATAGTTGATGACTATTCCAAGTATACGTGGGTTTTATTCCTTCACTCTAAAAGGATGAAACACCACAAGTTGTGATTGATCATATAAAGTTGATCGAGTTAGATTCTAATGTCCCTGTTAGAGCAATAAGGTCAGATAATGGAACAGAATTCAAGAATTCACTTCTCAATGGATTTTATACAGACAAAGGGATTACCAGACAATATTCAGCTCCTAGAACCCCTCAACAGAATGGAGTGGTAGAATGGAAGAATCGTACATTGATTGAAGCTGCAAGAACTATGTTAAGTGAATCAGGTCTTCCAATGTACTTTTGGGCTGAAGCTGTCAATACTGCATGTTATACTCAGAATCGAACTCTAATCAACAAGGACCCCATGAAGACTCCTTATGAGATTATGAATGAACAGAAACCTTCTATCAAATACTTTCATGTATTTGGTGCCAGATGCTTCGTGCTCGAGGATGGAGATGATCGTCATGGTAAATTCGAGGCAAAGGCATATGAGGGTATTTTTGTTGGTTATGGAAGAAGATCATACAGGGTGTATATCATTGATCAACACAAAGTAATTGAAAGTGTCAATGTTACATTTGATGACACTAAACTCCCTAGTATCCAAACTGAAGATCCTTCTGAGAAACTGAAGTTTGATGATATGTCAGATTCAGAATCAAAAAATGATCAAGAACCTAAGGTTGCTGCTGGTGAAGAACCAGTTAATCATGATGATACTCAAGGTAATGGTGATGGAAACATTGGCAATAATGGAGATACCACTGCTACTGACGGAGAATCATCAAGTCAACCTGGCAACAACTCAGGGGGAGATGTTGAAGGATCAACTAGTAGGACACAACATCCCAATGTATTTCAAGGTGAATCATCAAGATCAAATCTTCCAAGACAGACTGTCTGGAATAAAGCTCATCCTTTTGAGTTGATTATTGGTGATCTAGATGTTGGAGTCAGAACTAGACGTGCTACTCAAAATGAATGTCTGTTCTCAGGATTTCTTTCTGAGATGGAACCTAAGAAGATTGAGAAAGCACTGACTGATCCAGATTGGGTGATTGCTATGCAAGATGAACTCAATCATTTTGAACATCAACAAGTCTGGAAACTGGTACTTAGACCTACACATAAGAAAGCTGTTGGTACTCGGTGGGTATTCAGGAATAAACTAGATGAAGATGGTGTGGTTATAAGAAATAAAGCAAGACTGGTAGCTAAAGGGTATTCTCAAGCTGAAGGCATTGATTATGATGAAACCTATGCTCCAGTGGCTAGACTTGAGGCCATCAGGATATTTCTGGCATTCGCAGCATTTTCAAACTTTAAAGTTTATCAAATGGATATCAAGAGTGCCTTTCTGAATGGAAGTTTGGATGAAGGGGTATATGTAGAGCAACCTCCTGATTTTGAAGATCCAGATCATTTGGATTTTGTCTACTTTCTTTTCAAGGCTATCTATGGTCTCAAACAGTCTCCGAGAAAATGGTATGACACTCTTTCTGAATTTCTAATTGGAAATGGCTTTACTAGATGTGTCATAGACAAAACTCTCTTTTCTAAAAAGCATAAGAATGATACTTTATTAGTCCAAGTCTATGTGGATGATATAATATTTGGGTCTACTAATGATAGTCTCTGTAAGAGATTTACTAAGTTAATGCACAGCAAATTTGAAATGAGCATGATGGGATAGCTGAAGTTCTTTCTCAGATTACAAGTAAATCAAAGGTTAGATGGAATATTTATTTTTCAATCCAAGTATCTCAAGGAACTCCTCAAAAATTACAATCTAGAGGATTCTGCATCAGCAAGGACTCCGTCATCTACAACTGTCAAACATGGACCATGTAAAAACTCCATTAAGGTAGATGTCACAAGCTACAGAGGTATGATTGGCTCATTACTCTATCTTACCGTAAGTAGACCAGATATTATGTATGCTACATGCTTATATGCAAGGTTCCAAGCGGATCCTAGAGATATTCATCTCGTTGCTGTTAAACGAATCTTGAGATATCTTAAGGGAACACCAAATTTAGGTATTTGGTACCCTAAAGAATCTGGTTTTAACCTTGTTGGATATACATATTCAGATTACGCAGGAAGTGTTGTTGATAGGAAAAGTACATCAGGGAGTTATCAATTCCTAGGTAGCAGGCCAGTCTCATGGTACAGCAAGAAATAACAAACAGTTTCCAACTCAACGGCCGAGGCTGAATATATTGCTGTTGGAAGCTGCTGTGCTCAGATCTTAAGGATTAGGAACCAGCTACGGGACTATGGCTCTGTATTGAACAAAATTCATATTCTATATGATAATACAAGTGCAATAGCCATCACCAACAACCCTGTGCAGCACACAAGGACCAAGCACATTGACATCAGGTATCATTTTATTAGAGAGCACGTCATGAATGGTACTGTTGAATTATTTTTTGTTCCAAAAGAAGAACAAATAGCAGATATTTTCACTAAACCACTTGATGAATCCACATTTACCAGATTAGTTGATAAATTGGGTATGTTGAATAGTTTTAGTGATTAAACTAGTTAATATCTGAGATCTGTTCTTGAATGAATTTACAAATGAAGTTTCATGAATGAAAAATTCATTTGCAAATTTATTTTATCATATTTACCATATTTCTTGCTTATTTCTATGTAATTTTTATTATCTTATCTTCTTTATTTATTCAACTTGTTAATTTTAATATCTCAGAATATTTTATTTTTCTTTAAAAATATTTTTCTATGAATTTTATTTGCTAAAATTCAAAAGAAATCTATTTTTGGATTAAAATATAATTATTTCTGAAATACTTTAATTATGTAAATATTTTCTGTATTTTTGCCATATTTTTATTAGTCTTTATTTGTCTATTCTGTATTTGTATATATTGTTTAAGTTATTTTTGCATATTTTATTTGGTTTTTAAAATCATTTTTATGTTTTTATATATGTAACTGCAATGACAATCGGCAAGACTATTGCATTTGTCTTGATGAAAGTCATTCCAGTATTAACTGTGTTTATTTTCTTTTAATATTCCAATCATTTTCCTAGTATGACAATCGGTATGACAATCCCGGATTGTCATACCAGTTGTAGTACTTAGGCCTTTTTTTGTTTGTTTGTTTTCATTTCTCACAATCATTTAACAGCATCTCTCTTTCTCGTCTTCCAATAACCGAACAGTCAACCATCGCCGTTGTCATTCTTGCTCGAGTTCTTACTCAACAATCTTAAAACCCACTCCTGTTATATATATATACCCGTGTATACATACAGAAGTGCTGCCAACATTTTTTTTCATTTCGAATTGGCTGTGTGTTCTTCTATCTAAAAAAAATCCTAATTCGCTTTTGGGCTTAAAAACTGGTATTGTGTTGTGTGGTTGAGTAATCTGTATGCATATCTAATTTTTTTGGTTAAAAATCGACAAGTCACATTTTGTTTCTAATTTTTTTGGATATAATTGAATTAATTCGAATTATTAATTAATTTTTAATTCGAATTTTCTTAATTTAATTCTTAAAATTCTGACAGTGTGTGTCTTTTTGTATTTGTTTTTAAAATGGCTCTCCTTTTCCATATTGTCTCGCATAATCATGTTGGTTATTTTAATCCGGAAAATTGTAGTGTTGAAAAATTTAAGCCGTGGATTAGATTTTTAAATGATCATTCGATTGTTAGCTCTGCTATTAAATCAAATGTTCTATTAAATGTCGACTTGCTTCGACTGATTTGCACAACTTCTACTGTGGCCCCTGATTCTAACTCTTTTTCATTCACCGTGGCAAACAAACGGTATGTAGTTGATGAAACAGTCATCAATAGAGCTTTAAATTTTCCAATGGACAATTTCTGTAATTTACCCTCTGACAATGAGATTTCAAATTTTTTTCTTGATATTACTATCAGGGGGTGATTAGTTTGACTAAGCTGTCTAAATCAAATTTGGTTTCCGAATGGGATATTTTCTTCGATACACTTTCCAAAGTCTTTGCCAACTGCACTAAATCCAATTTTCACAATATCACTTCCACTCTGCAGTATATTGGTCTTGCGGTCATTTTCAATCAAAGGATCAATTTTGGCAAATTACTTTTACCCATTCTTCTGAGACGTCTCACTGCAGCTTTGCGTGATCATTCTACGAATCGTAGGGATTCTTGCTACTACGCTCGATTTCTTATGCTTATAGCATAACATCTTCTCACACCTGAGCATAAGGCTCTTTTTGCTAAATCATCAGTAGCTAAACCCCCTCCGGTAAGTAAAAAGATCTACACACGCCAAGACACAACCTTTAAATTCATGCATGTTCCAGTACTTGTATCTGCTTTCATGGCCACCTTCATTTATTTACCAATTTTTAATCTTCCCGGTCATGAACAGCAAACTCAACCTCCAGTGGTTCAAGCTACCCAGGCACAAACATCAGATGCTCTTCCACTGCAGGTAATAATTCCTCACTCTCAACCTATTCCTACTTCTGATGTAAGACCCCCAGTGGTTGATAGGGCTGACCATGAAGTTGTAGAACCACAGCTTCAATCCCAGGTCATAGAGCCAAACACAGAGTCACAACCTATCTCAAACTCTCCCCCACTGTCAAAAATATTACCGAGAAGGTTAGTATGAAGTGGTGTGTTTTTAAATGTGAATAAACCCTCAGCTCTGCATCCTCCCAAGAAGAGAAGAACATTTACTAAGGCATCTGAAAGCCCATCCTTGTCCTCTCAACAGGACATGGACTTTGAAATGGCCACTGAACAGTTACTAGAGACATTCTCTCAACATGATGAATCTATTGAAATTCGCCATAGGGCCATGGCATCTTGTACTGATTCAAGCACACTTCCATTACTCACAATGGAAGCATACATACCAATAGATGACACTCAGGACACAGAGAAAGGAGTGCACATTGAGTCGGTTACAGTGCCTTCCATAGTTACGGCAGAAGAGCAGTCACATGCTTCAGAGGGAAAATCTGACTCTCAGCCATCTCTAATAGAGTCATTTTCTCCCCTCCCAGATCCAACACCTCTGGCTCCCTCACGGGATTCTCCACTCGCAGATTTATCTAGAGAAAGTGGAGGGCAACCCGGTCAGTCTATCCCTGAAGCAATTCATACATCTATTTCCCATGAAAAGATAGACTTGGCTGAGGATCGGGACTCGCGAATTTCCATTGCACCACCACTGACCTCTCTTGAAGAGGCTAGGGTGATTTCAATTGCAAGTACAGAAGACCAGCAAAAGGATGGCTCCTCACGAGCAATTATATTGAGAGAAACACAAGCACGTGAGATGAGTGAACCAGGAACGAGAGATATTAAGGTGAGCGCACACACAGACACAAACACTGAAAACCTGTTAGCTCAGATTGCTACTCTGAAAGAACAACTTGCTAAAAGTCAGGCTGAGGCTCAAACATTCAAAGCACAAGTGGTTGAATGGTCTTCTTCTTCCACCTCTATCAACAATCAACTGGCATTCATTAGGAATGATATCTCAGATTTGAAGACCACTGTGATACCAAAGCTTAACTCCATTCAGGAATCTCCAACTTTATCAGCTGAAGACATTTCAAACCTCTACTCTATCCATACAAGGATGAACTCTCTTGAAGATCTGATTGAAATGAACCATTCACTGGACTCCTCCAGATTCCTAAAGATAGAAAAGGGAATGGAACATCTCAATGAAGGGATGAAGCACTTGTATTTTATGATTAAAAATTCTCACTGCCGTAAGGAAGAGCAAATGACCTTCTTTGAAGGGCCGTCTGGTGGAGGCTTGGGCTTTGGAGGTAATGGAGGTCATGAAGGGTCTATAGGGACATCTGTAGAGGATTACTCAACTAAGGGGGAGAAGCAGGGGAGAAGTGCAAAAGGAAAAGAAAAAGATTCTTCTGCTGGAGAGACAAGGAAGGCTAATGATGTCTACTATAATGGAGAACAAGATGACTTCGATATTCTTGATGTTCCCACTGAACCAGTCTTGGAAGATAAAGCTGGTATCTTTGAAGCTGAGGAGGAAAGTAATTTTGAAGAATGGAAAGAGGAAGCTCAAGTGGATCCTATCTTTGAGAAAGAGTTCCAGCAGCAGCAGTCAGAGTTGAAGAGAAAAGAAGCTGAACTTAAAAAGATATCTCAAATCATTGATATGAGGAAAGAAATCCAAAGAACAGAAACTCTTGAAAAGCAATGTGTTCATGACATTAAAGTTGAAGCAAGAAGAAGAGATGTCAATCTAAAGATTGGTGTAAAATGGGATGAAGCAAGAAGAGTTATTGATATACCTCAACAGAGTACAAACAATGATAGGGAGTTTCTATATCTTCTCGACAGGCTAGAAATTTCTAATCCAAACAATGACGTGTACATGAATGCTATCAAGACTGAAATATCAAGGATCTCAGCTACTTTTGACAGATCATTAAATGAAATGAGCATATTTGTATATTGTCAGAGTGAAGGATCTTTTAAGGTATCACTTCATCTGTTTGAGAATCGTTCTTTATCAGATATTTGGGTTCTTCTCAACAAAGTCAAAAGAAGCTCAGAATTGAATGAAGTCCTTCGTGAAAGGATAAACGAGTTTGGTAATAGGGCTAGTCCTCAAGTGGTCAACTTACCCTTTCAAGTAAGATTCTTTAAGTCTGACTATCCTCAAATCTGCCATCTCGATTCACAATCTCTTAAAGACTACTCTGCTAAGCATCTTGTCTGGATGGAACATCACTTAAGAACTGCTGGATACTCATCTGAGTTGAAAACTAAAGTTGCTGATCTGATTCAAGCTTACTGTGAAAAGAACATTAAAAGGTACAATTAGTTGAAGAATAAGCTAAAGCAGTTAGACCAGTCAGTTTCACTTCAGAAAGGGATCGTGTCTATGACAAGGAGTTGCTGCAAGATTTGGAAGAAAGTGAATTTGGAAGAGAAGACAATTGAATTCAAAGAACTCAAAACTTAATGTAATATGCTTAGAGCTTAATTAATCAAGATAGACAAATGTATTCATATATTCAGTCTAGAGGAACATCTATCTTGTATTCACTTTTAAATTTCTTTTGGAATCTAGAAAATGTTAAATATAATCCAGAACTTTTCTGCTATTTACTTTGCATTATTGTTTATATCTTTTTCTTATTTGTTAGTTGAGTTATCCTCTAGGTATTTTTTGTTATTGTCTAACAAACAAATAGGGGGAGATTGAAAGGCATATGTCATAGCCTATTTGTTTATTCAAGGATTTAACTCAACTCAAATAAGAATGTAACAAGTAAATAATGGTTCTATCATCAAAGAGATCTCTCAAAGTAACATATGTCAAAGGATTAAGAAATAATGTTCATCTACAGACTTGAGGAATTACTTCACTGGAAGAAGTTCAAGAAATTGATCAAGCCTCAGTGATATAAATCAAGATTGTGGATTTAATCAAGTGACATAGATCTTGTCAGGGTATCAGATAATTACAGGGATTTAATCTGAAGAAAATCATGTTATCAAAGTCAAGACATGATGAAACGTCATGGAAGTTAGTCACTCATGAACCAGACAGTACATCGAGTGTCAACATTGAAGTTGTGGAATTGATTCATAATTTTCAGTGATTTTCAGAAGAGTGGTTGATGTTCAAGAATAGTATTAATTCTCTATTAATTAATTAAATCATATAATTTAATTAAGAAAATAAATTATATCTGTAAAGATTAATTTATTGATTAATTGAATTAATTGGTTAATTAATTCTGAATTAATATTATGTTTTTTCAGAATTGATTTTGAATTAATATTCAATATTAATTCAGCAAGACAATCATTTGAACTGGTATGACAATTGATTGTCATACCGAAAGTCTTTCTAGTTCATTTAATTGTCATACCGAAAGTCTTTGGAGTTCATTTCATTGTCATACCGAAAGTCTTTCCAGTTCATTCAATAGTCATGCCGATTGTGTTTCTAGATCAACGGATTGTCTCACCGATTGTCTCGCTAGTACAATCCAATTCTATTGATTGAATTAAATGTCAACAGCAGCAAATCATTGAAGACTATCATCATTATTGAATAACACAAGAACAAAGAAAAGAACAGAGCAGCAGAAAACTTTTTATATTTAACTGCAATATTTCAGAACATTAATTATTAGCATTTATAGTTAAATCTAAACCACTAGAAATCATTCTCTTGTTCTTGTGTAACTATCTAGCGGATCAAAATCCCAAGAACTTAATCTCAAATTGCTTTTAGCATTTGATCTTTTTATTGCAAAAATAGAAAAAGTTCATGTCAAACTTATTCTAGATTTTTAATAATTTATTTGAGATTAATCCCTTGTAAACGATATCGTTGTTGTAACACCTTTGAAGTTTAATAATAGTTTTATATAACTTGAATTTTGTTTCAATTTTTATTCCGCATTAAATTCGATTAAACGGTATAGTTTGTATTCAACCCCCCCTTCTACAAATATATTGGGACCTAACAATACTGCCATATCCCAGAGTTTTTCCCATATTGCCATCTCCATAAGAAACTCCTGGGCCAGCTTTCTCCACAAAGTCTGAGAGCAAGGCTTTATTTCCAGTCATATGTCCTGAACATCCACTATCCAGTACTAGAATGTTTTTCCTGTTGCCCTGCAATCACAAAGACCACTAATGGTTAGTTTTAAGGACCCAGACTTGCTTGGATCCTTTGGCCTTTTTAAGTTTGTTAGCATTAGCAGCGGATTTAATATCAGAGTTTATGCTAACATGCTGTTTATCAGAACTTATATCAGACTTTACACTAGAAGGAATTAAAGCAACTTTCTTCAAAGAAGTTTATATTTGATAATAATCATAGTATAAACTAAGATATTCCTTACAAGTGTAAATGGAATGCCATAAACTTCCACAATGAAAACAATGATTTTGTGGCTTAAACCTAACAGACTGACTCTTAACTCCTGACTTAGGAGGTAAAGAGTTTATATTCTTATTCTTCCTGCAAAAAGAAGCGAGATAGTTAAAGTTTCCACAGTTATAACATTTCTTTCTAGGAGCATTAGGAACAGGCATATAATTATTGCTTTTATTTACACCTTCCTTTCCATTCCTATTTTTCCTAGTTGCTTTAACCTTGGTTACATTCCTTATTTCTTTCAGCTTATGCTTAAGCTGCTTCTTTGTCATTAAGCATATGTTGACTTCAGCTGGTTTATCCTGTTCTAATTTGTCAGAAGTTGACTTCTCCTTAACTTTCATCAAAGACTCTTTCATCTTTTCAGAACAGACTTTACAGTTTTAGCTACAAACTTAATAGGATTTACCTTTGTCTTAACATTTTGTTTAACAACAATTGGCTCAATTTGTTCAGTTCCTTCGTCACTTTTTATCATCTCCATAACCTAAGCCCTCTTTCCAGTTTCCGCTACTAAATAAATTCTCAATTATCCTGCCAGAGTTAGTCCAAGTCCTGATAATCTCTTTTTCTTTTTCTAACTCAGTTTTGAGAGATTTATTCAATTTTAACAATTCATCTCTAACATAAAAAGCATCATCTCTCTCTTTCTCAGTTTGATGGAACATAACTAACTCTTTTTCTAAATAATCATTCCTTTTCTTATAAGCAAGATTTTCAGAACTTAATCTTTCACATGTTAAAGTTTGATCTATGTAGCTAATAAACATGGTTTTAAGATATAATCTCAACCCAGTAATATCATCAGTATGAAAGGCATAAGTTTTTTGAGGTATCTTTAATTCAGCAGTTTCAGGGCTGCCATCAGCATTTGCCATTAAAGCATAGTCCACCTCATCTTCAGAATCTGAAAATTATGTCCAACTTTTCTTCTTTGTGATAAGTGTCTTG
Source organism: Apium graveolens (assembly GCF_009905375.1). Lineage (NCBI taxonomy): Eukaryota > Viridiplantae > Streptophyta > Magnoliopsida > Apiales > Apiaceae > Apium > Apium graveolens. The sequence goes on from NC_133650.1 coordinate 55,536,421, forward strand.
CCTTTGTCACTCTTTCCTTTCTTGCAGTCAGGAGATATGTAGCCTCTTTCACCACAATTGTAGCATTTGACTTTTGAGTTATCTCCTCTGTCAGACTTTGCACTTTTGCCTTCATACTTTCTAAACCCTTTCTTATCAGTACTTCCACCTTTCTTGAAACACTTATTTCCCCTTCTAAATTTCCTGTAGGCTATCTTTGTGATGCCCTTCATCATAAGAGCACACAATTTCATCATCTCTTCATCAGCATCTATTTTAGGTAAACTTTCAGTTTCTGAATCATCATCATCAGAACTTGATGATTCTCAATCAGACTTTGTGATGAGAGCTTTTCCTTTGCCTTTCTTTGAGACAACCACTTTGGGGAATTCCTCCTCAGCCTTGAGAGAAACTTTCCTTGACTTTCTCCCTTGTCTCTTGCTTCTTTGATCCATCTCAAGTTCATAAGTCTTGAGCATACCATAAATTTTATCAGGAGTAGTTTCATCAAGAGCATAGTTGTCTCTTATAATAGTAGCCTTCAAATCCCAACTTTCAGGAAGAGCTAAAAGGAATTTTAGATTTGAATCTTCAAGATCATATTCCTTGTCCACTAGTGACTGATCATTCAAGAGTTTGACAAACCTATCATATAAGTCAGTTAATGACTCATCACTTTTGGAGTCAAAGTGCTCATACTCTTGTGTGAGTATAATCCTCCTGTTCTTCTTGATTACATCAGTTCCCTGGCATCTTGTCTCCAAAGCATCCCATATCTCCTTTGCAGTCTTGCAATAAATTACCCTGTTTGACATGACATTATCAATGGCACTATGCAGCAGATGCCTTACCTCTGCATCATTGGCAATGGATGAGATATCTTCAACTGTATACTCACTTTTATCCTTTGGTATGGTCTTTCATTAATTCTTTCCAGGTATTCTGGATCTGTAGCTTCCAGAAACATAGCCATCTTCACTTTCCATATGGGGTACTCAGAAGGTCTCAGTATGGGAACCCTAATAGTCTCATATCGACTGTGTATTTGAGTCTTTTGAGTTTCTTCAGTTTTTGCGGGCTTGGTTGGATTTTCTGCTTCTTCAGACTTGATTATTTTTGGATCTTTACTATATGTGTGTTAACAGATAGGCTCTGATACCACTTGTTAGGTCACACAACACTGTAGAAGAGGGTTGAATACAGTGTAGAATACAATCAAATCTATTTCGAACATAAGTAATGGTAAACAGATATATTCAATATAATAAACTATATTACAATGGAACTGTTCTCTCAGTGATGAACAAATATCACGAGAGCTGCTAGGTTATAATGTATGATCTTCCTGATAATGATAACACATACAGTATAAACCTATGTCTGTATTTATATAGTACACAGTTACAAGATAACTTCTAATTGATATGGAATATAATTCTGTCTCCTAAAATATATCAATCAGATATCGTATACAAGTCTTTAAGTCCTCTAACTCTTTTCATGCATATCTTCTTTTGTATTAGTCTCGATCTTCGTTCATGTAAATCAACTTCCTTCCTTAACTGTTAGTCCTCCAGTACTTAAGTTCTGATATCCATCTTTTGATATTTATCTTCTGATAATCTAAGTCCTGATATCCTTAATTTCTGACTTCCAGTAAGTACTGATTTCAGTAAGTACTGATATTTCCTGTTTGGTAAGATCTAAAAACTAAAAATGAAACATATTAGACATGACATCTCAAATATATCTAACAGTTCTGATTTCCAGTAAGTCCTTATATTAAGTTCTGAAACTAAACACAACAGATTAGACATGTCATCACAAATATATCTAACAATCTCCCCCAACTTGTAAATTATGAAAAATATACAAGTTAATAGATTTGATGATGTCAAAAACATTTAAGTACAAATGCAATGAGAGTTTATTTAAAAAACTAACTACAACTTATTGTCCTTGTTGCTTTTACCAATTTTACTGAGTCAATCTGAATCCAAAGTGATTCTTGACAAAGTTTGATATCAGCTTCTCTTCTGCATTCCTCAGGACTTGAGCTAATGTAGCCTTGACTTGCTTCATTTCTTTATCTTAACTTCCAATCTGGTAGATTACAGTCCTAAGTGCTGAGATGTGATTTCTTTCCAATCCATCACCAAGTCTGATTACTCTTGGATGAGATGAATCTTCATTATAGTACAGACATTTCTCTTTCAGAATAACTTCAAGTTTAGCAGAATTTTTCTTCATGGGAATTTCACTTCCATCATCTCCAACTATATTTGGAACAAATTATGTAACCCTTGATCCAGAGATTCTGGCTTTATCCCTTATGGTATTCATTATGAAATTTGACCATCTCCTGGTAATCTCAGACTTTATCTCCAAAAGATAATGAAAAAATTGAAGTTCTTTCAGAGATTTGTTCAACACATCTGATTCTGACATTCTGTATGTTCTTCCATCTTCAAGAAACAAAATTAGCTTTTCTTTGACATTACTCTTTTCATGAGCCTCCAGTACCACTTGAACAGATATAACCTTGTCAAGGTGTTTCTGTGTAACTACCTCAAGTGGTTTGTCAGTTAATAAAAATGGATCTCTCGTAAGTACTTCAACTCCTGTCTTGGTCTTGGCTTCTTCAGAACCTAATTCAGCTCTATCTCTTGCTTCTCTGGCTTTCAATCCAAAAGTCATGAAATCATATAGCAGTTGACTTTTCTTAGGATCTGATGGTGTAATATTCTTCCATAAGAGTTTCTTCTTATCAGTAATTGTCATTTTGTTCAAATCAACTTGAGCTTTGTTAGAGGTTGATGTCTTGATGACTTGATCAGAATTTGCTGTTTCATCTATACCTTGATGTTCTATGTCAGAGGTTATCTTAGATTCTTCTGTAATCTTTCTTCTTTTCAGAGTTTCAACAGTTTCATCTTCAGCAGCTGTATCATCAAAAACATGAACCATTTTGCATACAGGTTTCATCAGGATTTGAGGAATCTTAATCTCATGTGCCTTTGTTGGTTCATCAATCTTTCCTTTCCCTTTTGCCTTGGGATCAATTTCAACTTGTAATCTTGTCTTGGGCTTTGAAGCATCAGAGCTTTCCTTGATCACAATCCCTTTTGCCTTAGGCCTTGGAGGTTTCTTTGCATTAGAAGCTTTAGACTTAAGATTTGTCTTCTCAGCTTCAAATATAGCTTCTTCCTCCTTGAGAGTCTCTAAATCCATTCCAGGATTATGCTTGAGAAATAGTCTTCTAGCAATTTCTTCATCAAGTGTCTGAATCTTGGGATCTTTATAATAGACTGTAGTCTCCACTCCCTTAAGCTTCAGAGTGTGCAAAAACTTCTGAGAGTCTTGACTTCCTCCTTGAATAAGAATATCAGAACTTGATATCAGATTTTGATTATCAGAACTTGCTATCAGAGTTTGAACATTTACAGCTTCAGAACTTATCTTCTTCTGTGTAGAAGATTTGCCAGAATCAGAAATTAGTTTCCTTGAAGAAACTTTGCTGCTTTTCCCTTGACCTTGACCCTTGCTAGGGTTTTCCTGGTCATCTTCTTTATCATCCTTCTTCTTCAGTACTTAACTAGTTAAGCATTTGGACTTCACTACCTTCTCCTCCTTTTTGGCATCATCTGGTAGGAGTAGAGATAGAAGAATTTCTACTAAGATTGGATTTCATTCTGTTGAGCTTGTTGAGAGGCTTGATTCTGCAGGACCTCAGTCAGTTGGGCTTGTTGCTTTTCTTGAACTTTCTCAATAGCCTCTACTTTCTCATAAATAGGTCTGATAAACCTGTTCTTGTCTAGCTTGATCATCAAGTCTATCTTATCAGCATTTTCCTGTAGTTTATCAACCTTGGCATGAGTAATGGAGTGTTGACCTTGAAGGCTTTTAGTACTGAGAGCTATGACTTTAAGTTGAGCTTTAAAATCAGAATTTGTCATCAACTCATCATCTTTTGCAATATGATCCGACAAAAATTTTGAGCTGAGAATGAAATTAGATTCATTCCACTTCTTGGTCCATTCAACTCCTCTGTGAGTTTCTTCCCATGGAACATGAGCTTCTTGTTCAACATATTTCAACAGTTCCTCATTTCCAAGAATTGGAGCTGGAGTATTGACTGGAGCTGACTCTCCAGAACTTGGAAGAAACTCATCATCTTCTAACAACACAAGTGTATGTATGGCTGAAGGAGATTCTGGTACAACTTCATCTGTTTCCACATCCAGAATTGAAGTAGTTGGAACTTCAGAATTTAGTGGGGAAACAGGTGGAGTTGTCACTTGTCCTTGTGGTGCTTCCAGAAACAGGACAGATGGAATGTTCAGCCTATAAATGTCAATTTCAGGACTTAATCCTGAATCTTAAACTGTAGTTGTTTCTCTGAGTGGAGAGATATGAGGTGTAATCAATGTGTTTGGAACAGTGTCTTTAGCTTTAGGTGAAGGTGGCAAAGCTTCAATCACTATTGGTCCTGATGAGATCAAAGATTCCTGATCCCCTTCCTCAGCTTCATTAGCATCCTCAGATTGAGGTTGTGCCATATTCCTTTCTGCTCTCATTTTCTTTGATCTTCTGGATGGTGGAGGAGTTGCTTGAGCAGCATCAGATCTTGAAGTTCTTTTCCTCTTTAAAATACCAGAACCCTCATCTTCAGTTTCCTTCTGAGGAGTTACCTTTTCAACTACTAGTTCCTTCTGAAAAATTACATTTTTAGCTTCTACTGTCACAGGTTCTGAAGCATGAACCTGGACATGCTCCTCTTCATCTGATTCATCCCTAAGAATCATCCTTCTTCTCCTCGGTGGAGATTTAGGAACAAATTTTTCTCTTAAAGGTTTGGGTCTAGATGTTGTAGAAGATGGTTATGGTTGAGAAGATTGAGCAGGTTGGAAATATTTTTAGATGGTAGGTTGTGGTTGTGGTTGAGAGGATTGAGCTGGTTGAGTATTGGTTGTAGGTGCTGATGGAGGTTGAGAGGGTGCAACTTCAGGAAATTTGGGTGCGTATGTGTTGGGGTAAGAGTTTACTAAGAACTGTTTTACAGAATCAGGAATTTGAAGGGGTCTTAGTATCTCTTTCTTATTATCAGTAGATAAGAAGTCTGTGAAAGCCCTTTTAGCAAGTTTAAAAGGTTGAATTATCTCACTAAAGTTTTGAGACTTATCAGGACAACAAAAACTGTAAATGAGTTGACAAAATCTGGCAAAGTACACAGTATTTGGGTCCTCATTCATCCTATCTCCAATAAAACCAAGAATAGCAGTAGAATAATCAAAGTGAGTTTGATTTAGAAGTGCATACCTTATTTGCTGACTGAGAATGGGAATGGCATCAAAGTTGGAGCATTTGTTGGCAAAAGCTCTGGTGATGCAGTCAAAGGAAAAAACTCCACTCCCTTCTAATGTATGGCCTTTTCAGTTGTCCCGGCTTGGAAAAACCTTTCTCATAGCCAAGATTGGCCATCATACCCTGTAAAAGTGGCTCCTCAATCTGAGCATTGAAAGTGCAATTTTATGGTAAGTGCAAAGCATGTCGAACTGTTGACAATGTTACCAGATGCTCATCCTCCCCTGATATGAAGATGATACTTGGGGAACCAGCCTCACCACCATCATCATAAACTCCACTTCTCCAAAACTCCATTATTTGAGTTCCTGAGAGTAATTAAAGTTGGGTCAAAACATACCCGATCTCACTGTTACCAAAAAAGTCTTGGATGAAATGAAGATCTGATGGAGCATCATCCTTGCTAAGAATAGCCATGTAGTTGTTGGGGACGAACTTGGCTCCATTAAAGATGATGTCCTTGGGTGCCATTTCTGTAAAAAATTAAGTGAAAGTTGTGTGTACGAAAGGTATTTGATAAAATGCCGGTAAGATATAGCTTCAGAGAATATTAGAGAGTGAGAGAGAATAAGAGAGATTAGAAAATAAGAATAGTAGGTAAAAGATTGTAAAATCTTTTAACTCTCTTATTTATACACCCCACGTGACAACGGCTAATTTTATGAAGCTGAACAAACTTTTACACCTGGCAGCATGTAAATAGTTAAAAAAGTAATCAGTGGGCACGATAAACATGCAGTAATTATTGATCACATGCTGTTACCAAAACAAACACGCAACCCATTAACCAAATGATTATCACTGTTTTTATCTCACTTAATTATTTTCTGACAAAATATAACCGTTACAATAAATACTAAAAATAAGTCAAGTAATTAAATAATGTCACATAAGCATCAGAGTTTCCATCAGGATTTGCATAAGAACTTGACTATTATCAGAATTTAACGGTCATCAGAACATGGCTTCTGTACTCAAAAAGTGAATGACCGTGTCTGTGATTTTTCACACAAATATCGACTGGTTTCTTCAGAGTTTAATCATCAGAACTTTCATCAGAACTTGTCCTCGGAATTTATGCAAATAATACTTAACTGTTTGTCAAAAACAACTTAATAACCACAGTAATTTTCATCATTCATATGGAGTGAGAGTATGTGCATTTGCAAATGATCAGATAAAGATTAAAGTCTGATAAACTTCATATATCTTAAAAATAAGGCATAACTAAGAAAAATGCTTAAAATCTGTCTTTAATTTTGAAGTCAACTATAGAATACATTTATGCAAGAGTCCACCTCAATTGTTTGTGCTCATTTTATGCATCTTTTGACATTCTTTTTACCGTGGCTTTTCAGTGTAAATGAGTCACAACTGCTATCAGAATTTATGTTATTATCAGAGTATTTCTCCAGTAATCAGAGAATGTGAAAAGTCACCAAGAAAAATTTATTTGCTTTTCTAATGCATATAACTTAATACCAGCAATGCACTTGGGTCTTCCCTTTCACATATTTACTCTAGATCTCAAAGGAGTACCTGACTTCAATTTTTCTTTTCTTTTGCTTTCTTCAGATAAGTGAGACTTATCAAGCATGTAGTTCATCCTTAAGATTTACTGACATCAGAATCCGACAGATGAGAAGCAATAATCTAGTTTTGACTTAGTAATAAGATACAAGAAGTAAATTTGACTAAGATCAAAATCAGAGTTTGTTTGTGCTATGGATTTTCACATAAATAACTAATTCAAACATGGTATACACAGTTTGTTAAAGACTACTAAGTCAGCATCTAATAAATAATCCTCATTGGATTGAATAGTCACAGAACATTCAAAACACTATCAGAGTATATAGAATCACATCAGATAACAATCAATATTTAATATATTAAAGTTTAAGCAAAGATTAAATTGAGATAAGATAATTTGTAAACACTAATCATAAAGTCTGATGCATGAGAACCAAAACTAAACAGATTTTGAGAAAGAACCTGAAACCATTCCAAGTTCATTTACCAGTCTTGTAAAGGTAGCTTCACATAGTGGTTTTGTGAAGATATCTGCTAGTTGTTGATCTACTGGGACAAAATGCAATTCCACTGTACCTTTCATCACATGTTCCCTTTTGAATGGTACCTAATGCTGATGTGCTTTGTCATTGAGTGTTGAACTGGATTACCTGTCATAACAATAGAACTTTAATTATCACAGTAAATGGGTATTTTAGAAAATTCTAACCCATAGTCCAGTAACTGATTCTTCATCCAAAGAATCTGTACACAACAGCTTCCTGTAGCAATATATTCTGCTTCTGCAGTTGATGTGGAAATTGATTTTTGTTTCTTGCTAAACCAAGAAACCAATTTGCTTCCAAGAAATTGGCAGCTTCCACTAGTGCTTTTCCTGTCTATTTTACATCCTGCAAAATCTGCATCTGAGTATCCTATTAGCTTAAAATCTGATTCACTAGGATACCCCAAACCTAGATCAGCTCTACCCTTGAGGTACTTGAAAATTCTTTTCACAACTATTAGATGAGGTTCTCTTGGATCAGCCTGAAATCTTGCACAAAGACAGGTAACATACATGATATCAGGTCTACTTGCAATTAAATAGAGTTAAAAGTCAATCATACCTATGTAGTTAGTAATATCTACTGATGCTCCCGTATCTTTATCTAACTTGGTTGCAGTGGCCATGGAAGTGGATGCAGTTGAACAGTCTTGTATTCCAAATTTTTTGAGTAAATTTCTGGTGTACTTGGATTGATTTATGAAAGTATCTTCTTCATTTTGCTTGACTTGAAGTCCCAGAAAATAGCTAAGTTCTACCATCATACTCATTTGATATCTTGACTGCATTAGCTTTGCAAACCTTTCACAGAGTTTGGCATTTGTAGAACCAAAGATGATATCATCAACATATATTTGTACCAAAAGTAAGTCCTTTCCTTGGTTGAGGTGGAACAGAGTTTTATCAATTGTGCCTCTGGTTAATCCATTTTCCAGAAGAAATTGAGCTAAAGTCTCATACCATGCTCTTGGAGCTTGCTTAAGCCCATAGCGTGCTTTATCAAGCCTGTAGACATGATTTGGAAATTTTGGATCTACAAATCCTGGAGGTTGTTCAACATATACCTCTTCTTCTAATTCTCCATTGAGAAAAGCACTTTTCACATCCATTTGAAAGACTTTAAACTTCTTGTGAGCAGCATAAGCCAAAAAGATTCTTATGGCTTCCAATATAGCAACTGGAGCAAATGTTTCATCATAGTCAATACCCTTCTGTTGAGAGTAACCTTTAGCAACCAGTCTTGCTTTGTTTCTTGTAATTATGCCATCACTGTCAGTTTTGTTTCTGAACACCATTTTGAGCCAACAATGGATCTGTTCTTTGGTCTTGGCACTAGGGTCCAGACTTTATTTCTTTCAAATTCATTTAACTCTTCCTGCATTTCTTGCACCCAATCAGCATCTTGAAGAGCTTCTTCCACTTTCTTTGGTTCATTCTGAGATAGAAAGGAATGATAGAGACATTCATTTGATGTTGTTGTTCTAGTTCTGACACCTGCTTCAGGATTTCCAATTATTAAGTCAGGTGTATGTGCTTGAGTCCACTTTCTTGCAGATGGAAATTGATCTTTAGAACTGGATCCTCCCCCATGATCCATGCTGTCTCCATCAGCATTTTCTGATGCTCCCCCTGAAGTTATGCTCTCTGAAATTTCAGAATTTGAGTTGGATCCTTCAGGAATTGAAGAATCAGAGTTTCCAGAATTATCAGTATTTGGCTCATCAGAACTTGATGAATCAGAACTTGAAGAGCCGGTGATAGGTTCTGATGTTTCTTGAGAGTCTTGAGATGTGGTATGTTCATCAGCTTGCTCCCCCTGAACATGTGCATTTTCCCTTGGAGTAGTTACCACAGTTTCAATGACATCAAAATTTTACCCTTCAGAACTTACAGAATGAGGATTTAGGTCATCAGAATTTACATTATCAGAATTTATATCTTCATTTTCAAATCTCAACTGATCATGATCATTCAAATCTTCAAGTCCAGTAATCTTTTTATCATCAAAAGATACATTGATAGATTCCATGACAACCCTTGTTCTTAAATTGTAGACTCTGAAGGCTTTTGTGGAAAGTGGATATCCACCAAAAATTCCTTCATCATCTTTTAGATCAAATTTTGACAGCTGTTCTGGATGAGTCTTAAGAACAAAACACTTGTACCCAAATACATGGAAGTATTTCAGATTTGGCTTCTTTTTCTTCACCATCTCATATGGTGTTTTTCCATGCTTGTTTATGAGTGTAGCAGTCTTTGTAAAACAAGCAGTCTGCACAACTTCAGCCCAAAAATAGGTTGGAAGCTTCGCTTCATCAAGCATAGTTCGTGTAGCTTCAATAAGAGTCATGTTCTTTCTTTCTTCAACTCTATTCTGCTGTGGAGTTCCGGGTATAGAAAATTCCTACTTTATTCCATGCTCTTTGCAGAACTCTTCCATGATTGAATTCTTAAATTCAGTGCCATTATCACTTCTTAATATTTTAACAGAATCTTTGACCAACTTATCCAGCTGTCTGACATAATCAGTTAGAGTAGATGCAGTTTCATTCTTCTTGTTCAAGAAATACACCCAAGTGTATCTTGTGAACTCATCCACTATAACCATATCATATTTCTTCTTTGCAATGGACATGACATTGACTGGACCAAATAGATCAACATGCAGTAAGTGATAAGGCTCAAGAATTGAGGATTCAGTTTTGCTCTTGAATGAAGATTTTCTTTGTTTTTCCTTTTGACATGAATCACAAAGACCATTAGGAGCAAATACTGATTTCGGCAGTCCTCTCACAAGATCTTTCTTTACTAGGTCATTTATGTTGTTAAAATTTAAATGAGAGAGTCTCTTGTGCCAATTCCAGCTTTCTTCAATTGATGCTCCGCTTAACAGACAGATTACAGAACCATCAGAGTCTGTTGAAAGTCTGGCTTCATATATGTTACCATTTCTGTAACCTTTCATAACCACTTTGCCTGTAGAATTACTTACAACTTCACAGTGTTCTTCAAAGAAATCCACATGATAACCTCTGTCACAGATTTGACTTACACTTAGCAGATTGTGTTTGAGTCTTGAGACAAGAGCTACTGTTTCAATTATGACATTCCCAAGATTGATATTGCCATATCCCAGAGTCTTTCCCATATTGTCATCTCCATAAGAAACTCCTGGGCCAGCTTTCTCCACAAAGTCTGATAGCAGGGCTTTATTTCCAGTCATATGTCCTGAACATCTACTGTCCATAACTAGGATGTTTTTCATGTTGCCTTGCAATCACAAAGACCACTATTGGTTAGGTTTAAGGACCCAGACTTGCTTGGATCCTTTGGCTTTTTTAAGTTTGTTAGCATTTGCAGCGGATTTAATTTCAGAGTTTATGCTAACATGCTTCTTATTAGACTTTATATTAGACTTTGCATCAGAATTTATACTAGAAGGAATTACACTAACTTTCTTCAAAGAAGGTTTTATTTGATAATAATCATAGTACAAACTATGATATTCCTTACAAGTTTAAATAGAATGCCATAAACTACCACAATGAAAACAAGGATTTTGTGGTTTAAACCTAACAGACTGACTCTTAACTCTTGATATGGAGGTATAGAGTTTATATCTTTATTTTTCCTGCAAAAAGAAGCAAGATGGTTAGAGTTTCCACAGTTATAGCATTTCTTTCTAGGAGCATTAGGAATAGGCATATAATTATTGCTTGTATTCACACCTTTCTTTCTATTCCTATTTTTCCTAGCTTCCTTTACCTTGTTCATATTTCTAATCTCTTTCAGCTTATGCTTAAGCTTCTTCTTAGTCATTAAACCTATGTTTACTGAAGCTGGTTTGTCCTGTTTTAATTTGTCAGAAGTTGACTTTTCTTTGACTTCTGTTTTAGAATCATTCATCTTTTCATATTTTGACACATCAGTTTTTGCTACAAATTTAATAGGATTAACTTTAGGCTTTTCAGCTCTCTTGGTAAAGTTTGGTTTAGATGACATAGTTTCCTTTTCTTCTTTATCATCTAGATAACCTAGACCTTCTTTCCAATTTCCATTTTCTAAGATTTTATGAGTTGTTCTTCCAGAGTTAGTCCAAGTTTTTATTATCTTCTTTTCCTTTTTCAGTTCAGATTTAAGAGATTCATTCAATTTTAGCACTTCATCTCTAACATACAAAGCCTCATCTCTTTCTTTCTGAGTTTGATAGAACATAACTAACTCTTTTTTTAAGTAGTCATTTCTGTTTCTAAGAGCAAGACTTTCAGATGTTAATCTTTAATTTGTTAAAGTTTGTTCTCTAAAACTAATGAACATGGTTTTCAGTGATAATGTTAGCTCAAAAATATCATCAGTATGAAAAGAAAAAGTTGATTGAGGTACCTTCAATTCAGCAGCATTTGACATTTAAGTTATCTCCTCTGTCAGACTTTCCTCCTTTACCTTCAGACTTTCTGAACCCTTTCTTTTCAGAACTTCCACCTTTCCTTGAAAACTTCTTGCCCTTTCTAAATTTCTTATAGGCTGTCTTTATGATACCTTTCACCATAAGAGCACACAGTTGCATCATCTCTGCATCAACATCAACTTCAGATAAATTTTCAGATTTTGAATCATCATCATAGAATATGATGACTCTGAATCAGATTGTATGATGAGAGCCTTTCTTTTGCCCCTCTTTGAGACAACCACTTTAGGAGATCCTCCTCAGCTTTAAGAGCAACTGTCTTTGACTTTCTTCCATGCCTTTTGCTCCTTTGATCCATCTCGAGTTCATGAGTCTTGAGCATACCATAAATTTCATCAAGAGTAGTTTCAATAAGGTCATAGTTGTCTTTTATGGTAGTAGACTTTAAATCCCAATTTTCAGGAAGAGCTAAAAGGAATTTTAGATTTGAATCTTCAAGATCATATTCCTTGTCCACCAATGACATATCATTCAAGAGTTTGGCAAACCTGTCATATAAATCAGTTAATGACTCATCAGCTTTTGAGTCAAAGTGCTCATACTCTTGTGTGAGTATAGCCTTCCTGTTCTTTTTGATTGCATCAGTCCCCTGGCATCTTGTTTCCAAAGCATCCCATATCTCCTTTGCAGTCTTGCATCCAATTACCCTGTTTGACATGACATTGTCAATTGCACTATGCAACAGATGCCTTACCCTTGCATCCTTGGAAATAGATGAGATGTCTTCAGTTGTGTACTCACTTTTCTCCTTTGGTATAATCTTTGCTGGTTGATCAGCAACTGCAATAAAAAGCTTGGTAGGCTTGCATGGTTCATCATTGATTCTATCAAGGTATTCTAGATCTGTGGCTTCTAGAAACATGGCTATCTTTACCTTCCATATAGGATACTCAGTTGCTCTCAGTATGGGAACCCTAATACTCTCATATCGACTGTGAGTTTGATTCTTTTGAGTATCTTGAGTTTTGGTGGGCTTTGGTGGAGTTTGTGTTTCTTCAGACATGATTGTAAACTGGATCTCACTGTTTGTAAATCAACAGAGAGCCTTTGATACCACTTGTTAGGTCACACAACACTATAGAAGGGGGTTGAATATAGTGTTTATACAATCAAATCGATTTTAAACACAAGTATGTAACAGTAATCAAGTTTATTCAATATAATAAGCTCTGTTACAAAGTAGGTTAAACTACTCTCTCAGTGATGAACAATATCACTAAGAGCTGCTAGGTTACAATGTATAATCTTCCTCGTGAATGATAACACTTATAGTGTAAACCCTAAGTTGTGTTTATATAGTACACAATTACAAGATATCTTCTAATTGATATGGAATATAATTATGTCTCCTCAAATATATCAATCAAATATTATCTTCTAAAAGTCTTCTAGCTGTCCAACTCTTTCATGCATATCTTCTATTGTTTTAGTCATGATCCTCTCCTGTAAATCAGCTGCATTCCTTATCTGAAGTACCCGCACTTAAGTCCTGATATAAATCCTGACAGCCTTAAGTTCTGATATAAATTCTGACTTCAGTAAGTTCTGATTTCCAGTAAGTCCTAATATTAAGTTCTGAAACTAAACACAACAGATTAGACATGACATTACAAATATATCTAACAAATTCAATTTCCACATCAACCGCTAAAGCTGAGTACATTGCTGTAGGAAGCTGTTGTGCTTAAATACTTTGGATGAAGAATCAACTATTGGATTATGGGTTAGAATATTATCAAATTCCTATATATTGTGATAATGAGAGTGTTATTTCAATGATAGGAAATCCAGTACAACATTCAATGACTAAATATATCGACATGAGGTACCATTTCATAAGGAAACATGTAATGGAAGGTACAGTGAAATTGCCCTTTGTGCCTATAGATCAGTAGTTAGCAGACATCTTCATCAAACCACTCTGTGAAGCCACCTTTACAAGATTGGTGAATTAATTGAGAATAATTGCAGGACAATTCTCAAACTCTAATAAAAAATTGTGATCTGTAGTTGATAATTAGAGTGTGGTATCTTTATCTTTTATATATCAGTATTTGTTAAGTTCTGATAATAGTGTTAAACTCTGATGTCATGCATTTATGCTATTTGTTCTTAAAATGATAAAGTCAAGTTTAAATCCTGATAGTTAAACTCTGACAGTTATTGCATAATAAACTCTGATTATATGAATAAGTAATGATATTAGTCAAAAGTGAGTTGACTGAAAAATCCTGACAGTAGCTAGTTAAATACTGATTTTGGTCAAATGCTGATTGACCATTATATTCTGATAATATTTTGAATTTATTCAAAATAATTTTTTACAGTATTTTTATTAGAGAAAAATGATGTAGAATTAGTGGAAAAATTTAAATTGATTACAGTGTTAATTGATGGTGTGAGGATATGGAAAACGATTGAGTTATCTACCAAACATCACGTTTGGTAACTGTGTACGTATTAACTGCTATTTACATGCTTTCATGATTAATTCTTAGTCAATCATATCGTACCACGTGTCCCACAAAGGTGAAACATTTCTGAGTAGTGGAGTAGTGTGTTAAAAAAATCAATTTTTGATTTCTAATTATCACTTTATCACTTACTGATTATCTTCTTACCCTCTTACTCTTTTTTTACTCTCGAGCTTAAACTCTGAAACCCTAATTAGTGTTTGAGTAAATTACTTACATAAACATCATGTATTCACCTGCTACTTCTACACCCTTTAACTATGGAGGTGCAAAATTTGTCACAAACAACTATACTGCTATGTTGGACAACAATGGGATACCTCATGATTTTCATATCTTCCTGGATTTCTTAATAGCGAGTGAAGTTGGGTATGCTCTCACAGCTCAAACAACTATTTCTTGATATCAGGTTCTTGCTTTATGGAGAACTGGTATGTACGATGATGGAGGTGAAGCAGGCACTCCAAGCATCATTTTTTAGTTTGATGACAAGAAGAGGGTTGTAACCCCTCAGACAGTGTGTGATGCTCTTCAACTCCCAGCTCCCACTTCTTATGCAATATTTGTGGGATATGCTAAAATGAGAAGGTTCTTCACAGAAATTGGCTATGACAAATAAATGAATAATCTTGGCCAACTGAAGAGGAATATGCTAAGGAAATAATGGAATTTCTTCTTTGATTGCATTACAAGGGCATTCAACAACAAAGGCACCAATTTTGATGCCCTTCCAATCATGACACAGCAAATTGGGTACTCTTTAATTCATGGTATAAATTATGATTTTGATATAGTTATTTTACAATTTATAGGGGTTAGATTAAAAGCTGATAGGAGTATAGTATATTATGCTAGATTTTTGTCAGTTAATTTTTAATGTCTGTTTCCCAGATACCCTAATCCCTGCTAACCAAATTGTGTCAGTTTTTAAGCTCACCAAGAGAGCTTCTCTGATCCTATTTCTAAGGATTCAGAAAAGTTTGCTCTAGCTCATTTAAGGTTGCCAGTGACTTCCTAATTGTAAGGATTTCTGTGACTTATGGTTTACAAAACCAAAAAAGTGCTAAGCTGCAGAAAACAATAGTTGACAACTCACTTGTAGCTCACCCCAACACTACAACCCAAACACTTCCTCAAACACAATCCACCTCAGGTGCCTCCCAAAAGACATGTTATAAAAAGGAAGAAACCAGCAAAAGCTGATGCTAGGGCTATTATTTTAATTAAGAACCCACAGGAGATTATTGTCCAGTATGCTAGGCCTTCGGGTCAAAGAGCAAGTCCTGCCAATTCTGAAGTAGCATGGAAAGGGGTTCAGTACAAAATTCTCATTCTTCTAAGCCTTCAGAATTTGTTAAGAGAAAGCTTATGCTAGCTGATTCAGAATCAGAGGATGAAGATAATGTTACCTTATCATCTAAATTCAAGAAGCTAAATCTCGATTCTACTCAGAGTTCAGTAGTATTATCAACTGATGAGGGCGGTGATGTTGTTCATTCTGGTTTAAGCCCAAGACTAAGGATCAAGAAGAAGAAATTGGTGAAATCCTACATTGCTCAAAGTCTGATACAGATCAAGAAAGAAATTACTTAGGAGACATAGGGTGCAACTACTGGTACTGATCAGTGGACTAGGCAAATTACTGATGCACCTGTGATAATTCCTGATTCTCCGGCAAAGAAGAAAAGAGTAAGGGAGATTACTCATGAGCAAGTGAAGGAATCTATCAAGAGGATGCAGAAACAAAGATTGTTTCCTAGATCAAGCACACAAGAACCTGTATCTCAAAGGGATACAACAACAACTAAAAATCCTGATCCTGTCACACAAGAACCTGCACTTCAAAATAATGCAGCAGACTTTACTCAAATGGAACCTTTTGTTGAAAAGTTCATTCAAGAATGACATGATGAAGCAACTGCTAATATAACAGCTGAAGCTGCCAAAGTCAGAGATGTCTGCAAGTCCTTTCAGAGGCACACTTCAAAGTATAGAGTTGGTTTTCAACTTGAAGCAACATAGGAGTTTGAAACAAATTCTGAGGAGAGGAATCCACAAGAACCTGAATGTCAAAGTCATCCAGCAACTCCTGAATCTCCTGCCCCACAAGAGCCACTACCTCAAAGTGGTAGTGATGGCTTAACTCCTGATCCAGTTGTATTAAAAGTTGATCCTGAAGGAACGGTACATCCAACACAAACATCATCTAAACTTCTTACAGTTCAACCTTTGGATATCTACACAAAAGCTAATCCTTCAGAAGCACAAGGTATAAATACTGATATATCTTTATCATCATTTAATTTAAATATTTCTGTATTATCAGCATTTACTTCTAGTATAAATCCTGATGACATGAATATGATTAGACCTTTATAAAGGAATACCTCTAGTCATATGATCACAAAAATCTCTTCTCAGCCACCTCTTATTTCTGTAGGACAAACTTATCTGAGCCTTTCATGTGAGAATGAGAGAAAAGATTTAGAGAAAAACATAATTAAAGAGAGGTAGGGTCTTTACCTGGCAATAGGAGAAGTAGATGAGTGTCAGGATAAGTTAATCCTTATTAGGAAACTCTGACTATTAAAATTTAAGAGATGAGTGGTGTGAGAAGTAGTGAGACTACTTTAAAAGAATATATAGATTTAAGTGTTTATATTGAAAATTTTGCAGGTGCACGGAGTATTAAAGATACTGCTGCTGAACAACAAACTGTAGACCCTCGGATAAACTCTGATGTGCCAAATGCTGATACTCTTCCTGCAGGTTTAAGTACTGATACTTTCATGCAGTCCACTCATATCTCTATGTCATCCACTTCAATAATCCATGTTCTTGTTGAAGGGCAGTCCATTCAATCTATAATTCCACCATCTGTTGCAATCCTTGTTCTTGCTGAAGGACATTCCACTCATTATATAGTTCCACCACCTATTATTTTCCCTATTACTGTTGTTGATGTAGATGCAGGACAGTCCATTCAAAATGAAGTCATCATTGCAGAATCACCACATCACTCTATTGGTACTGAGGTCTTGGAGATAAATATTGAAACTCCACCTCATATGGACACTATTCTTGAAGATCTGGAGTTAAATGCTGAAGACATGGCTATTTCTGAAGCAGCTGATTCTCACACAGCTCCAATTGATGATGATTTGTTAAATACTGATGTTGGAGATAAAGTAGCTCAGCTTATTCATGAGCCAGTTGCTGATGAGGAATCTGTACATGGAAGTGAGTCTAGTGAAGGAGAAAATGTTAATGTAGCTTTAGATCCTAATGAGGATGTTGATGAGATTTTCTTTCCTGAAGAGATGCCAAAACATGAGAAGAATAGAATATTAGTTGAGCCGGATGATAAGAAGAGTAGAGAGTTTTCTGATGCTGAATGGAATTCTAAGTGGAAGGATGTTTCATATCCTATCTCTGTTGTTACTGCTTCTAAACATCTGGAAAGTGTAGAGCAGAGTATTGCAAATCCTGATATTCTGACACATCTCAAAGCTTCTATAATGTTGATCAAATTAGTTTTGCATACTCAGTCTCAAGCTAATACTTAAATTTATAAACTCAAGGAATCATTTCTTGACACCAAGATGACCACAACTAAGGAAATCCAGAATCAATTAGCACCCATCATTTCTAGACAAGACAAAATGGAAGCCGACCAGGTTAAATTGGAAGCTATTCAAGCCAAAATGTCTAGTCAATTCGATGAGGTACAACAATATATGCAGCTCATTGTTTCCCTCCTACTTGGAGATGATGCCAAAAGGGGGAAAAAGTGTTGAAATATGAATACAAGCAGCTCCATTTGAAAGATGCTGATGACAAGGATGGTCCTGGTGGTGATGGTAAAAAGAACGAGCTTGTTTTGAAGAAACAAGGTGGAGATCTGATTGGTTCTAGTGGTACATCTAAAACTATTAGTCAATCTAGACCGGGTAGAGAAAGGAGGAGATCCGGAAGGCAAGTCTCAAAGACTGTGCAAAGTCAAGAACTGACTGTGGCAAAATCTCAAACTCTGAAAGTCATAAATGCTGATGAAGACCAAGGAATTATGGAGATAGAAGCTGGTGCTTAAGAAAGTCAGTATCAACAAACTATGAACGTAAAAGGAAAGAGAACAACTCTCTTCTATAAGGATCCAAAGATTCAAGCATTTGATTCTGAGGTAAGTAGAAGAATATTTGAGAAAGAAAATCCTGGAGTTGACATAGAACAACTTAGGCTTTTGGAAGAAGAATACAATTCTTTGAAGTCAGCAAATACTGATGTTGTCTAGCCTTATGAAGATATTACTGGTAGCAGGCTTACAAAAGATGTAGTAATGAAGGAGGTCAGTCAAATTGATGTTGAAGGGCCTTTAAGGTCTCAAGCAATTTTAAATGCTGACAAGAGTTATAAGGGGAAGGAAAAGATTGGTGAGAAGTCAAAGCCAAAGCCTAAAGCTAAATCCAAGAAGAAATCAGCATTTAAAAGTTAAAAATCACAAATACTGATAGATCCAATCTATTCAGTTGTTGCAGCTCATAATGATGCTGATGATCAGAAGATACAAGAAGAAGAAGTCAATCAGTTTCACAAGAGAAGAAAGATGATTCATGTAGCTGATTGAGCTGAAAAATTAAAGAAAGCAACAACCTCTGGCAATGCTCTAGTTGTGGAAGAAAAAATAATGAAGCTCAACCAGTCACAACCTCTTATACTAATCAAGTTGTTGATACTTCAAGTAAAATGCAAGTTGAAATCAAAAATCCTAATTCAGAGGACTTAACTCTGAAATGCCAAAATTAACTTTAGAAGAGAAGAAGAAGCTATTATGTGGAAGCAAGACACCTGCACCAGTAAGAGATTTTTTTGAGATTATAAAGAAGATCTATAAAGGAAATACTCAGTCTAGAAGAGCTGGTAGAACAAGTGGCTTGGGTCTTCCAAATGCTAATAATTTTGTTGCTGAAGCTTTGATTCTAAGGAAGCATGTAATATCCTGAATTTTTTGGGCTTTGTAAAACAATCAGGGAATAGTAATCTGGACGAGTTGTGAAAGTCTAAACCCCAGGATCAGGAGTTCACGTCACTATCATAATCAAACCATAAATATAAAAATAACTAGATTATTCTTATTACAATACCACAACCCCTTACCAAGATATTTTCCAGGTTGAAGTACGATTTAGGCTAATTACTATTACAACAACCTTTTATTAATAAGTCTGACACACTAACCTATTACAACAACTCACAGACCTACATCAGGTCTCACATAACTACCTCAAAGGAACCTGTTAGTGGAGGCACTAGGATCCTGCCATGGCTATGGCGTATCGGTATCCTAGCCATCTGTGATATATATATATATATATATATAACAATTTATAAGGGTGAGTACATAATTGCTCAGCATTACCAATATATGAATAACAAATTAAACATGTTATGCTAAATAGTTATAGGAACAGAGCTATCAATCATTTATGAAAATAAGTAAACCAGTAAAATTCGGTAAAACTTCTGTTAAAAACAAACTGGATATCACTAACTAGTATCCTCTAAAAAAACAAAAAACAATTGTGTGTTGTATGAATACTAGAGTTCAATTTTAGCATGCTATTCACATTTACAAATCATCAGTCTAAACCAGTTGTTTTGTTACGGGAACCACAAAACTAAATCAGATATATATTGGACATTTAACGGTGAAGATAGCTGATCAGGACATCAACACTAAATAGCTCCCCTGGCTATTCCATAATACTTGTTCCGGAACTCAGAGACTAGCTAAGTCACTGACCCGCTGTACTAGTCAGTTAAATAATGCGCGCAACTGAATTATCCTCTTACGCAACCACGTCGGACCGTTACAGGCCTCTTATGCAACCTTATCCAATATCTGATCATTTTTATCCTGTTTCAAAACCATTTGTACCTATCTCAGTTTAAAACAGTTTTATATAACATCACACTTAAAACCTTTTCAATATCATTCACAGTTGGAAGATAGGTACCTTTCTGAAGTTACTTTTCCCCAAAATAGATTTAAGAAACATTTATAAATACAGAAGGATACGTAACTTGAAAAAATTATGTTCCTCTTTGAAATTAAGAGCAACAGTTCATTTATATATATACTGAACCATAAAAGTTATGATCAGGGGTATTTTCCTTGCAGAGATTTTCTCAAGTGAATCCTAGGTTGACTTCTTAAACCGATTTTAACCCTAACGAACTTCGACTGGGATCTACATGATTAAAATACCCATTAGACAATCTATCATGCATGATATCCTCCAAAATCAGACTATCCAAACGTACTAAACCTGACTCATATAATATGTAAATTATAATACGCAGAACGCTAGGCTTCACATATTCGAAGCTCGTCTGGTATTTACGTTCGTAAAATAAAAATTATTTTCAGAAATCAGGATCATTTTATCTTTAGCAAAATGTTTCAAAGAGATACATACTATACACGATACTTAACTAAATACTTTTATTTATTATTAAATATAGGAATCAAAATCGATCATCACCTTCCACTGTCAGCTCACCGAGGCTCATTGCTGACGGCGGCAAAATTCGTCGGTGCCTGATTAATTCGGGTTTCCATACGAACTTCACCGATTAAATCATATTTTTCCCCGCATGAAATATATATTTATTTCACAAAATTTACTCAAATAATTTTCTGCAAAAATTAAATAAATGAATAAAATTCCAATCAAAATCACAGAACCAAGACAGCCAAAACAACACCACCACATCACGCGCACACGCGCCACCAACACACACACACACAATCGCACACATACACGCACACAAAACAAATACACAGAGATTACACACACACACATCACACAAATTACACACACATATATACACAATTGTATGTACATAAGCAAGCAATACAGAACCACAACGCTCGACCAAGGAGCAACCGGCGACCACACTCACCAGAGAAAACACGGCGGCAACAGAGAACCAAAAGGAACAGGGGAGGGGAGTAAAGAGAAACAGCGGGGAAAAAAGGAAGAGGAAAGAGAATGGAGAGAGAGGAGAGATTATGTGATAGAGAGAGACCAGAGAGATTAAGAGAGATTGAGAGATTGTTGAAGGGGAGAGAGAGAGATTAAATTAGGAAGAAAATAAAATTAAAAATGATTAAATCAAGAAATGCAGCCACGTAGCAATGAAAAACGATACGTGTCATTTTCTTTTATAGAAATTTGACAATTGTCCTAATATTCCTCAATACTAATTTTCTGACTCGTTTTCCCTAATTAAACGAATCACCTTGCGAGTAAAAATAACTCAAAAAATTCCTGAAACACTTTTAAAATTCTCAAAATATTCAAATACTAATAAAATAAAGTTTTTGTAATTTTTAAAACTTTTTTAAACCGAAACTTATTCCCGTACTTTGCAACTTAACAGGTAATCGTGCGGGTGAATAAAATCCGAAAAATTTCCAAAATAATTTTAAAATTACAAGAATAATTAAAAACTAGTAAAATAAGAATTTCAAATTTTTGAAACATTTCTGAATTTAATATCAAATTTAACATTGATGTACTCAGAAAATCATTTAGGAGTAAATAATCAATGAAATATTATTTCTAAATTCCATAAATCTCTATAAATACATATTGAAATTATACAACCATAAAAATGATTTTAGAAATAATTCCAATATTTATAGAAATACTTCTTCAATAAAATTAATTTTAAAAGTGCAAAAAATTTAATACAATTCAGAAATTATTAAATATAATCAATCCTTATAAATCACTGAGTCACATAAAAACAACATCACATAAAACAAGTAACTGACAACAATCATAACATAATTTATTTATTTATCACCAAATACACTTTTAATAACACATAATACAGGTCATTATGAACTTCCCCTTAAAAATATTATGTCCTCAGAATCTTACCTAATTAAACAAGTGAGGATATTTATCAAGCATGTCTGACTCCAATTTCCAAGTAGACTCTTCTACTCGAGGATTTCTCCAAAGTACTTTTACTATAGGAATTGACTTATTCCTAAGGACTCATTCCTTATGATCTAGAATCCGGATTGGTTGTTCCACGTAGGACAAATCTGGCTGAAGCTCAATTGGTTCATATTCAATAACTTGGTTCGAATCAGAAATATACTGCTTCAACATAGATACGTGGAACACATTACGAATGTGCTGCAACTGAGGTGGCAACGCTATCTCGTAAGCAACCTTACTTACTTTCTTCAAAATTTCAAACGGTCATATATACCTTGGACTGAGTTTACCTTTTTGACCAAATCTAACTAATCCTTTCTAAGGTGACACTATTAACAATACCAACGATCCTATTTCAAAGTCCATGTCCTTTCGATGTAAATCGGCATTCTTTCTCTGTCTATCCTAAGCTACTTCTAACCTTTTCTGAATCAATACCACTGCATCCTGAGTTTGCCGAAATAATTCAGAACCTAACACTTTCTTCTCTCCAACTTCATCCCAATATAATAGATATCTACACTTGCATCCATACAAAGCTTCATATGGTGGTATTCCAAAAGTGGCATGATAACTGTTATTATACGAGAATCCAATCAGAGGTAAGTGATAATCCCAGCTTCCTTTAAAATCCAAAACACACACTCTCAATAAATCTTCTATGGTCTGAATCGTTCTCTCACTCAAACCGTCTTTCTGAGGATGGTAGGCAGTACTTATGTTTATCGTGGTTCCCAACCAATCCTGGAATTTGGTCCAAAATCTTGAATTAAACCTTGGTTCTCGGTCTGACATAATTGAAACAGGGACTCCATGTTTGGTCACTATTTTATCCAAATATAAATTAACTAGCTTATACAAAGAATATCTTTCGTTGATCGGTAGGAAATGTGCCAACTTTGTCAATCTATCAATAATTACCCAAATAGCATCATGATTTTCTCTAGTTCTTTGCAATCCTACTACAAAATCCATTGCAATCTCTTCCCACTTCCACTGTGGAATCTCTAAGGGTTGCAAAAATCTGCTTGGTTTGATGTTCTACTTTTACATTTTGACACACGTGACATTTACTAACCCAATTCGCAATTTCCTTTTTCTTTCCTGGCCACCAGAAGTTATTTTTCAGATCTTGGTACATTTTAGTGCTTCCAAGGTGAATAGAAAACCTAGAATTGTGCGCTTCTTGCAAAACTTCATTCTTCAGTTCATCCACGTTGGGAATCCATACTCTGGAAGAGAATCTAAACACACCTTCGTTATCTTTCTGGGTACAAATTTCTTCTCCTGTCAGATTATCCAATCCTTTTTCCATGACTTCCTCTTGACACTTTTTGATTTTCTCCACCAGTACTGGCTGAAACATAATCTCTTACAGTTGTTCTTTATCATTTCCCGGTACTCGAACTTCAATCTCCAATTTTTCTAATTCTTTTGCTAGCTCCTCTGCAATCTTGATTACATTTAATCTTTCTTTTATGCTCAAGGCATCAGCCAATACATTGGCCTTGCCTGGGTGGTAATTAATGGAACAATCATAATCTTTGATCAACTCTAACCATCTTCTATGTCTCATATTCATATCCCTCATATAAGGCCACTATATTGGCCTTATATGGTCCGTGTCAATATCACACTTCTCTCCATATAGGTAGTGTCTCCATAATTTTAACGCGAACACTATTGTTGCTAACTCGAGATCATGAACCAGATACTTTTGCTCATGAGGTTTTAGTTGTCTGGATGCGTAGGTAATGAATTTATCGTGTTGCATCAACACACAAACTAATCATTTCAAAGAAGCGTCGTTGTATATCATAACGTTTCATGTCTCATCTGGAAATGCTACTACTGGAGCTGTTACTAATTTCTTCTTCAGTTCTTGGAAGCTCTCCTCATATTTCTCCGTCGAAATGAACTTCTCGTTCTTCCTGGTCAACTTAGTTAATTGAGTCAAAATATTGGAAAAATCCTTTACAACTCTTCTATCATATCCTGCCAATCCAAGAAAACTTCTAACTTCCATCGGGGTCTTTGGTTGTTCCCATTTAGATACAGCCTCAATCTTCACAGGATCTACCTTGATACCATATTTACCCACCACGTTTCCTAGAAATTGAACTTCTTCCAACCAAAACTCACACTTTGAAAACTTTGCATACAATTATTTCTCTCTCAACCTTTGTAAGGCAATACTCATTGCATTGCATGGTCTTCTTGAGTCTTTGAATAGATGAGGATGTCATCAACAAATAAAGTTAGAAACTTATCCAAATACTCCTTATACACCTTGTTCATCAAATCCATAAAGGAAGCTGGTGCATTGGTCAATCCAAATGACATCACTAAGAACATGTAGTGTCCGTACCTTGTTCTGAATGCAGTCTTTGATACATCTCAAGGCTTGATCTTCAGTTGATGGTAGCCAGATCTCAGAGTGATCTTCGAGAAATAACATGCTCCCTTGAGCTGGTCAAACTGATCGTCAATCCTAGGTGGGGGATACTTTTTCTTGATCGTCAACTCATTAAATCCCCTATAGTCGATACACAGTCTCATATTCCCGTCTTTCTTCTTTATAAACAATACCGGAGCACCCCACGGAGAGAAACTTGGCCTGATGACTCCTTTATCCAGCAGTTTTTGAAGTTATTTAGTAAATTCCTTCATTTTTACTGGAGCCATTCGATATAGAGCCTTGGAAACTGGTTTTTCCCCTGCTACTAGATCAATGGAAAACTCTATTTCACGATATGGTGGTAATCCTGGCAACTCCTCTAGAAAAACGTCAGGATATTCCTTTACTGTTGGAATCTCATCCAGGTTAGGTGCCTCTTTCCTGGTGTCCACTACATGAGCTAAGTAGGCTTCACATCCTTGTCTCAATAACTTCTTTTCCTGCAGTACCGAGAGAAAATCTTTTCTTATTTCTGTCCTTAATAACTTATCCTTACATTATCCTTTGTATACATGACAATTCTCTTTTTCTTGCAGTCAATATTTGCCTTATATAGGGACAACCTATCCATTCCTAGAATTATATGGAATTCTCCTATCTCAAAAGGTATTAAATCAGATGGGAAAGAGTAACCTAAAATCTCTATTGGACACTTAAGACAAAATTGGCTTACAGAGACTTTATCTTAATTAGCCACTTCTATGGTCAAAGGTTCGTTCAAGTCTTCCAACATTAATTGAATTTTATTTAGACAAGTCTTGGATATAAAAGATTTAGACGTTCCCAAGTCAAATAGAATGTTAACATGTACAGAAATAAGAGAAAGTGTACCTGCAACTACGTCTTAATCATGAGCCATAGATTTCTTGGTCATCTTTAATGTTGTGGCTCTGGTCGTGCTGGCATGGTTACTGGCCCTTGAGACGCATTAACTCACACACTGCCTTGGGTAGCCGACTTACAGTTCTTGGCAATGTGTCCCACTTTACCATAACTAATACAAGTAACTCCTAGGTTCTCAGGTTTACATTCTGTGGCGTAATGACCTTTCTGACCGTATTTGAAGCAATGAATGTTCTCTTTACATCAGGCATTATGTCTTTTGCCATACGTGTTATAATCAACCACTGGCTTGCTTGACTTAGTTGGAATAGAACTAACTGACGTGGTACTAGGTCTAGCCTGTGAAAAATTTTGCCTTCTGAATCTTGTTAAGTGGCATTTATGTCCACTTAGAACGTCCTATAAAGGCTTAAATTGGTTTTTTGTACTTAAGTATTTTGTGTATTTGATTCGTTTTTGTAGTCTTTTACATTTCAGGCATAATTAAGGGATCAAGGAGTTTTAGCATTGCTTTGGTGCGATATTGGTGTTAGAAAGGTGCTAGGGATATTTGTTCATGGATCGCCATCATGAACCAGCAAAGAAAATAAAAATCAAAAGTTTTTCCAGAAGGTCAGCGCGCTTGCGCTGTGATAGCGTGTGATAGCGTGTGGCCGCGCCAGAGAAGCAGAAAGTCAGCGCGCCCGTGCTGGGACAGTGTGCGGCTGTGCCGGGTCAATTTTCTAGGAATCCTGTTTTGAATAGAAGATTGATTTTCTGGGCTCTTGGAAGATTTGGGTTGCTATATAATGATAACTTAAGGTCATTTTTAATAAGAATCACGTGTTGGAATACCAGACAGTTTAAATGATGCCCAGGTTAGTAGTTTATTTACTGAGCAGGGGGGAAACTGGGATGATGAGGTGATAAGGTATATCTTTAATGACCGAGATTATGAGTTAATTAGGCAGATTTCTATATCCAGTTGTGCTAAACAGGATTCATGGTATTGGTGCTTTGATAGTAAGGGACAATTTTCAGTTAAAGATTGTTATAGACGCTTGAAAGGGGAAGCAGTTTGCTCAGAAAAAGTGTTATGGAAAAGGTTATGGGGATTGAACCTCCCAGGGAAGGTTGTAAATTTCCTATGGAGATCATGTTGTCGAGTCTAACCCACAGTAGATGCTTTGAGAAAAAAATGTGTAAATATTCATCAGATATGTAACGGCTTCTCCGCCTACTAAAGGAGTGAGTTTATTATAAGGGAAAATCCCGAGTCTGGGAGAGGATCTCGGGGACTGGAGTAGGGGTGAGCGAATCTATTAGAGGTTGCGCCATCGCGAACCAGGATAAAATTGCCCTGTGGTATTTTATTTCCTTACATTTTATTTTCCGCACACATAAACTGCATAACCACTCAGTAAAGTTTTAAAAAGGGATAAAATATTTTAAAATGCCACAACAATTTTTAAATTGTTAATTAAGCTATTCAATCCCCCTTCTAGCTTAAAATAGCCCACTTACGGGACCTTACAATTGGTATTAGAGCGGTGCTTTTTAACGTGTTTGTTAAGTGATTTGCAGATTTACATGCACAATAAAAAATGATCTGGAATGGCGTATATTAGTCCCGTTGGATGTGGTGAAGGTCTATCTAGCTCACGACCTCCTCTATTTGATGGCACCAACTTTACAACATGGAAAACGAGGTTTCGCATTTATGCTAGATCTCAAGGAGTCAAAGTTTGGATGGCTATCGAAGACGGTGTTCGCATTCCTACCAAAAATGTCGATGACATCATCATCGAAAAGAAGGTTAGTGAATCCAACTTAGAGGAATAATCCACAATGAATATAGCCGCCAAGGAGGAAATGGTTCTCACAAGTGCACTTGCAGAAAAAGAATATAAAAGAATCAATAATTAGAAGTCGGCACAAGAAATATGGAACAAATTAGTGGTAACCTATGAAGGAACCACTGATATAAAAGATTCTCGGATGGATACATTAATCCAAGAATACGAGAACTTTAAACTCCTAGAAGGTAAAAATATCATCGATATGGAAATAATATTTACTCGTATTGTTGATGAGTTATCTCAACTTGGAAAGAATTATACTCAAAATGAAAAGAATAGAAGAGTGCTAAAATCTCTACCCCCTAGTTGGAAGTTTAAAGTCACTACTATAAAAGAGATGCACAACTTAAATGTGTATAAGATAGATAACCTATTTGGAAATCTTCGGGCATACGAAGAAGATAATATTTCGGAAAAGGTTACTCCAAAAGTGGAGGATAAAAAGAAAAATATGGCTCTAAAGGCCATATTAATTGATGAAGATGAAAACGACGATGAGTTAAACGAGGAATTCCGAAATCTCGATGAGAGTGAAATTGCTCTACTCACGAGACAACTTCATCGTGTGCTTCAAAGCAAAGATCAAAGATACGGAAAAGGCTTCCTAAAATCAAATAATTAACGAAGAGTTTTTAACTCTAACGGAAGGCCAAATTACTTTCAAAATAATTCTTCCAACTATAAGAGTAATTATCCGTCAACGAGCTATAATAAAGGCATAAATCTAGCAGCAGGTCCTTCACAGCAGCAGGATGTTGAGGGCAGTGCTGGTTTGAGTTCAAAACAGTATAGGCGCTTGATGAGGAGGATGGATGCGATGCATGACATCCATAGTCGGTTTGCACAGGATCTTACCCAGGCATTTGGTACAATATTCAGAGCCACAGGAGTTGACATCTAGTGGCCAGTATTCGATGAGGATTATGTGTACCCGCCGCCTGACACTCCTCACACACCACCTGTTGAGGGTGATGAATCTGATTTTGAGTAGGTATGCTTGATTCATTACTATTACCTTCACTGAGGACAGTGAATATTTTAAGTTTGGGGGTGGTAGTTAAGGAATATATGTTATGTGTGAGTCTCATGTAGTTTGCATATTCATGATAGTTAGTTCATATAGTTGCATATTTGCAATGTAGTTTTTTTTTTATTTTTCATGTAGTATGTTGCATACATGTGCATGTGCATTATAACATGATCCCTTAAATTTACTTTACCGATTGATTTGTGATATTGATGCTAGTGTAGTGATGTCGTATATAGTGATATTAAGTCCCATCGAGTTGATTTGCATGCTAGGAACAATAAAAATTTCACTAAGTCTTATGGGTTTCTTGAGTGTTAGATCATGATCATGATTTGTTTGTTTGTCGAGGTTTAATCACTTGTTTATATTTAGAATTTAGGATATTCTCTTAATGATAAAATAACATGGATATTTAAAATTTGGAGAAAAAATTAGATTTCATTGCTAGTTGTTGTGGCTAGGTGTCAAATGGCTAGTAGCCAGCTCATATTTATATGAGTAGTCTAGGGTTGAATGAGATGGAGTGAAACACACTCGTTTAGAAATTATTGAGAAAAATATGAGAAAAATAAATGAAAAAGAAAAGAAAAGAAAAAAAGAAAAAAAATATGTGTGTTGATGCTAATTGATCACAAGCGGGCTCTTTAATACTCGATTTATTAAGTTCTTAGGGGACTTTATGCCTAGTGACCTAAGGCTTTTAGAGTCTGGGATCCACTAACCTAACGCTCGTTATATGGGTATTATTGCATAAGTCTTTTATGGACCTCACTCATTGTACTGTCAAATAAGCATATTTGTGATTGTTTATGTGTTATGAATAAAAGCATGAATCCATGTAATAACTCCAATAAAAGAATTGAAGTGTTGTTAGTCATTTTGAGTTTAGCTTTTATTCTATTTATAACCTTGTGATTGCCTTGATGAGTAGTGAGTCATGATTATTGATCTAGTTGCGATAGTAAATCTGTTAGGCAACTGCACACATGCACGTTTCTGGCTTGTGAGTTGAATTGTGGAATTTGATTGATCCTTGTGCCAATAACTGCATTTGTTGAGATGTTGCTCATCGGTTGGTTTAGTTATTCTGAGGGGATCGTTGCATTCATGTAGTTGCATTCATGCATTTTTTTGTTTTGAGTCTGTTTATGCTTGAGGACAAGCATCGATTAAAGTTTGGGGGTGTGTTAAGTGGCATTTACGTCCACTTAGAACGTCCTATAAAGGCTTAAATTGGTATTTTGTACTTAAGTATTTTGTGTATTTGATTCATTTTTGTAGTGTTTTGCATTTCAGGCATAATTAAGGGATCAAGGAGATTTAGAATTGCTTTGGTGCTAAATTGGTGTTAGGAAGGTCATAGGGATATTTGCTCCTGGATCGCCATCAAGAACTAGCAAAGAAAATAAAATCAGAAGTTTTTCTAGAAGATCAGCGCGCCCGCGCGGTGATAGCGCGCGGTCGCGCCAGAGAAGCAGAAAGTTAGCGCGCCCGCGCTGGGACAGCGTGCGGCCGCACCGGGTCGATTTCCAGGAATCCTGTTTTGAATAGAAGATTTATTTTCTGGGCTCTTGGACGATTTGGGCTGCTATATAATGATAACTTATGGTCATTTTTAATAAGAAGCACGTATTGGAGACTAAGGGAGGCAATGAGAATACCTAGGATCACAAATACAACCAAGGCGAAGAGGATCTAGTTTATTCTTGTGATTCTTTGTTTTAAATTGGAATCTTGGATGCTAGTTTTCTAATTTGTTGAACCTATTACTCTTGTTTAACGTACTTTGATTATTATTCAGTTTATAAAGACTTAGTTTATTATACCATGCTTTCATCGGAACCCACAGTGATGATGAGTTCGGTTATGGGCTAATCGTTATCGTGGAGTCATAATGGATTTAGTTATGGATTACTTTAGTTAATTTGTTTTGATACCTTAGTGTGTGGTGATTGGATGATATCTAGTATTGGTTGTGCTTATTCGTCTTATGAGCGTCGCAAACTTATAAGATAGCGTGTTAACCTCTATTGAAGCGAAGGTGAATATTGGGGTTTAGAACTTGCCATGCTAGCATAGGTTCATGTATTTGATATGCATGATTTGTAGGTAATTTTAACCATTTTACTTTCCCTATGTAATCATGATAGATGACTTGTGCATTAAACCATTATATTATCAAATTATAAAGACATATAGGGTCTCAATATAATTGGTGTCTATTCAGCTTCCATCTCTTTTGTGGATGTCTGGTAGTAGGGTATTTGTAAAATGAAAGTTGGTGTTTACTAGTTTCGTGTTATCTAATTAGTGTCATCACCATTGCATGCTAAGGTTAAGAAGAAAAAGGCTATTGAATGAAGTATTTAATGAAGTTAGAATCCCATATTTGTGTCATATAAGTTAATCAACCTTAATTCTCTTAGTTAATATTAGTTAGTATAATCTTATAGTTATAAAAAACTTTACTTGTTATCATTTTAGCATTGAATAATAACCATACCATTGTTGCATAAGTACATTGATTGAAATTAACCTAAACCAGTCTCTGTGGGAACGAACTAGAAATAATTATATATTACTTGTGATCGCGTACACTTGCGTGAATATTAGCGCGTGTTTTTGTCCTAACAAATCTCCTGTCTATGTTCCTTCTGAATCGCTTTTGAAACTTCTGGCTTGCTTCTCCTTGCTCCATCTTATCCGACCCACTTTCAAATTTTCTCTTTTTATCACCTCTCTCCTTGGTAGCCAACTTCTAATCGCTTTCTATTACTAAGGCCGCCTGAACTATAGAAGTATACGTTTTGAGTTGTAACGCTACAAATTCGCTTCTAATTTCCGGCTTCAATCCCAGTTGAAACCTTTTTGCTCTCTAGGATTCAGAACTCATGTACTCGTGTACAATTCGAGCCAATTCCGTGAACTTGGCTTTGTACTATATCACACTTCTATCCCCTTGCTTTAACTCCAAAAATTTCATCTCCATCTGATTCTGGAGGCAATCTGGGAAATACTTTTCCAGAATTAACTAGGTGAATCTAATCCAGGAAATATGACCTTCTTTTTCTAAGGCTCGTCTAGACTCCCACTAATAATTTGAGTCATTCTTCAGAAAATAATTGGCATAATCCGTCTTTAAATCATCACTTACTTTAGTGAGAGCAAAAGCCTTCTCCATCTCTTTCAACCAAATCCTCGCAGCAATAGGATCTACTTCACTTTTAAACTCCTGGGGTTTCATAGAATGGAAAAATTTGAAATTAACGGTTTGGGTTGGTCCCCTCGACTGGTGTTGCTGCTGGATCTGCTGCTGGTGTTTTTGGATTTGTTGCTGCTGTTGTTGTATGAGTTGTTGTTGTTGTTGTTGCTGAAATTGTTGTTGCTGCTATTGGAATTAATGTTGCTATTGGGACAGTTGAGTCGACTGTTGGCGTAATAGATGTAGCAATTCACTCATGGTTGGATCCCCAGCAGATCCTCTGTCAGAAGAGTTTGATTGATTATTTCTCTTTGGTGGCATTCTCTTGAAATATAGCAGTGATATATAAGAAAAGTCATGTATTCCAAGCATTTTATACATATGTGTCAGGAGAATGCTGCCACAAGGGAAATATTCCCATCCTTAATTAGTTACGTCCATCCAGAGTGAATGGCTGATTTCGAACAGTACCAGCAACAGATACAACAATAATGGTAACAACAATAATAACAGTGCTGATATTTTATAAGAAGCTGAACAACATTTTAAAAAACTAAAATACAACAACCATGCAGAAAATCCAACTAAAACAACTACAATCCAATACTACCATACTATCCGCATACACACCAAAATTTGGCTGACATATCAGCCTCCAACTACTACAACATAATACAATACCACTACAACATAATACAATATAGAAATAAACTACAGAACTCCAGAAGACACTCAGGTCCGAGTTCTGATCACTACTCCTGTTGAAACATCTCTCTAGCCACTGTCACCAATCACTCCAAGCTCAAATACAACCCAGTTAACCAAGGACTGATAGTGTGTAGCCCTAGCGTCTGAGCTCATGAAAGGCTCAATAAACCTAGCCTTCTCAATGGCTAACTGGGTCAAGGATCTCACTCTAGCCTGTATATCTGGAGAGGGTGCTGAGATACCCTGAAATGGATCGACTGGCACACGGTCTAGATGCACTGCTAGCTCGGGACTCTGTTCCCTAGTCAGAGCCCTATTTACCACCTGATAGACATGGCAGGGAATCGGGGAGGAAGTACCTGTGGAGGCAGCAGGGGGAACTGGAGGTCTAGGAAATGAAGCCCTAGGTCCACAACCCGGGGGGAAATCTCTAACAGCTTATATAGATCTCTTAACCCAACGAGGACGCGAACTCGGTCCAGCTACATCTTTAGGTACAAACGGGGGAACAGGTGGGGGAGGCAAGGGAGTCTCCTCTGCTAAAATGTCTAGAGTCTGCTCTGAATTTGTGCTCTCATGATCAGACTCAACCTCTCTGGATGGAGAACTAGAGATATCTATCGGATGATGCCAATAATACATATATATATAGGAAAACATAATAAAAGTTAGGGTAGTTTTATCAAAACATCAATAGATGCCAGGGTAACGCCTTCCGAACCCTCGACTAGACTCTTAAACTCGCTCCTCTATGTGAGTTACTGATTTACACCTTATTGAATCTATTCCCTACCTAAATCAGAGATTCAAACCTGTATCTCTGATACCAGCTGTGACGGCCTCAACCCCGGGGTCAGGAGTTGACGTCACTATCATTATCAAAACATAAATATTAAAAAAGTAGATTATTCTTATTACAATACCAAAATCCCTTACCAAGATCTTTTCCAGGATAAAGTATGATTTACGCTAATTACTATTACAACAACCTTTTATTAATAATTCTGATATACTAACTTATTACAGCAACTCACTGACCTACATCAGGTCTCACATAACTACCTCAAAGGAACCTGTTAGTAGAGGCACTGGGATCCTGTCCTGGCTATGGCGTATCGGTCTCCTAGGCATCTGTGATATAAATATATATATATATATATAACAGTTTACAAGGGTGAGCACATAATTGCTCAGCAGTACCAATATATCAATAATAGAGTAAACATGTTATGCTAAATAATTATAGGAACAAAGATATCAATCATTTATGAAAACAAGTAAATCAGTAAAATCCTGTAAAACATCTGTCAAAAACAAACTGGATATCACTAATTAGCATGCTCTAAAAAACAAAACACAATCGTGTGTTGTTTGAATACCAGAGTTCAATTTTAGCATGCTATTCACATTTACAAATCATCTGTCTAAACCACTTGTTCCGTTATGGGAACCACAAAACCAAATCAGATATATATTGGACATTCAACGGCGAAGATAGATGATCAGGATATCAACACTGAATAGCTCCCCTGGCTATTCCACAATACCTGTTTCGGAACTTAGAGACTAGCTAGGTCCCTGACATGCTGGACTAATCGGTTAAATAATGTGCGCAACCGAATTAGCCTCTTACTCAACTCCGCTGGACTGTTACGGGCCTCTTACGCAACCTTATCCAATATCTGATCATTTTTATCCAGTTTCAAAACCATTTGTACCTATCTCAGTTTAAAATGGTTTTATATAATAGCACACTTAAAAACCTTTTCAATATCATTCACAGTTTAGAGATAGGTACCTTTCTGAAGTTACTTTTCCCCAAAACAAGAGTTAACAAACATTTATAAATACAGGGGGATACGTAACTTAAAACAATTATGTTCCTGTTTGAAATTAAAAGCAAAACTTCATTCATATACATACTGAACCATAAAAGTTATGGTCAGGGGTACTTGTGCAGAGCTTTTCTCAAGTGAATCCTAGGTTGACTTCTTAAACCGACTTTAACCCTCGCGAACTTTGACTGGGATCTACATGATCAAAATACCCAAATTAGACAATCTTTCATGCTTGATATCATCCAAAATCAGACTACCCAAATGTACTAAACTCGACTTGTATAATTCGTAAATTATAATACACAGTACGCTAGGCTTCACGTATTCAAAGCTCGGTTGGTATTTACGTTGGTAAAATAAATATCATTTTCAGAAATCAGGGTCATCGTATCTTTTGTAAATATTTCACAAAGATATATACTCTACACGATACTTAACTAAATACTTTTATTTATAATTAAATGTAGGACTCAGAATCGATTATCACCATCCACCGTCAGCTCACCGAGGCTGATTGTGGACGGCTGCAAAATTCGTCGGTGCCCGATTAATTCGGGTTTCCATACAAACTTCACTGATTAAATCATATTTTTCCCCGCACGAAATATATTTTTATTTCACAAAATTTACTCAAATAATTTCCTGCCGAAATTAAATAAATAAATTAATTAATAAAAATTCTAATTAAACGAATTTTCTGACTCGTTTTCCCAATTAAACGAATCAAGCTGCGAGTAAAAATAACTCGAAAAATTCCTGGAACACTTTTAAAATTCTCGAAATATTCAAATAATAATGAAATAAAGTTTTTGTAATTTTTAAAATATTTTTAAACTGAAACTTATTCCCGTACTTTGCAACTTAACGGGTAATCGTGCGGGTGAATAAAATCCGAAAAATTACCAAAATTTTAAAATTACAAGAATAATTAAAAACTAGTAAAATAAGAATTTAATAATTTTTGAAACATTTCTGAATTTAATATTAAATTTAACATAAATATACTCTGAAAATCATTTAGGAATAAATAATCAATAAAATATTATTTTCTAAATTTCATAAATCTCTATAAATATATATTGAAATTATATAACCATAAAATGAATATAGAATTAATTCTAATATTTATAAAAATACTTGTTCAATAAAATTACTATTAAAAGTGCAAACAATTTAATACAATTCAGAAATTATAAAATACAATCAATCCTTATAAATCACTGAGTCACACACAATCAACATCACATAAAACAAGTAACTAACAACAATCATAACATAATTTATTTATTTATTAATTAACAAATACACATTTAATAACACGTAATACGAGTTGTTATACGAGTGGAGAAAACTTTTTGGCCCACACTATATTAAGATGTGTAAATTAAGTTTCCGAGTCGATATTGCGATTATACGAACCTAATTGGTGTATGTTAAAGCCGTTAGTTTTCAAAGAAAATCACTTTTGTAAAATGACTTTATTTTACGAACTCTCGAGAGATATGAGAATCGCCTTAAGATCAAGAATCTAGAATTCTATAAATTAAAACCCAAGTACAAGGTTTCAAAGCACAAAGGACTTATATGAAAAGGATTTACCCCACGAATCGCTTACGAAGATTTATTACGAAAATTAATAAGTGACCAAGCGAATATGAAAGCGAATAAATAAAACATATCAAGCTCATGAAACTTCCCTTGCAAGCCATGAAAACTAATTAGTAAGAGTGTAACCAAGGTTGGCAAACAAATAGTAACCAATAAAAGAGCATAGTAACCTAGCTAAGGCAAATAGTAATCAAGCATGTAGGTTGTAGTACTTGGCTATAGTTTAGGCTTTGAAAATTAGCCATGCTAGAAGATATGTATTAATAATTACATATCTGAGATTATATACACAAAAAGCCAACTCTTATTCAAAAAGCAACCAAGAACATCTCTCTACCCCATTTCATTCTTCAATTTGGACTTTCAAGAACACCCATAAAAGAAAAATTCATAACTCAAGTTCTAGAGTTTTAAAAATCATGAAATTTTAAAAATAGCTCCTCCATATCATAGGTAAGCTTCGTACCAAATTCTAAATCAATACATTGAGTTTTCACTTTATGAAAAATATATAAAGATGAGGGTGAATAGTAACTCCGAAAATTTCTAACTTCTTTTTCTTAATTTTCATGGAAGTTTAAGGCTCCTAAAGCTAGACCAAAGACTTACCAAGAATAATCCATAAAGAGGAGAACCTCACAAGATACCAATAAAGGTATAAACCTTCATTCAAACTTTTTTTAAGCTTTAAGCTTCAAGAAACTCGTGGATCTTGAACATAAGGATAGTTTTAGTGGTTATTTTGACGATTTAAGAAGTATTATTGTTGGATGTTAAGGATGATGTTGTGGACTCAAGAAATTTATTTTCTTGATTTTATAAAGTAGTTAAGATTTTGGATGGTTGGTTGTTGGTTGTTAATTAGCGATTTAGAGTTAAAACAAAATACGGATCGTTAACGTAATGTCGTTGTAACGCTCGAATCACAATGCTTAGTTTTATGCAACGTTACAGAATGTGTAAACTATATTTTCTTGAAAACTAAGGCTTTATAATATTAGATCTTATTGTAAGAATCGTTTAGGCGCTTGAATCGTTTGACATCGATTTACGGTTCAAGATTTAAGTCTGTTTTAGTGAAAACAATTTACAGGACAAAAACTGCTGCGAATTACGAATTTTGAAAATATATATGATCGACTTAAAATTATTCTAAAATCATGAAATTTTTAGAGAGTAAAAAATGGAGTGTACAAACTGCCATAACATTTTCAAGGGAATATATTGATTTTTCAATTTTATAAAAATGTTGGTACCGAGGTCGTGCGGAGTAAGAATGCCAAACACAGCTCACTGTCTTTAAACAGCCACTTCGGGATTTTCACCCCTGTTCCCGAAAACCATTTTAAGTAATATGTTCTAAATTTTCTCTAGATCGTGCATGCAAAAATGGTGTGTCTATTGAGTTAACGGTATTTGAGAAATCGATGTTTTAGTGAAAGTGGTATGAATAGTAAAACTTCATAGTTGACCGAACTTTTAATATATATTTCACCTATTTAAATTTATTTTATCAAAAGGAAACTTTTATGATAAATATTAAAAATACTTAAAAATCTCCTTGTGGTGGTTTCATAATAAAATATTAATTTGTCAATTTATTAAAATATTAGAGTGCGAGTCACGTAATAGTAACATTCGATAAAGTCAACTCCAGGATACTACCTTGACCGTCCATTTCGACCAAGGATTGATAGTTATTTTGAGTCGGGCGAATATCGAAAATTGTAAAGTATTTTACTTATTAGAAATATAAGGCGTTGATGGGATTAGGAATACTGATTAAGATTATAATATTTGTTGATTTCAAAACCCGGAACAAGAGGAAGTCGGAAAACGTATCTTGGACTTCAGGCAAATTTTCAAACCCTACCTTTTAAGAACTATTATGTTATGATTGCTTTTAAATACTATGATATATTCATGATGAATGTTTTATGGTGTTTTACAAACTGTTACATATTGAATTATAAGATGTGATGATTCTGGTACAGTAAAAATACCAGATTTAAAATGATATATTTAGACCGAGAGTCGGTCGGTGTAAGTTTATAAAAACCCGGATATATTTCGGAGGTGTTTATAATTGAGAAATGTTAATGCTGGCGAGTAGCGTGCCATATATATTGTAGACTGAGAGTCGATCGTTATGTATTATTTAAAAAACCGGAAGTATTCCGGAGACGTTTTGGACAAGTAAAGTTTGTACTTACTTTATCCAATGGACTCGATGTCCTCTTGTAAAGTATTAAATACCTCGAAGTTATTTAAAACGATTTTCAAATATCGTATTTCCTCAACTTATATTTTATTATTCAAACGATAAATAATATTTCAGATATTCATTTAAAAAGAAAAGTATTCTCCGACGATTACTTTATTAATAAGTTTGAATATTTAATAATTAATATTTCATAAAGATTAATTTAATTTCTTAAACATAAATTAGTTGAGCAATATTATTTCAAATATTCTTTTAAAATAGAATTATTTGAGGTTTAATTATTAAATATTTATTAAATAATTTAATATCATTAAAAATCATAAAATCTATTTTAAAATATTTTTTGAGTTTCAGAAAATCATAATAATACTTTCGGATCGTCGAAAAATATTATCTGGAAATATTTTAAATATTTTGACTATAGTGTCAAAAGAAACTCCCTCTTAGATACTTATCAGTTGACAATGGTCAGCTCACATTATCTTAGTACTTCCTCCGAAAATTCTCGGAAGTACATATATATTAGCAACATGAGTTGTGCCTATCAATAAGCTAAACTCTTTGGGAACTCGAGGAGTACGAGTTCTTGGGATATGATAGGATTCTTAAAGGACAAAGGAGGGGTAGAGATCCAGTACTTTGTGTATTTGGGAGACTACTACTTTAATTTATGTATGCAAAGGTACCATGAGTACTGAATAACATACGAAGTATGCAAAATATACCCGAAAGAAAGGGGAAACATATAAAGCTCGAATGCGGCTAGGGTAACAACCGGGAGTAAGGAAGTCCTCTTTCTACATGTAGATAATAATAAATATTTACCATTATACGACTGAACATCGTATTTCGGGGGCTCTGGTGAATATCCTATTATTCAAATTGGAATTAAGATGCAATACTGTAACCCAAGCCTAGGTGTTGGGTTTACCATTAAGGTAATTGCAGACTAATAATTTAATCGAAAACATTATTTCGAAGAGAGGTGTGTATCACCAAAAAACTACTTTGAGTAAATATATATCCCAATACGGATTAATACAATTTCTTTAACAGTCTTTTTATACTTTTGATTATTATGGCTGAGCATTACTGCTCACTCTTACTTTCTGTTGTGCATATGTTGTGTACTTGATGATTTCATAAACAAAACATCTAAGTAGATTTTACTTAGTGAAATAATGTAGCACTCGACGGATAAGAATTATAGTCCCGACGGATGACTCATTATAGTCCCGACGGATGATTAACTTATTATCCATCGAGTGAGTAGCTTATGTAATAATAAGTTTGTAGCACAGTGATGTGTGCACCTTTGTATAGAATCTGTAGTAGCATATAAGTCATGTTGACTTTAACTAGATATGCAGAATAGGTTGATTAACTGTACATAAGTAATGTCTTGTAATTCTGTATAAGTGAAATGAAGTCAAGTGCCAAAATAGCTACCGACGGATGATTAACAAAGCCTTCGACGGATGATCAAATGACTATCAACGGATGTTTAACATAGCAGTCGACGGATGATCAATTAAGTCATCGAAGGATGATCTAAAAGTCGACGGATGATCATATCAAGAATTCAAACATCAGTTGAAAAGTGAAAGCTGACACACAGCCGTCGAGTTGGATACAAACACATTGTGGAAGCCCATTAACTGGGTAATAGAGGACGAAAAGCAGCAAAGATTAAGACTGTTAGATTTTATATTTATTCAGTCTTTTTGACTTTGTAATCTTGGTATTATATAAACCAAGAGAGTAGCAAATAGAAAAAAAACTGAGATAGCTGAGAGAAACTCAAAAACAGAGAAATCTTTGTAAGCATAATCATTAGATTTTCCAGTATTCTCAGTAGTTCTATTTTGTAAGCAGCTGTGAGCACTTCTGCACACAGAGTCCTCTCGATATATTATATATATCTCTGGTGGAATTGTTTAATCCACCAGAAAGTTTTTTAAAGACTCTTGTTTTTAATTACTTGTGTTTTGATTCATTCAAGTTTATATTCCGCATTGTGCTAATCAAAACAAATATATCAATAATCGAGTTGGACATTTTTATTTCAAGAAAAAGGTTCAAGAATTCCATTCAACCCCCCTTCTGTAATTCTTGCTTCATTGTTAAGGGACTAACAATTGGTATCAGAGCAAGCTCTTAATCTATAAAGAGTTTAAAGATCAAAACAATTCAACAAGATGAACAAGAAAGATGTTGGAGTCAAAAATCCTTTTCTTGATAAAGATAATTACCATCATTGGAAGGTAAAGATGCATCTTCATATTCTTTCTCAAGATGAGGCCTATGTGGACTGCATAGAAAGAGGCCCTCATGTTCCAATGAGAGCTGCAACAGGAAATGAGCCATCTGTTCCAAAGCCAAGGCATGAATGGTCTGATCCTGACATTGAGCAAGTCAGGAAAGCTAAAAAGGCCATGAACATTATGTTCAATGGTGTTGATGCAGACATGTTTGATAACATCATCAACTGCAAGTCTGCCAAGGAAGTTTGGGACACAATACAGATAACCTGTGATGGTACTGAGCAAGTAAGAGAAAATAAAATGCAGCTCCTGATTCAGCAATATGAGCATTTTCACAATGAAGAAAGTGAGTCATTCACTGACATTTTTAGTAGATTCCAAAAACTACTAAATGCTATTAAGTTGCATGGAAGAGTCTATCAGACTAAAGACTCCAATCTGAAATTTCTCAGATCTCTTCCAAGGGAATGGAAACCAATGACAGTCTCATTGAGAAACTCACAAGATTATAAGGAGTTTACTTTAGAGAGACTGTATGGTATTCTGAAAACCTATGAGCTTGAGATAGAGCAGGATGAAAGAATGGAGAGAGGAAAGAAGAAAGGATGATCCATTGCACTAGTTGCTGATCTGGAAAAGGAGAAAGAAGTAAAGGTGGAAGCTGTGGAATCAACTTCAAAGGTCTGTGAAAGCAAGGGTAAGGGGCTAGCTGCAGAAAGTGAAGAATCATTGAGCCAAGATGACATGGAGGACATTGATGAGCACCTAGCATTCCTTTCAAGAAGATTTTCCAAGCTTAAGTTCAAAAAGAACTTTGGAGCAGCCAAGCCAAATAGAAACATGGTGGACAAGTCAAAATTCAAATGTTTCAAATGTGGCTTGGCAGGGCATTTTGCAAATGAGTGTAGAAAGTCAGATTCCAATAAGAAAAGGTTTGAGTCTGTAGATTACAAGCAAAAATACTTTGATCTACTCAAACAAAAGGAAAGGGCTTTTATTACACAAGAGAATGACTGGGGCTGATGGTTTGGATGAACATGAAGATGTCAGCTATGTCAATCTAGCCCTAATGGCCAAGTCTGATGAAACAGAGACAAGTTCCTCAAGCAATCAGGTAATCACTACAAACCTTGCACACTTATCTAAAGCTGAGTGTAATGATGCCATAAATGACATGTCTACAGAATTGTATCATTTGCATGTTACACTTAAGTCTCTCACTAAAGAAAATGTTAAAATCAAAGAAAACAATTTGTTTTTAAGTGAGAGGAACAATGTGCTTGAGTCTCAGTTTGTTGAGTTTGAGAAACTAAAAATTGAGTGTAAGATTGCCAAGGAGGAATTAACAGAGTCCTTGAAAAAGGAAGAAATTTTGAAGAAGCAGCTCGAGCGTGAACAAGAGGTGATTAAAGCATGGAAAATATCTAGGGATGTTCATGCTCAAATCACCAAGGTTCAAGGAATTGAGTCTTTTTGTGATGAAGCCTGGAAAAAGAATAAGGAGAAACTAGGACCTATTTTGGTAGATGGGTTGTTGACAGATGTAGACTCGACGGATGATGAGGACTATCCGTCGGATAACAAAAAGTGTTATCCGTCGAATGATAAAAATCCTCATCCGTCGGCTGTAAGCAAACCCATTAGCAAAGCCAAATTAATCAAGCTAAATGAAAAGTATGGGTCTGTTTCCAAGAACTTTGTTTCAGGAGAGTCAAGTCAAGCTAAGAAAGGGAAAAAGACTAATGTTGGTCTCATGACTGTCAAACAGTTAAGTGACAGACTTGAGAAGATAGAGGTAAAAACAGAGACTAAAAGGAAAAACAATAGGAATGGTAAAGAAGGGATTAACAAACACAATAACTACACACCTGATAAATATGCTCCTAGAAAAATCTGTGTCAAGTGTGGTAGTGTAAATCATTTGTCAATTAATTGCAAATCTGCCATGTCTACTCCTATGTCTATTCAGCCTCAATTTCCTAACATGAATGCCATGCCTCCCATGCCTGTTAATGCTATGCCTACACAGAATATGAATGCACAGTTTGCTAATATGCCATTTGCACCTAATCCATATTATGCTGCATACAATATGCCTCAAATGCCATTTAGCATGCCTTACTGGAATAACATGTTTCCACCAAGCATGCCATTTCCTGTTAGCCATAACATGCATGATAATTCTGTTGCATCTAGTGGTTTCAAAGGCCCAACCCAAATGACTAAGGAAGAATCTGAAATTCCTAAGTCAAATGAGTTAAGACCTAAGAAACAGAAGAAGAAAGCTAACAAGGCAGGACCCAAGGAAACTTGGGTACCAAAATCAACTTGATTTGATTTTGATGTGTGCAGGGAAATAGAAGAACTCTTTGGTACTTGGATAGTGGTTGTTCAAGACACATGACTGGTGATTCTACCCTGCTCACATAGTTTAAGGAGAGAGCTGGCCCAAGTATTACTTTTGGAGATGACAACAAAGGATATACTGTGGGATATGGCTTGATTTCAAAGGACAATGTCATCATTGAAAAGGTTGCCTTAGTAAATTGTCTCAAACACAATCTGTTGAGTATCAGCCAGCTTTGTGACAAAGGCAACTCAGTAACCTTCAACAAAGAAGCCTGTGTTGTGACTAATAATCAAAACAACAAAGTGGTTCTCACTGGTGTGAGAAGAGGAAATGTGTATCTAGCTGACTTTAACTCAACTAAAGCAGAATCTGTAACTTGTCTTCTCAGTAAAGCAAGTTAAGATGAAAGTTGGCTATGGCACAAGAAGCTATCCCATTTAAACTTCAAGACCATGAATGAGCTGGTAAAGAAAGAGCTAGTTAGAGGCATTCCTCTAGTGGAGTTTACAAAGGATGGACTGTGTGATGCCTGTCAAAAAGGGAAGCAGATCAAAACATCATTCAGGAAGAAACTTGATTCAGCAATTGAAGAGCCTCTGCAACTGCTTCACATGGATTTGTTTGGACCAGTCAATGTATTGTCAATTTTAAAGAAAAGATTTTTCCTAGTAATTATAGATGATTTCTCAAAGTTCTCTTGGACATATTTCCTAAAGTCTAAAGATGAGGCTAGTGAAATCATCATCAATCACATAAGGCAAGTTAACAATCATCCTGATTTCAAAGTTAGAAGAATCAGGAGTGACAATGGAACTGAGTTCAAAAACTATGTCATGAGAGCATTTTGTGAGGAAAATGGGATCTTGCATGAGTTTTCAGCAGCAAGGACTCCACAACAGAATGGAGTAGTGGAAAGAAAGAACAGATCTCTTATTGAAGCTGCAAAGACAATGCTTGAAGAATCAAAATTACCAACTTATTTCTGGGCTGAAGCTGTAAACACTGCATGCTACACTCAGAATATCTCTCTGATTAATCTAGCAAGATGCATGACTCCTTATCAATTGTTCAAGAACAAGAAGCCAACTCTAAACTTTCTTCATGTCTTTGGCTGTAAATGCTATATTCTGAGAAATCAAACTGATCAAAATGGGAAGTTTGATGCCAAAGCAGATGAAGGAATTTTTGTTGGATATGCTGTTGGTAAAACATATAGAGTCTACAATCTAAGAACCAACATTGTTGTCGAATCTATACATGTTGTGTATGATGATAAAAAGATTGAAGGACTAAAAGATGGAGATTACCATGAGAACCTCAAATTCGACAATGTTGAGATGGTCAGTGATGAAAGTGATGATGAGAGTGATCAAGAAACAGTGTCTAAGGATAATGCAGACAAATCTACCACCAATGAAGCACATAACTCAACATCCGTC
The DNA here is from genome assembly GCF_009905375.1 of Apium graveolens. Lineage (NCBI taxonomy): Eukaryota > Viridiplantae > Streptophyta > Magnoliopsida > Apiales > Apiaceae > Apium > Apium graveolens. Next base: position 55,580,600 of record NC_133650.1, read on the forward strand.
GAGTTACATAATGCTTCATCCGTCAGAAGGCAATCTGTGTTATCCATCGGAAGACAACCTGCCTCATCCGTCGGGTTATCTAAAGGAGCAGGAAATCAAGGAAGGTCACCTATAGAAAGTACCACTTTCTCAAATCAAAGATCCACAAACTCAGGGGGAGTTTCTAGCAATCAAAAATCAATCACACATCAAGACAACATTGAGGTCTCTTCATCTAGAGCTAATCTACCTCAACCAAGGAAATGGACAAAAGATCACCCCTTTGAACTGATTATTGGTGATGTTTCTTCTAGAGTTCAAACCAGGAGAGCAACTCAAGAAGAATGTCTATAAAGTAGCTTTCTGTCAAAGGAAGAACCAAAGAAGGTAGAAGAAGCCTTGTTAGATCCTGATTGGATTTTAGCTATGCAGGAGGAGCTAAACCAATTTGAAAGGAATAAAGTTTGGAAGCTAGTACCCAAGCCTAAAGGAAAGAATCCAATAGACACCAAATGGGTATTCAGAAACAAGATGGATGAAAATGGCATAGTAGTAAGGAACAAAGCCAGATTGGTTGCTAAAGGCTATTTCCAGCAAGAAGGAATAGATTTTGATGAAGCATTTGCTCCTGTTGCAAGACTTGAAGCCATCAGAATCTTCTTAGCCTATGCAGCCCATGCCAATTTCAAGGTCTATCAAATGGATGTCAAAAGTGCCTTTCTGAATGGAGATTTGGAGGAAGAAGTGTATGTTAGTCAACCTCCTGGCTTTGAAGATCCAAATTTTCCAGAGTATGTCTGTTATCTACTAAAAGCACTTTATGGACTGAAGCAAGCACCTAGAGCCTGATATGACACTTTATCAAAGTTCCTTTTGGAAAATCACTTCACAAGAGGTACTGTAGATAAAACTTTATTTTTCAGAAATGTTAATGGCTCTAGCATACTTGTTCAAATTTATGTAGATGATATTATCTTTGGCTCTACAGATGAGAAACTTTGTAAAAAGTTTTCCAAACTGATGCAAAGTAAGTATGAAATGAGTATGATGGGAGAACTAACTTACTTTCTTGGTTTACAAGTTAAGCAAGTTAGTGATGGAATATTCATTAGTCAAACTAAATATATTTTTGATCTTTTAAAGAAGTTTGATCTAATGGATTGCACATCTGCAAAAACTCCCATGGCACTGCAACTAAGCTTGAACTAAACACTACTGAAAGACCTGTGGATATTTCAAGCTATAGAGGCATGGTTGGCTCACTTCTGTACTTAACAGCTAGTAGGCCAGATATAATGTTTGCTACATGTTTATGTGCTAGATTTCAGGCTGATCCTAGAGAGTCTCACTTAATAGCTATTAAGAGAATTTTCAGATATCTCAAAGATACACAAAAACTTGGCATTTGGTACCCTAGAGATTCTGGTTTTGATCTAACTGGTTATTCAGATGTAGACTATGCAGGTTGCAGAATTGACAGAAAAATCACAACAGGAACTTGTCAATTTCTAGGAAACAAGCTTGTGTCCTGGTTCAGTAAAAAGCAAAATTTAGTTTCTACTTCTACAGTTGAAGCTGAATATATTGCTACTGGCAGTTTCTGTGCACAGATCTTATGGATGAAAAATCAATTACTAGACTATGGTCTGCAAGTTGAGAGGATTCCTATTTTCTGTGATAACACAAGTGCAATTGCCATCACTGAAAATCCAGTGCAACATTCAAGGACAAAGCACATAGACATCAAGTACCATTTCATAAGGGAACATGTAATGAATGGTACTGTAGAGTTATATTTTGTTCCAAGTGAGAAGCAACTTGCAGATATTTTTACCAAGCCACTGGATGAATCCACCTTTTCTAGGTTGGTAAGTGAGTTAGGTATGCTTAATTACTCTTGAATCTATATGAGTTATTTTGTAAGTTGAAAAGTAGCCGGAAATTTAACTGATTTTTTTTGGTCTTGGATGAAATTTTGGCTAAGTCAAAATTTTCATCTCGACGGATGACCATTATCCATCGAGGTGAGTCATCCGTCGATATACAATGTGCAAATAAAAATCAATTATTTTTCTGGAATCTTTTAATACTCGACGGATAACAGTTTATCCTCATCCGTCGAAGTGTCTAAATTTTAACCGTTAATTCCCTGAACATTATCCATCGAGTATACTTACAGCTTGTAAGCATTACACGACGGATAATGAGTGGAATTTTTACAGTTTATTTTTAAAACGGCTAATTTAGGCAATTTCTATTGGGTAATTTACTTCTCTTTATTATTTTTATCCGTTGTTTTTGATCAAAGTATAAAAGCTTATTTCAGTCTAATTATTTTCTTTTATCATTCTCAAATTCAACTGTGTTTATTTCATTCTCTCTCAAGCAAAAATCCTCTTTCTCTTCAAGCTTTCCCTCTCTAACAATGGCACATGTAGTAAAGATTATGTCTCAGACTGGGTTCATTTATGAGAAGAACAACTTCACTGCTTTGGTCAACTAGGGCATTCAGCAATCAGAAGATTATCACAAGATGATGGACTTCGTGAAGAACTGCAAGTTAAGTTTTGCCATGCTTGAATCACCCACAATCTTTTGTGAAGTTGTAGAAGAGATGTGGACCTTGGAAATTTACAACTCTACTGACAAAACCATCACTCTGACCATCAAAGGTAATGAATTCTGTATCAATAGTGATGTGATAAAAGCATGTTTCAAGATTCCTGATGATAATGTAACTTCACCACACACTGACACTGATTTGATCAATATGCTTAATTCCATGCATTATACACTTCCTACTAATAAGCTAAGTGATATTAAGAGATTAGGTCTTAGGAAGGAATGGAGTTTTATGTGTGATGTTGTAACTAAAGTTTTCTCTGAAAAAATCAGTAATTTTGATTCTGTGAACATTTCCATGCTTAACATGCTATACATGCTAGTTATAGACAAATTTTACAATTTCAGTGACCTTGTCATATATGAGTTAGGTTTTAAACTAGGTGAGTTAGCCAAAAGGGGAAAGAACATATATTATGTTAGATTTTTTATGCTATTGGCTAACCATCTTTGTCAAGAGATTACACTTGAGAACCCAAACAACAAATTAGCTTGTTGAGTTCAAGAGAGAAGAATCATTGCAGATTTGAACAGAGACAACCACCATAGGGATGTGCCAATGTTCTATTTCCCTGTAATGCTGACACCTCAGGTAAGTGAGGTAAGTTCATCCATACCCTCAACTATTCCAATCTCCTCTATTTCTTTGACTTCAGGCATAGTTATGGCAACTGTGACAATGACCAAACAGTTGCCTACCAAAGCTGCCAAATCAACTGTAATTTCCAAATCCAAATCAAAGAAAACCCCCTCTGGTATCTCTCAAAAGGTACCTGTTGAAAAATCTACCAAAGCCAAAGAGGGGAATGTGAAGGAGGGTCAGATAGGTGAGGGAAGGGGTGAACATCAAAGAAACCCCAAGGATAAGGTTGGAGAGTTGAGTGAATCCCGGCCTAGCCACACTGCAGTTTCCCAACAAACTGTAGTGCTTAAAAAGGACAAAAGCTCACTTCTAGCTGCATCCTCCCAAAAGGATGTGGCTATTGAACAAAGCTCTCATCCAAGAGCACAGGCCAAAAGGGTTAGGGACACAAGCTCACCCCAAACTTAAACTAGAAAGAAGAAATCCAAAACAACTGGGGATGCACAGGGCACACACACAGTGCAAACTGGTGCTAAAGACACATTCCCTGCACCTTCTCAAATTCAGATTGATGTGGCTCCAATAAATGTGGAGTCACAGCCAAAATCTCTCATTATAGAAGTCACTGAAACACCATACTCACCAACTAACTCACTGGAAGTGGACATGATAAACACTTCAATTCCTGATTCCCCTTCTTTAACTATGTTGGGAAAGCCAAAATCTAGTGCAAGTGAGCATCATCTTTTAGATGATTTGTTGGCTCACTTGCCAATTCTTTCAGATTCTATTGTGACATCTGTGCCTCAAATAACTTCAATAAACACAGAGTCAACAATAGTTTCTCTTCCCACCTCATTCATTTCTACTCTCTCGATAGATATTGCTCATCCGTCGAGTAGTGATTGTATCCCGACGGATAAGCTTAACAACAGTTATCCATCGGATAGCTTTACCACTCACCCGACGGATATCACTTATCCGTCGAGTGTCTCTGCACAACTTCAAACTTCAATAATTTCAAATGCAGAAGATTTAATGGTAATACAATCACTCTTAGGACTGAGAGATGAGAGTGTATTGAGTGAGAGGCTGGGTTGCTCCCAGGAAAAAGGAGAGGAAAAGAGTGAATCTCAGCAATCCATTTCTTCAAGATTGGAAAAAGTGAGTGAGAGGAGTCCCACCTTAGTAGGTGAAGGTGAGGGTGTGAGGGTGGGGAGCCAGGGTGAGACCCTGATGCAACAAAAGAGAGACTATGAGAGAAAGGCAGGTACAGGAGAAATAAGGATGGATCCAGCCATTGCTAGTGAGTCAATGATTGTGGATGATGCTGAAAAGGAAAGACAATTTCAGCAACATTACAAAGTTGTAATTGATAACATTTCCTTGGATGCTGACACTTTTACTCACCATGTTCCAGCCTATCAATTGTTGGCTGCTCAGGGCAATGTGGAGGCAGAGCAGACTTTGAATTTAGTGCACACCACAGAATCTCTTCAAAGAGATAAAGCTGCTGTTAACAGGATGCCTTCTCAAGAGCCATCTGAAGAATTTGGAGTAAATTCTAATGATGATGACTCTGGTTCTTTGGATGGAAGCATGAACTTAGGGGGAGCTGAAGGCCCAAGTTCTGCTTTAAGTTTACCTGAATGGGCATGGGCAAAGGAATCTACACCAGGACAATTTGAGGTGTCTTTGGTCAAACAAGTAATGGCTATTCAACATGCCCTTCAGGAAACCTCAGATGCTGGTACCAAGGCTGTTCTTTAAGCTCACCTAGACTCTCTACATCTAATGAAGATCCAGCACTTAAGACATAGTCTCAGTGTGGATGAATTGAAAAGAGATATAGCTGACTTGAAGACCTATAACTCTGAAAAGCTGGATTCAGTAATGCCATATGGTACCATGCAAGATCTACTACTAAGATTGAGGAGGGAAATCAGACTCTGAAAAGAAGCTAGCCAAACTGGAAAACAGTGTTCAAGTTATTGAAGATTCAGTGGCTATTCTTCTTCAAAATCAACAGACTCAGACAAATCTTCTCATGCAACTGGCTAATGCACAAGGCCTAACTCCTCAACTTGATGATAACAAAAAGGGGGAGAGAGAATCAAGTAAGGGGGAGAAAGGACCAACAGAGGGGGAGAAACTTCAAGTACAAATCAGCAAAGTAATTGTACCTTCAATTACTATCTCCAAGCCACCAGTTGCAGATGGTATAGATCTAATTGAAGCTGCAGCAGCAAATTTGAAAGTTGCTGAAAAAGGAAAGTTGAGTTTAATCAACTGGGAAAAGATTGATGAGGAAATTCAGAAAAAGTTTGAACTAGTCAAGGAGCCAGTTAAGTCAGCCATCCATCACTCTCATGTCAATCCAATCAGTGTGAATGAGATGAGCATGAACTATCTGGAGAAAGGACAATCTTCCTGCATCAAATCACAAAAGGCTGAAACAATTCTTAAACCAAGGGCAAATTATCCAAAGTCATCTTTGAAGAATCCCTTGGACACTGTGTATGAGAGACCCAAGCCTGATGAAAAGAAGCTTCTGTCAAGATCCATTGTCTTCTATAAAGATCCAGCTGATTCAGCCTCAAAAAGGAGAATTGCTAAGATATTCAGAAATGGAAAGGAAATTTATGTGGTAGCTGGACATCCACAGTTTGCTCAAGCAAAGAAAGAAGAAAAAGCCAGATTAAAGCAGGAAAAGAGGCAAGCTGCTCTAGATGCAAAGAAGTCTAAACAAAAGAAAGAACAGATTGCTTTCTTGGCCAAGCTACAGGCTGTAAACTCTTCTCAACAAATTCCCTCTCAACCATCTGAAGCTGCTGAATCAAAGAAGAAGATTGAAGAACAGAAGAAATCCCCAAGAAAGAAAGAACTGGCTAGAAGAACAAAAAGGAAACTGGATGTTGTTGACAAGGAATTGGAAGATCAATTTCCTAAGGAATCCACTCAAGCTAAAACTCAAGCATCAAAGCCCTCTGTGGTATTTGAAGACATAAGGGTGGTGGACCCCTACAGGAACATACATGGAGAGCCTATTGTGCCAAAGGATGAGCCAATAGAGTGGGATAAATTACCAATTCCTGACTTCAACTTGCCAATTCTTACTAAGCCAAGAAGGACAAATCAAGGGCAGTCAAGAAAGTGAAGCAGTCACCTCTCAAATCCAAGTCAGTAGTCAAAGCTCAACCCAAGGTCAACAGGGGAGACTACTTGTACTTGTGTGACATCAAAGGATTCTCAGATCTAAACCTTTATCTGGATGAACTCGATGAAGTAAGGGCAATTGATGCATACAGAAACCTACCTGAAAGGTTGGTGTTCAAGTACAAAGGAAGAAGGGAGATGCAGTGGCCTCTTCACAGGATACTTCAAGAAAGCCAAGCTGTGTTGATCAAAGTCTATTCATCCTTCAAGAAAAACTTTGGGTTCAATGTAACTGCCAGAAGACTAGTATTGAAGAAGATTGAAGAGCTGAGGAGTGTTAGAGCTAAAGATGCACTCCCAAAGACTCTAATCATCCCATACACAGGGAGAAGAGTGCATCTAAGGCCCTACTGGCTGATGGAATTCATGGATGACAAGGATGTGAGAAGATTCTTCAGACTAGAAGACCAATTGAGTATCTCTAGCAATGAGACTCTCTTGGAGATGCAAGAAATGCTAGATCTCTCAGAATCTGATGAACTAGAATTCCACAGGCAGCTCCAGAATCAAATTGAAGAAAACAACAAAAAGCTTGGAAGAAGATCCAGACCTTCAAGAAACTAGAAAAATCTGCTCAGGCTAGAGGAACATCTTGAACTGACTGTGAGCCAAACCTTGTACATTTTGTTTAATGGAAGCACTTTCAGTTTTATCTACTTATCTTTAAAGATATATGTTTAGGATGTTTTGTCATCATCAAGTATCTCTTAATTTATGGCTACAATTCCAGTAGACATAAATTGGGGGAGATTGTTGTGCTTATGTTGTGTACTTGATGATTTCATAAACAAAACATCTAAGTAGATTTTACTTAGTGAAATAATGTAGCACTCGACGGATAAGAATTATAGTCCCGACGGATGACTCATTATAGTCCCGACGGATGATTAACTTATTATCCATCGAGTGAGTAGCTTATGTAATAATAAGTTTGTAGCACAGTGATGTATGCACCTTTGTATAGAATCTGTAGTAGCGTATAAGTCATGTTGACTTTAACTAGATATGCAGATTAGGTTGATTAACTGTACATAAGTAATGTCTTGTAATTCTGTATAAGTGAAATGAAGTCAAGTGCCAAAATAGCTACCGACGGATGATTAACAAAGCCTTCGACGGATGATCAAATGACTATCAACGGATGTTTAACATAGCAGTCGACGGATGATCAATTAAGTCATCGACGGATGATCTAAAAGTCGACGGATGATCATATCAAGAATTCAAACATCAGTTGAACAGTGAAAGCTGACACACAGCCATCGAGTTGGATACAAACACATTGTGGAAGCCCATTAACTGGGTAATAGAGGACGAAAAGCAGCAAATATTAAGACTGTTAGATTTTATATTTGTTCAGTCTTTTTGACTTTGTAATCTTGGTATTATATAAACCAAGAGAGTAGCAAATAGAAAAAAACACTGAGATAGCTGAGAGAAACTCAAAAACAGAGAAATCTTTGTAAGCATAATCTTTAGCATTTCCTGTATTCTCAGTAGTTCTATTTTGTAAGCAGCTGTGAGCACTTCTGCACACAGAGTCCTCTCGATATATTATATATATCTCTGGTGGAATTGTTTAAATCCACCAGAAAGTTTTTTAAAGACTCTTGTTTTTAATTACTTGTGTTTTGATTCATTCAAGTTTATATTCAGCATTATGCTAATCAAAACAAATATATCAATAATCGAGTTGAACATTTTTATTTCAAGAAAAAGGTTCAAGAATTCCATTCAACCCCCCTTCTGTAATTCTTGCTTCATTGTTAAGGGACTAACACTTTCTTTTAAATTTTTCACAACACAACAGATTACCAGTATGCCGGTGTGGAACTTAGTCACTTGCAATCGTGGGGAGAACCCCTTGCAGCTTTGTCTCAGGTGGACCAGAATATTCAGATAGGTATAAGATCTTCGTAGTTATTATTGTGACCTCGTGTAGAGGTTACGAATAATTGATTGAGATCATGTACAGACATTTGAGTTGTAATAAAAGAATATTACACTTTGTACATCATTTCTAAGGCTGTAACTTTTGGGTGTGTGTGTGAGATTGGAGTCTGTTGGATTATTGAATTAATAAAGGTTATACATGATTGAAGGATGGCGTGACGACCCAGATTCCTGACCCCGGATTTGGAAGCGTTACAGAAATGGTATCAGAGCAATAAGTTATAGTACTTAGAGATGAGAGTGTTAGGATTTTATCTAGATGCGAGATTGCGTAAGAGCTCATATAGAGTTCATCATTGGACTACGGTATGTAGCCCTAGTGTGTAGGTTAGGAAAGTGTATATTTGAGATATTAAAGTACGACTAATAGAACCATTGGAGATTATCACAATGATGAGAAGAAAAATTAGAATCATATATGATTTGTCAAGGCTGTGGATTTAGAACTCGGATCTGAGTCTCCAGGGAATTTAGGGTAAAGACGGTATTACCAGCACCATATGTTCATTTGGATAACGCGAGTCTTGTTACTCGTAGTTTCTTTATAGGTTGCCCATAAGGGGAATCACATGTGAGAACCATGAAGTCTAATTATTAATATACAATTGAGGTTATTGACCCAAACTAGTTAAAGATCATTTTACCAATGAGGACCTGAATACCGTATGAATAACGAGTTCTCAAGAAATATTGACCAATATACCCTTGAGGATTTTATTTCCGTTAAGAAAGATTGAGTGTAAAATAAGGACGTTATCATAGGAGGAGCACACTACATGGTTATGAGTGTGCTTAACATGTAAGGTTATGATGGTTTAGCTCAAAAATTAAGAGCGTCGAGAATTGATGGCATGTCTACAATTAAATGGTGTGTGATTATAATGAGCGACGGTTCGATCTTAGAACCTACTACAAGGACTAAGGAGAGACCAGTGAGTCTAGAAGAAATTCTTCGATAAAAATATTGTCAAAGACTACATACATATACACTCTATATATTCAGTAACTTATGTTCACTTACACACACATGCCACCAAACTTATGGACTGTATTGAGATCCCTGACAGATCTCTTTGATCTATTCCCAGGGGGAACTGACCACTTATAATTAGTAACGGATGCATGTAGCAGGCCCCTATCGGCTTAACATATGCTTTTGGAATAATTCTGAGTAAGGTCTTCGAGGTAAAACACTAGAATGACAATTATACTTGTGAAAGTCAAGTTAGTAAGCGACTTTAAAATGATGTTGAGGGAGACACTAGTTGAAACATGGAATTACAAAAACGAAGAGATGTGATCATCTTCTGATGGATAATGACGAGGGTTAGGATAATCAGTGATTTATTTTGGCATCTACTCACCGTCTAACTACTCCCTCCAAACTGTTTATCATTGTATTTCCTTGATAAGTCATAGCAGGCGACCCTTTTTATTTTTCTACCTTGAACTTCTGATATGACCAACAACTTGAATAGCCTTTCCCCGCATCGGGAGATGTTCAATTCGTTTATTTGATCCATGAACTTCTATTTAAAGTTTATGATTATCTTATTCCGGCTCAGACCTGTTATACTTTCTTTCAAAATTTTTAAAGGAATTTCTTTAACTAACTTCTTGAGTAATCGACGAATATTCCTTTGAGAATATTAACATTTGATTTCCTTCATACTTACACTCTTCGCTCGAGCTTGTATTTATTATCTATTTAAGGACATTGATCATCTTATATCCAGAAATTTATCGTGAACTTTTATTCAATTCGAGATGACGTTGTATATTGAACATTGAAATCAAAGTAGGGATATCAGTTTGATATTGGTTACAAATTCAATTATGCCCAAGAAATTGATGAAGTATGGGTACGGTGACACCGTTGAGTGAACCGTTTTATTAATAAGAAATGATTGATGAGAGGCTATCGATTATTCAAATGCCAAGACCACTAGATTCAGAGTTACAATGGCCTGTCTCGGCCCAAACTTCAAAACTCGTCATCCAGGAAGCCACAAATTTATTCAGTGGCTTATGCTTAGTTGCTTATGTTCTCACGAACGACTAGTCAATTGTCCTAACTAGTCGAAAATTTAATTATTACGATGGAAACCTATCTAATTATCCTAGCCAGTTGCTATGTGACAAACCAATTGAACTGGCTATTTTCTTAGCCGGTTGATAATATTGCTTGATATGGACTAGTTATTATTTTTCTAGTTCCACTTCCAATCAAATTTTTATTATTACACAATGCATTATATATGCAAAATCAATTATTGATAAATTTTCAAAGAATGATTTAACTGAGACCTAACTAGGTCGCCCACTCAAACGAGAATTCATATTCAGTTTTATGAAATATTATGTTCATGAACTGTTCTATTCTTTCGTTTATATAACGATTATCCAATTAAAATCATAAAGTGATTGAAGAACAATATACTTCCTTATTTGTTAAACATTGAATAAAATTCCTTCTTTCAAAATAGCATCATTTTGAGACCTCAATGGTTAACCTTTGGTTGAGGATGTTATTCAAAATTTCTTTCATTATTCGAAAAGAAAAGTATTTTTTCAATCGGGAAATCTTACAAGTATCATTCGTATGATGGTATTATTCACCAATCTTGGCTTTCAATGGATATTCTCTATAATATCATAATATAAAACTCTAAGGACATGGAAGAATAATCCTTATTGGATTCTTTCTTCCAATTTATATATCTTTTGAGTGTTACGACTCTTTTATTCAGAGCTCATTATTTCTTCAAATATTAGATTTTAAAATCTTGTTAAGATTGTCTAAATTACATCAATGTAATATACGGGAAAATTATGTGAATATTTTGTGTTAAATAAATAAATCTAATGTGTTATATGAGTTTAAAAAGATCATTGCTATATTATGGCATGTTATAATTATTATTTGTGTTCCCGTGTGGACCAGAATTTTTTTTCGATTAATTAATATGTGTTTAAACTGCATTTATGTGAATCGATCTGCAATCGGGACGCGTGTTTATTTGCGTCTTTATGGAGGTACTCGTTTTATCTCGTTTTATGTGCGTTTGAATGCATTTTATGTGTTTTCGGGGTTTTCTGCTAATTTAGGAATCATTCCTGTTTTTCAAAAATCAACGGACCCGGACTCCACCGGGATGTCAAAGCCCACAAAATTCATGTTTTTATTTTTATAGAATTATACGTATTTCAAATACCCAGTATTTTTGGATTTTTGGATTATTCATAATTTTTGGGGAATTTTGATATAAATGTTATATTCTTTGGCTTTTAAAATTATTTCCCATAATTATTATTTTGGGGCCTAATTATTTTAATTAAGGGATAAAACACCCTTAATTTATTTTAGGGTATTAATTTTGCAGATAAGATAAATAGCTGCAGATTTTATTTATTTTTATTAAAAATTTCAGAAAATAGAAAGAAACCAAGAACAAAGTTTGGCGGTGAAATTCTTGAGCATAAGTTTTGGTCAATGATTGTGGGTGATTCTGATATCTGTTTTTGATGCTCGAATAACCAATCCGAAGCTCTCATCGAGCTCTTTGTGTTGATATCAATTTCATTTTCTGAAGGTAATCGAATCTTAAATTTGATTTTTCATGTTGATGAACATGAATTTGAATCTTTGGGTTTTTTGGAGAGTTTTGATTGATTTTGATGTTACAGATAGTTTTACCGTGATTATGGGAGCCGATTACTGTATAAATTTGCACCGTTCTATTGCGAAATCATGTTAGTCGAGTTCTTGGGTTTTTGAGTTTTTAATTTTGATTTTTCAAGATTATTGATGAGATATTTGCAAGTTTTGATCATTGTAATCAATTATAGGTATTAGTAGCTTTAATTTGCTATATTAATCACGAAAATTGGTTTGGGTTTCTGTAAAATCAATAATTTTTCGGTAGGCTCACCGGAAAGGTTCGAGTGTTGATCGGAATAGACGATTCTGGTTGTGTTTGTTTCTGTCATGGCCTAATCTGGATAGCGGTTGTGTGCGAAATAGTTTGGTATAAAGAACTTGAGTGATTGGAGTGTTTTTGGCCAAAATCGGAGTTTCACCGTATTCTTCCCGTTGGCCGGAATCTGGGAATTCCCCAAAAACCGGTTGGAAGTCCGGCCAGCTTCATTTGAACCTGTTAGCGTTCTATCCGACCCGTTGGGTTTTAATTCAGACTCGGTTTTGATCCCTATAATCCCGAAACCCTATATCAACTTCTGTTTGTACAATTTTCAGATTTAAATAAATCAAAATTCATTTTATTTTCTAAAATTCATTTCTTTCAGTTTCAAAATTATTTAATTATTATTTTTAAATTCTAAAAATCATTTAGTTATTTATTTTAAATTCCAAAAATTATTTTCTTTTATTATTTTCAAAAATCCAATTTGATTTAGTTATTTATAATTTATTTTAGTTAATTATTTATGAATTTAATTAAATCATTTAATCAATTAATTTTATTTATAAATAGTTAAATAAAATGTAAATTATTTATATTTAATTCAAATAATTCCTAAAAAATATTTTTAAACTTTTTAAAAAAAATTATTTTGGTATTTAAAAATCAATTAATATTATTATTAATTGATTTATTTCTATTTATTTCTTATTTTATTCATAATAAATAAACCGTTCGTCCGTTTAATATGAAACGAACGTGTATAGACTCATAAAAATGTTACGCTTTCGATAAAAATACTTTCGAGACCTAATTTCTTTTATAATGCAAGGTTATTTGATTTGTGAATCATTTTGAGTCAGATTCTGACCGATAAATACTATTATTAACCTCATTTCAATTCTAAATGTACTGAGACCTATGTTTTGACAATGTGACTTAAGTGTTACGTGAATTATATGATTACATGTTATATGAATAACATGATTACGTGTTACATGATATGCATGCTATTTGTTTACAGTTTTAAATTGCCATGATTAGTTATAAACGATCGGGTAGACGTCAAGACGTATAGTTACATCAATTGAGTTTGGTTCTCTCAATTAAGATAGTTGATAGGGAATAAAATAAAGCCTGATTGTGTAATTAATATCGCATTAATTATATCAGAATTGGGCTGACAACTAGGCCCATTAAAAAAGGGCCCAAAACCCTGAATATTAATTAATTTCATAATTAATTAATAAGGGATAAATCAGCTGATAAATTAAGTCCAGATAGAAATATAATTCGTTGAAGATTGGCCTTCAAGGAACCTCATGGGATAAGTAATCAATTTCCTACCTCTTAGGACTCCAATGTCCACTATAATTCTGAGACTTGCCCACCAAGTCTCCTAGATCTAGTCCAATTCAAGGACTTTCAATATCTATATAAGGGGTCTCATCCCCACCAATCAGAACTACGTTTTTTGACTTGATCCTTGGCAATCAACAAGGTATGTAGGCATCTTGTTAAGGCAGATTGAGTCACGAGACACAAGAGCAGTCAAATAGAGCCTCGAAGCTCACGAACCCTAGTAGTAAGTACAACAATTAATATACCCTAGTTTTTAATCCATAACATTTGGCGCCGTCTGTGGAAAAGTACAACAATAACCATGGTGAGAACACGAAGAGGAAACACCACCCCTGGAGGAGGAACACCAGCTAGGACGACCCAAATGATTTCGTCAATAGTGGAGATACCTCCGCATTCAATCTATGCCGCCACCCAAGGAGGAGTCCAGGTAGGGGCAACTGAACCTCAGCCACAAGGGACGATTCCCCCGGCTCCTCGAGGGACGAATTCCCAACTTCAGCAGCTACATACACCTGTGAATTCTCAACCCATTGGGTATGAGTATTCAACTATTGTGACCACTAACCCCCCCTTATGGGATGCCCCTTTATCCCGAGGTTGGAGGAAGTGGGCATGCTAATCAGAGTGAAGCACAAGGGCAGACGCCCCAATATATACGTGGTTTAGCTTCAATCCCGGAGGATCAAGAATTTTCTGGTCCTTACACTGAGAGAGACTTTGAATCCTCGGATGTTGATGTGGCCCCAAGAAGGAGGCGTGCTGGTAAAGAGCCGATGCCTGATGGTAACCAGCGCCCTAGGAGCACCCGAGGGACGAATCCCCAAGAAGTGCAAGAGAGAATCAGGGCTTACGAGGCTGAGATTTAAAGGCTGGCGCGTAATTTGGAGGTGCACCAGACCTCCAAACCCCCACTACCTCCAAGGGGGAGAAATCCTCCTCCAATCATAGACCTGGATGGTCCACTACAGAGAAGGGTTGTTGTCCCGAGGGCTGATCCAAGTAAACTTCTTCCCCTAGGAGATCCTGATGATCCTACTCCCCCATTCACTGAAGAAATAATGAACGCCCATATCTCAAGGAAATTCAAGATTCCCACCATCAAAGCTTATGATGGCACTGGAGATCCCGCTAACCATGTCAGGACGTTCTCTAACGAACTGTTGTTGCAGCCCGTGAACGACGCTATTAAGTGTCGGGCCTTTCCTCAAACCCTGTCGGGAATGGCTCAAAGATGGTATAGTCGTTTTCCCCCGAATTCTATTGGGTCCTTCAGAGAACTAAGTCAGGATTTTATTAAGCAATTCATCAGCGGGAGAGTGCATGAGAAAAGTTCAGCATCTCTCATGAGCATTGTGCAGGGAGCAAAGGAATCCTTGAGAGACTATTTGAATCATTTCACAAAGGAAGCTTTAAAGGTAGCTATGATAGCTCTGCAACAGGGAACTAGGGACGAGTTCTTCAAGATGTCCTTGGCCAAGCGCCCCCTGAAAGTATGTTGCAGCTCCAAGATAGGGTCGGGAAATACATCAAAGTGGAGGAGAGCATGAGGAAGACAATAGTAAACAATGAGCCCGCTGGAGGCAAGAAGCGAAAGACTGATCTGGAATATATTGCTAAGGACAAGTATCCTAGGACTGAGCAAAACTCTGAGTCAACCCCGAAGAAGGGAGGACCTGGGCAAAAGTTCACTGAATATGCTAAGCTGAATGCTCCTATAAGCCAGATCTTGATAGAAATTGAAAGGGAGAGAGATATTCGTTCACCTAAACCCCTAAAGGCTGATCCTACCAAGCTAGATAAAAGCAAATATTGCAGGTTTCACAAGGATGCTGGTCATGACACCGATGAGTGTAGACAATTGAAAGATGAAATAGAGTTCCTCATTCGGAAAGGAAGATTGAGCAAGTACACTGGAGATGGAGGAGATAGGAACAACAATGGTAGAAAAAAATTTGAAGATCGTAGGAGGGACCAAGATGATCAGGGGCGGAATCCCTAGCCTAGGGGACCGGTGATAAATGCAATCTTTGGAGGAC
Source organism: Apium graveolens (assembly GCF_009905375.1). NCBI lineage: Eukaryota > Viridiplantae > Streptophyta > Magnoliopsida > Apiales > Apiaceae > Apium > Apium graveolens. The sequence goes on from NC_133650.1 coordinate 55,596,274, forward strand.
CGCGACCCTGAGGGCCCGTGATAAATATAATTTTTGGAGGACCAACTGCTGCTGGATTATCCAGGAACTCCAGGAAAGCGTATACAAGAGAGATTATGCATATTGTTGGGGAAGCCCTGAAGAGGGCCAGGACAAGAGTAACAATGGCATTTGATGATTCTGACTTGGAGGGTGTGAAATTTCCTCATAACGACCCGCTGGTCATAACACCAATAATAGGGAATATCCCGGTGAAGAGGGACCTTGTAGATAACGGTGCCTCGGTGGACATTTTACTTCATGATACCTTTTTAAGGATGGGTTACAATAATTCTCAACTAACCCAGACGGATATGCCAATATATGGATTCACAGAAGTGGAGTGCCCCGTGGTAGGGATAATTAAGTTGCCAACTACCATAGGTTAGGAACCAAGGGAAGCAACTCAGATGTTGGACTTTGTGGTGGTGAAGGCTAGTTCAACTTACAACGCGATCATGGGAAGAACAGGAATACATTCCTTCAAGGCAGTCCCTTCCTCCTACCATTCAGTGATGAAGTTTCCCACCCGGAATGGGATTGGAGAAGAGAGAGGAGATCAAAAGATGGTAAGGAGTTGTTACATGGCCTCTCTTAGGGAAGATGGAGTTGGGGGCAGGTTCTGCCTATTGAAGATCCGGATAACCGTGAAAATGATGAGAAAAGAGGGAAGCCAACATAAGACTTGGTTTCGATTCCTTTGGCTCCTGAGGATCCTGAAAAAGTGACTTTCGTTGGAGCAACACTAGAGGAACCCCTTAGAGGGAAGTTGGTAAAATTTTTGCAAGAAAATAGTGATGTGTTTGCATGGTCGGCAGCTGATATGCCAGGCATAGACCCAGAACTGATCACTCACAAGCTGAATATGGATCCAAATCGAAAGACAATGAAGCAAAAGAAAAGAAGTTTTGCTCCAGAGAGGCAAGAGGCTATTAAAAAAGAAGTAGAGAAGCTCTTAGAGGCTGGTTTCTTTGAGGAGATACAATTTCCAGAATGGTTAGCAAACCCTGTGATGGTAAAGAAGGCTAATGGAAAATGGAGGATGTGTGTGGATTTCACCGATTTGAATGACGCATACCCCAAGGACTGTTTCCTATTGCCAAGGATAGATATATTAATGGATGCTATATCTGGACATGCGATGCTGACCTTCATGAATGGATTCAGTGGATACAATCAGATCAAGATGCACAAGGACGACATCCCAAAGGTATCATTCATCACTGACTTTGGTGTTTATTGTTACCTGGTTATGGCATTTGGTCTCAAGAATGCAGGAGCCACCTATCAAAGGTTAGTAAATAAGATTTTCAAGGATCTTATTGGCAAGACCATGAAAGTTTATGTCTATGACATGTTAGTCAAAAGTCTAGTAAAGACTGATCATATAACCTATTTAAGGAAAGCTTTTGAGGTCCTAAGATACCGCAAAATGATGCTAAATTCTGCAAAGTTTGCTTTCGGAGTGGGATCTGGAAAGTTTTTGGGACTGATGGTCTCCAAGAGAGGAATCGAGGCCAACCCCGATAAAATAAAGGCAATCTTGGACATGGAGCCACCAAAGACTATCAAAGATGTTCAAAAGCTCACTGGAAGGATTGCTGCATTGGGGCGATTCATATCCAAATCTGGGGACAAGTGTTTGTCGCTCTTCAAGTCCTTGAAGAAGGTTAAGGATTTTGTATTGACTGAGGAAAGCCAGAAGGCAATCGAAGAATTAAGGAAATAAATGGCCCAGGCCCCATTGTTGGCCAAGCCAGCTCTGAATGAAATCTTATACTTGTACCTGGCCATTTCAGAAAATGCCTTGAGCGCTGTATTGGTTAAGGAGGAACTTAAATTCCAGAAACCTTTATACTATGTTAGCAAAATTCTGCATGGGGCTGAGTTGAATTATTCAACTATTGAGAAGTTTACTTTAGCCTTGGTAATGGCTTCAAGAAAGTTGTGTCCTTATTTTCAGGCTCATCAAATTGAGTTGCTAACAAATCAACCATTGAGAAATATTATTCATAGTCCTAAGGCTAGTGGGAGGATGATTAAGTGGACAATAAAGTTGGGAGAATTTGACATCAAGTACAAGCCACGAACGGCAATAAAAGACCAGGCATTGGCTGACTTCGTGGTGGAATGTACCATACCCAACCAAGAAGTCGGGGGCAAGAAGATAATATACCTCCAAACACAGAAGGTGATAAAGGAGACAAAGAAAAGGATGTTAAGAAAAAGGAATATTGGGTTCTCTATTTCGATGAAGCATCAAAAACAAATTCAAGTGGAGCAGGGCTAGTTTTGAAAAGCCCCAATAGGTTCTTGATTGAATATGATATAAAGCTAGACTTCCCAAATACGAACAATGAAGCAGAATATGAAGCTCTGATAGCTGGCCTCGGCCTAGCAGGAACACTGAGAGTCAAGAACTTAAAAGTCTGTGGAGACTCGAAGTTGGTCATATCCCAGGTCAAGGGAGAGTTTGAGGCAAGGGATGATATAATGGCTAAGTATGTCCACCTAGTAAGGGTTGTGATGACTCAATTCAATGAATGCCATATTGAGCACATTCCAAGAGAGGACAATGCTGAGGCAGATGCATTATCAAAGTTTGCTTCATCTGACATAGAGGAAAGTTTAGGAAGTGTATACTTCCATATTTTGAAGACATGGAGCATTGATGTTAAGCTTGCAGCTCCTATAGGACTGGGCACGTCATGGATAGATCCCATTAAGGCTCATATTCAAACTGGTTGGCTGCCAAATAACGTGACTGAAGCCCGAAAGTTGGCTGTTCGAGCACTGAGATACTCCTTGATCGATGGGATTTTGTACAAAAGATCTTATGTAGTTCCTTACTTAAGATGTCTCAGGCCCAATGAGGCACGCCTGGCTCTTGAATAAATATACAAAGGTATCTTTGGGCAACACTTGGGGGGCAGAGCATTGGCTCATAAGATAACCCGTTTAGGCCTCTATTGGCTAGAGATGTTGGACGATGCCAAAGAGTATGTGAAGAAGTGTGATTGTTGCCAGAAACATGCACCTATTGTTCGATAACCCCCCTAGATGTTGACTTCCATCAACTATCCCATACCCTTTGCCATATGGAGAATGAATATATTTGGGCTTTTCCCCATGGCCATGACACAAAGGAAGTTCCTGATTGTAGCCATTGATTATTTTACTAAATTGATTGACGCCAAGCCTTTGGCCAAGATCACAACTAAGCAGGTTGCATAATTCCTGTGGGAAAACATCATGTGCCGATATGGAATTCCCTGTATCCTAGTTACCGATAATGGAACACAGTTCAATAATGAGAAATTCAAGAAGTATTGTGAGGAGAATGAAATTGAGTTGTGATTTACCTCTATGGCTCACCCGCAAGCCAATGGGCAAGCGGAAGTGGTAAATCGAATAATCCTGGATGGACTTAAGAAGAAGATCGAGAAGTCAAGAAATAAATGGGTGGATGAAATACTCCCAATACTATGGGCCTATAGGACTACTTGTAGAATCACAACTAGAGCTACTCCCTTCATGTTAGCATATAGGGCATAGGCGGTTGTTCCTGTGGAGATATCACATTCGTCTCCCAGGATCCAAGCTTTTAATGCTGAGGAAAATTAGGAGGGGCAAAGATTAGCCCAAGATCTAAGTGATGAAGTACGAGATGAGGCACATGCGAAGATAGTGGAATATCAGAAAAAGGCTTATTCTAATATAACCTAAGGGTTAAGGAAAGGTTCTTCAAGCAAGGTGACTTGGTTCTGAGGAAGGTGGAAGCTTCCGGTGTTCGGAAAAAAGGAAAACTTGCCCCAAATTGGGAAGGGCCATACAAGGTCAAAAGTGTTCAAGGAAGAGGAACCTACAAGGTGGAGACTATGGATGGTTATGAAGTCCCAAGAACCTGGCACGTGCAGAACCTGAAGGTTTACTATATGTAAAATGGTTGAGCACGATTCTCACTTGTCAAGATGACAAGTAGGTTGAAAAGCACCTTGAAGCTTTGCTTGCTTAGGATTACATGTTTTAGTTTTATTTTTTAAGTTTGAGGTTTATTAATACTTGTGTAAGGGATGAATCCAACAGTTTATGAAATTTAGAAAGTTTCCGAAATATATTTAACAAACCCCTATGGTATGGAAAGTAAACTAAGTGCATGAGATAAAAGCATAAAGTTCGATTAATAAGACTGGTTCAAATAAGAAATACAAAGTCTGATAAATAAAGTCTCAAAGATAAAGTAAAATAAATAAGCCACACAGGGCTACAAAATCTCTAAGGAGCGGAGGTCCCCTCGGCATCCATATCATCATCTCCGCCACTCTTGCGGGATGTCTCAGTGGTCCCGGAGGAAGAAGAGCTATGATCGGCTGAGGGCCGAGAAGATGACTCGGGAGGAGGAAGAAGTGGGGCCTGAGGAGCACGGTCTGAGACAACCACACAGGTGCGAAACCTCTGTAGTAAAGCCTTATCATCAGAGCAGATTAGTCCGCTGGGTTGATGTCAGGATAAGCCTCGTTCACGGTTCCAAGGCCGTGTCCCAGCCAGTCCTAAAAAACCCAGGGAACACTGAGTCATCCCTCACTCTCATAGACTGAGTGAACTCCTCCGATTCCAAATAATTATCTATCACCTTGTCCTTGTCAACCCTCAGCACGACCAGCTCAACGTTAGATTCTCCAAGCTCCTCCTCCTTGCGCTTCAACTTCCTTTCCAAAGAAGCGTACTTCCTCTACTACTTCCTAAGGGCATTGTCAGCCTTTTCCGAGGCCCTCTTCCACGATTCAGCTTGCCTTACAGCGGCTTGGAAGTAGGCGTTATACTGAAACGAAATAATAAACAAAGATATAAGGCAAGTGAATGCTACAAGTAAAAAGAGAGTAAAATTTTAAGAAAGGGTCATACCGAGGCCAAGGACTGAGCACCCATGAGCTTTATCCTCTCCAAGTCTGGGGTAGCCATAACATCAGTGAAGTTCTTGGGGGTTACACCGTGGTAGGACCAGTCCAAGGCATGCTTTGTCGATCCAACCACAGTATCCCCTCGGCGAAATCCCCAAAGAGGCTGGAAAGCACCAGTGGCAGCAGAGACAGGAGCAACAGCAGAGATAGGAGCATATGGGGCTTCAGTTCCCTCAGAAGGAGCCCCATAAGCTCCTTGTGCTTCCTTAAAAAGCTAGGCTCCGTAGCCTTCCCCCGGGTGTTCAGTCCCGCAAGCCGAGCCTTCTTCATCCTCACGGTTTCTTCAACGACAGGCATGTTATCCTCATTGATTTCCTTAGCAGCTGCAAAAATAAGAGAAAAACAAAAATAAGTGGTGTCAATAATGTATGGAAGAAAGTAAAAACAAGAAGGGAAGAAAAATGCCCTGAGAAGAAACTGAGGAGAGCCCCACTTGCATAAGGGAAAACTCCTCTAAAAGAGTCCAGCTAGGAATGGCACCATCATCCCGAATGAGCTCATTATAAATGATAGTCTCCTCGGGGGTTAGGTGAATGGATTTGAGGCTACCATCGCTAACCTTCCCGAAGGAAGATCTGAAGAGGGTGCCTCAGTCCCCATTCTCCCACCTTAACCCGACAAAACTACTCCTCCAATGTTGATTATTGTCGGGAATGGAAGCACTATTAAAAATATGTTTACACTTGGGCCTTTGCTTAATGTAGACCCAACCACGGATACTTTGAGAACTATTATAACACTGGAAGATTTTCCTAAAGACCGCTACTGACAAAGGAAAACCTCCCTAAGACAGGAGACCATGAAGCATAAAATGTTCCTCCAAGCATTTGGAGGAAGCTGATAGGGGTTGATTTGCAAGTTTGCTAGCAAGTGGGGGATAAAGTCGTAGAAAGGAAACCTAAGCCCAGCATTAAGGGCATCTGTGTAAATAAAAAGAGTGTCTGGTTTCCAGTGGCAAGTACGATCACCACCACTAACAAGAACTAGCCTAAGGGGAGGACAAACGTTATAAAGTGCATTCATTTCATCAAAATCTATATTGTTCCAAGTGTTACAATAGTCAAACGAATCAAGATGTGCATTAGAGGGATACTCATCCCCTCTAGTGTTAATCATATCTAGTAATGACATGTAAGAAGAGCGGATTTCGATATCGTTACCTCATTTTGAAGCAGAGGCGATCTTAGCCGCTCTCTTGGAACTCTTGTCTGCCATTGATGGAAATGGAAGAAAGCTTGAAACCTTGGAAGGGAGGAAGGCCGGAAAAGGCTAGAAAGATCGCCGAAAAATTCCTAAGGGGAGATGAGTATTGAGAGTAGGGAGGGGATTTTGAGAAGTGAGGAGGAATGAAATGAGAAGTGTGCGGATATCACACTCACACCTCACTCTTATATAGCCTCTAGGATGGCAAATTGGGCCTGAAAAAAGCCCATATGAGCCCAAAGAAAAATATGGAATATTCTAGAGGATTCTGGGAAAATATAAATAAAAACTTGAATTCTGGAAGAATCCAGAAGAAACTGGAAGCCAATTTAGTAAAAAGGAAAAATCTTCGGAAATTCCAGAATATTCTGGAATTTGGGTTTTGTAATAAAGGCCCAACCCAAATTTTACTGGGCCTGGGAGTATAAAGCCCAGTATAAAGGTCCAAGTTAGAAAATATGGATTATATCAAGCCCAAGTCCTGGGCCCAAGTTCAAAGGAAAATGATCAACAATCTATGGACCCAACATAAAAATTGGAAGGCCCAGTAAATGGCCCAAAAGAATGGAGGCCCAGTAAAAGCCCAATTCCAGTAGAGTTCCAAGTCCACAATAAAAGGATAAATAAGTTGGAAGTTAATATTAAACTTTGAACAGAGTTCCGGACAGATTTTTAGTCGAACATTCCTGATCGAATAACTCCACGATCAGGAAATTAAGGCCCATTTTCAGTCAGAAATATTGCTACAACTCAGAGTCCTGACCGAAATTCGATCAGAATTTCTGATCGAAGACTTCCAGTCAAAAATCCCCACGACCAAGGCAAATGGGCCTTTAATTCGGTCAAGATTAAGGTCAAAAAACAAAGATAAATCCTGACCAAAATTCGGCCAGGAATTTCAGTCGAATATTTCTGCTCGAAAACCCTTCGACCAGGATAAAATAAAGGGCAAATTCGGTCAAAAACAAATATTCTGAAAGAATTCGGTCAGGATTCTCATTGACAGCTTCTCCTCGAAAATACCTTCGACCAGGGCATAACAGGGGCTAATTCGACCAGGATCCTGGTCGAATGGTATTCTTGGTCGAATTGTATATAAAAAAAGAGGGAAAAAATTCCTGAAAAATTGCAGAAAATTCAGAAAATTCCAGAAATATCAGAGATTATGAATATATTTTCTGGAAAGCAAGAAATAAATTCCAGAAATTATGAAAAATTACTGAAAATTTCTGGAAAATTAAGAATAAGTCCGAAAATTAAGGATAAATTCTGAAAATTGGGAGTAAATTCCAGAAATTAAGGAAAAATCCCAGAACATTAAGGAAAAATCCCAGAATTAAGGGAAAATTCCTGGAAATTAAGGATAAATTCCAGAAATTAAGGATAAATTCCATAATTAAAGGGAAAATTCCAGAAAATTAGGAATAAATTTTAAAAATTAAGGAAAATTCCCAGAAATTAAGAGAAAAATTCCTGGAAATTAAGGAAAATTCCCCAAAATTAAGGGAAAATTCCTAAAAATTAAGGTAACTCCTAAATAATAGGAATAAAGGCAAGTCGTTATAAATGTGTAGGTCGCTCCGCACTTTACGCAAAGACGATACCCTGTAAGGGAACGAATAAACTTAACTTCTACGAAATCTTTTTACGGTTTCCCAGAAGTTGGGGGGGGGGGAGATAGGGAATAAAATAAACCCTGATTGCGTAATTAATATCGCATTAATTATAAGAGAATTGGGCTGACATCTAGGCCCATTAAAAAAGGGCCCAAAACCCTGAATAATAATTAATTTCGTAATTAATTAATAAGGGATAAATCAGCTGATAAATTAAGTCCAGATAGGAATATAATTCATTGAAGATTGGCCTTCAAGGAACCTCATGGGATAAGGAATCAATTTCCTACCTCTTAGGACTCCAATGTCCACTATAATTCTAAGACTTGCCCACCAAGTCTCCTAGATCTAGTCCAATTCAAGGACTTTCAATATCTAAATAAGGGGTCTCACCCCCACCAATCAGAACTATATATTTTAACTTGATCCTTGGCAATCAGCAAGGTACGTAGGCATCTTGTTAAGGCAGCTCGAGTCACGAGACACAAGAGTAGTCAAATCGGGCCTCGAACCTCACGAACCCTATTAGTAAGTATAATAATTAATATACCCTAGTTTTTAATCCATAACAATAGTCCTTTGGTTTATAGATTGAGTTGCAAAGAGTGCAGCCAAGTGTAAGACGAAGTTGGTAGCCAGCAGATATAAGCCAAGGTTATAGTGAGAAGTTATCAAGCATACCAGGCAAGTTCTGTATTATTCTAATTTCAGAATAGCTTAACCTTTTACTTATCAGATTGTTTAATCATAATCATGCAAGTATATCTTCCCTATTCTAAGTTCAGAATAGTTAAATGTTTTATATTTCGCTGAAATTACTCTATATAGTGGAACTTTGAGATGAGATTAGTGAATAACTCATTGTTCTAGTTATTTCGCCATCAGTTGTGGAGATAACTCCGAACCATGTGAAATAGGGAGTTATATTATTAAGGATGTCATTTGATTCGGCTCCTTTGATTAAAAATGTTTTATGGATTGGATGAATGCGTAAGTGACCGGGGCGGACGGTCCAGCGGAGGGCTATGTATTATATGAAATATTATGATACAACTTGTGCCATAGGTAGATATATTTCCTTTTATTCGAATACTCGTGTTTTGGGACATGTTTCTACGAACCATGATCCAGTGCTATCACACGGGCTGATCAACATGTGATAGTACGTCCGTCGGTGAAAGATTCCAATCTAAAAAAACTATCGTTTATTGTTCAGAGCTTGTTCAGCTTTTATTGTTGATTAAATATCACTGGTTATATCCTGTTATTCAGTTATTATCAAAATTATCATTTCAAGCATATATTTTATACTGCTTGCTGATCATTTTTTTTGCTCATACTTGTTTATTATTCTGATTCTTTAAGCTAGGCCAGAGCAGGCCTGAGTTCCAGGTTTGATCAGAAGTTGAGTGCTTATAAATAGTTGATATGTTTTTCCAGGTAGACTGTTTTGGGACGCTTGACTAGTCTAGAGGTTTGTAATAAAATTTGAATAGTTTGTAAAACTAAATACACTTATGGGTTGTAATAACATTTGGTTTATTTTAGTGTATGTTTCATACTATAACCTGTGATCGATTCGGTTGAATGCAAAAGGTCATATTTATTATATTATTCTGTTGTGTCTATTATATTGTGGTTTATCTATCAGTCACTCCCAAATCTAGACCCCGGATTTGGACCAATATCGTGAAAATCATTCTTCCAAGGCTGATTGCCTTCCGAACAAAGAGAGGTATAATTGTGAACCGATTGTTGTAATATGAGATTGAAAACTCTGTGCTATGATTGTGCAATTTGAAATATATGGATGGGTAAAATTATAAAAAGGTGCGTACGATATTTTTTTCAGAATGAGTACTTAATGGATTCAAGAACGCCCAAACCTGTATGAATTCGAAGAATAGGGTTTTCAAAAAGTGAAGGTAAGATTAATAACAACCCCGTGTTAGTAATACCTGAACACGAGGTAGAGGCTATAGTCAAATTGATCAAGGATTATAATTGAGAAATATATTATCATTAAGGAAAGGCTAATATAGTGGTCGACACTTTAAGTATGGAAAAGATAGATTGAGGATAACAAATTTCAGAACAACTAATGAGAAGGATCGCATGAATGAATTTTAAAGTTAAGATAATATGAAGAGAACCCTTTATTACGTAACAGGAAGAATTAATGATTGCTAGAAACTTAAGAGGATACTACTCATGACCGAATATGAAAAGGGATGGCATTGAGTAGGTAAGTAAGTACTCGACATGGTTGAAAATGAAAATGGAATGGCAAGGATTAAAATTTTGGCAATTGCGGCTTATAAATGAAATGAATGAGAGTAAGAGTTTATTTTAATAAATTTTGAAGGAGGATTATCAAGAGCCAAGTAAGCCATCATGCTATTTGTGGATTATAAGTTATGGGTTAAATAAAAACGCTTATTTTATTATATAAATGATAGATCTCCACTCGACAATATTATTATAAACACGGAAGGGATAATTGGTGACAGAGAGACCCCATGGTAATTGCGCCACGCAAGAACCCAAGATTTAATTTCACTACTGGATAATTTCCCAAAGTATTTTTTAAAAAAGAACGAGCAGAGGCACCACATAGAGTTTGCAGATCAACAAGTAGAACGAGAGAACTGTCGAAATAATTACAAATAAGTCAAGCATCGTACCTTTGATTAAGAATGTTAGGAGAATCGCCTATCATTAATAAAATTTTCGTGTAGTTACGCTTATTACGCGAGCCTATGGAAAATACCCGTCGATATCCCTTAAGAAGGACAGTGTGGAAAAATGAAGGATGTCATTGTTAGAGCTGACAAAAGGCGAAGAAGATCGTACACGCCCTTTAAAGGCCACTGGTAGCAGCTCCCAATAAACGCGGATACGTCTAAGGCGCTAGAGAGAGTAATGAATACGACTTTGAAGGTATCATAGCACTAGAAATGTCATACTGGGAAGGATTAAAGAAGTACAAAAAATAACGGAAGATGAGCATTTTGAGATTCTAAAATGTATCAACCAATTGCGTACAAAATGGTGATTCATTTGAGATGACCACGATGTGTCTTACATGACTGCGGAAGGAAATGCTAAACCCAACACCAAGCATGTGACAAAAGACGAGCATGTAGGACAACAATAAGGACTTCTTACATAAGCAATCGACAGAGATAATATATCGGAATGAGCAAACATTGAGGAACGAGACTTCAACGCGAGTAAGAGCGCGTAAAGGGAACTCAAAAGCGGGAGAAACATTCAAATAATGGAAGACATGATAATAGTACACGTTATAGGTTTTTAAAGGAAGATGAAAGTGACTAGCTTGTATTGATCGAATTACCGACAATAATGAGTTATCATGCGAGCACTGGAATGGCTAAAAATATTTGTACGGAAGAAAAAATTGTTCTCCCTTGGGTTGGGGAGAAGTTGGTAAGCGGAAGATACTTGGACTCGGGTTGAGTCAACAAACCAAAGGAAATCATAGACCTTAGCAGAATCCAGCTAGTGGCATCGTGGGATGAACAATAGGGATACATGGACCAGACTGTAAGGATGTAGATGTTAGGTCCCGAATTATCATAGAAGGGGGAGGTTGAATACGATAATCACTAAATTAAAAAAAAAATTCGAATCTTTAGCGGATATAGATTTAGTGCTCGATTAGTGGTTTCGTATTCTTGAGAAGAATAGTGTTTGGAACGATAAAAACAAGGAACACAAGATATCTGGGGAAGTATATATTCGTATATAAATCTGCGAGGGGTGTTGCTACACTCCGCTAAATAAATTAACCGGCTACAATCTAAGAAAAACAAAGTTCCTATCTTCTACAAAGATTTACAAATCAAATCCTATACAATGATCTAGATTTTGTTTGTACTAGGATTTAATTACCGGGTAACGATTATAATGCCCCTATGAATATAAAAGAATTAAATCGGGCATTATAACGTTACTCCGGTGAGAAGTTAAATGGATATATAAAAAGCTTGAACTTCTATGAAAATCTTTGCTGCTATTTTTCACCTCTCTTGGGAGAGAAAATGAACAGAAATAAATCCAATAGCTTGAATGCTTCTGCTGCAAAGTGTAGTCTTTTTATCCAATAAAATTGTGTGGCTGAGGAGAGAAGCACTTCTGTGGCGACCAAGAGTACAGGGGGCTTAGTTTATTTGTGTGGTGACCAGGGTGTGGTACTAGTATATAGTCAAACATAAAAAGAACAAGCCACCTGTTATTTACTTGTATGGCGACTTAGCTAGTATTACTAAACCAAAATTGAAGTTCTGGCGACTACTACTAGTGTCCGTGGCGACCACAGCACACTAGTAACTTAACTATACCAACCAAAAACAAACAAGTATATGTTTGTTTATTTCTTTTATTTGCCTTTTTTTCTTTTCTTTTTCTATTTCTTTTATTTTTCTTTTTCTCTTTTTTTGTTTTTTTTCCTTTTCCTTTTTTTGTTTTTCCTTTTTCTATTTTATTTTTCTTTTCTTTTTGTATTTTCTTTTAAGTTTAAATTGTAACTAAATTAATTTATAAAATAAACTTAAATATAACTCATATAAATAAATTAATTTAAATTTATAAAATAAACTTACTTAAAGTTTATAAAATAAATCATTTTAAATTAATTAAAAAAAATATATTAAAATCCATTAAATAAAATTTATTTAATAAAACAATTAAACTTTGAGCTTCGCCAGTCCCTTGAGTCGTTTAGCTGTATACCCTGTGCACCTCTTCTCGTACTTTAACAGATAGACGTTCAATCCAAGTACGTTCCTCAACTTAACAATTCTTCTATAAATAATACCCAGATTCCTTTCACGAGCTGTTGACACTTAGTGCAACTGGTCAGGTTCACAGATGACTAACCCCGATTCAAGTCTTCGTATTATAGACTTGATTACATTGTTAAGCTTGCAACAACTTTATCATTCAGACACTGACTGTCAATAAACAACTGTACTTTCACTGGAATCCTTTATGGTACGTTAGACAATGTCTTCATTAACCTCTGTCTATACCCTACCTTGAATTCTTCAGATTCCTATTCTTTGAACACTATCTATCTTCAATCAAAGTCAATACACTAAAATCTTCCGGTAGCACTTGTATACTGAATCTTCAACATTTTTGAAACCTTGAAAGTCTTTAACCTTTGTTCTACACTGAGGCATGATCATATTAATAAACTTCTTTAAGTGACCTTTAGACAGACTTTAGAACTTCTTCTAATCTTCCGATTCTTTATATTTGCCTTGTCTTCATTCTTCCTGATTTCTTGTGTAGACGTAGTATTATTAACAGGTCATGTTCTAGTGTTGTTATCGTGTTGAGTTATCACATAACTGTTCATACAGCTACGCAGTCTCACCAATAATCTCCCCCTATTTGATTGTTAAACCTAACAAACAAATTAAATAGAGAGGATAACTCAACTAACAACTAGAATATGTAATGTACCAGGACTTGTAAATAATGCTACTGGTTTTCTGGATCAAATACTGCATTTCCAGATTTCTTGAGTAACTGAAATGAAAGATGCTTGTTTCTCTAGCACTGAACTGATCTTCAAGTAGTTTCATCTTCATTTCCTTGGTTCTTCAAATCTCTGCCAGATAACACTTCTCAGTCTTGAAGTAACCATCAGCAACTTCTTTTGTACAACCACATTTCCTGTTGAGAAGCACATATCTCTCTTGCTTCTCCCCCTATGAGAATCAACTACTTAAAGGAGATCAACTTCGTCTACCACCTCTCCTGTATAATAGGATCCGCTGATAAGAACTAATGGTACTCCCCTTTTGGAAAACAGCTTATACCCTTATGAAGAATAGTGATGAACCAAACCACTTCTTCTGATTACTAGGAAATCACCTTGTGTTTTACCACCTCTCCCGTACAATAGGATCCGTAGTTACAAATAACAATGGTGTGGTGTAGTGTACATGTGTTTTACCTTTTTCCTCATCCCTGCTATTTCTCCCCCTTAGTTGAGGAATCCTCCAAACTATTATATAAGCTTTTATATCCCCTTTAGAGAAGGAATGTATGATATTGTCTGAAGGAGTTCTCATATTTTACTTGGTTGGAAAAGGAATAACAATTCAGAGTCTGATCAACCATGTCCCTTTAAATGCTACAAGTATGACTTCACTGTTGATCTTCATGTTCACCAATCTTCCCAACTTCTTAAACCTCCCACTGTGAGATCACCAATTATTACCAATTGTTAAGTCCCAACTTGTTAGTTCCCGAAGTATTCTAATCCAATCTGTAACTTTTAGGTCCCTAAGAGTTAGGTTCCAATCATAAACAGATTCGAGACCTCAAGTATCAAGAACCATGTTTAGGGATAGGGAATGGGATATGGTGTTTCTCTTTCTTCCTCACTGTGAGTGTGTGATTCTGTTTCGGGTACCTCACATGTGTTTCACTCTTCTCTCCACTCGTGTTTACACTCATTCTCACAAGTGTATCAATTCTCTCATAGCTCCAAAATCCAGCTGTACCTGCAAGGAAAATCACCTTAGCCATCGTTAAGGAGGTCACAAGTGATGCAATGGGAGTTCGCAAAGCCTCATCCTTGTTAGACTCATCAAATGCATCTGAGTCATAATCTACAAGTTGCTAGTTTCCCTTTTAGGGTTCCAGATTTGAACTCTGGGAAGGTAAACAATGATCCAAAGAATTTAGCATAAAGATCAAAGTTCTCTTCTAAAGTCTGTGAAGACATTTCCTTGTGACTCATCAGGTAATATCTGATTCATTGTCAACAAGTTGCCGATCTACGCCTATGTCAGATCCACTATCCGCATATGCATCCAGGGGATTTAAGCCTGGGGAGGTAGATACTGACCACTGGCATATGGATATTGGATCAGTGTCCTCTCCTAACACCTGCTAAGGCAATTGGTCCATTAAAGAACCTAGAACAATCGAATCTACCGGTAAAATGGTCGAAAGTCTTGTTTCCGTTAACTCATCCTTTGTGTGTGTGACCTTTTATTGTTCATCAAGAATTGTTTATGTTTGAGGTGGTGACACTACATCGGATACCCTGGCCAACAGGCGAATTTCAATAGACGCACCCTGTTGAGAGGATGAATCTAGTAACTATTTTTGTGCCTTTTCAGCCATTACATGTTTTTGAGAAGATGTATAGGGGCTAGCAGTTGTCTTAGTTTCGATATATCTCAACTTTGTAAGAGACAGAGCTGCAGGGTTGGCTTCAGTGTTAGATATATTTGTGATGTCATGTCTAATCTGATTTGTTTAGTTTTAGAACTTATTATTAGAATATCAGAACTTAACTGGAAATCAGAACTTACTGAAGACATGAAGTTATCAGAACTTAAGGCGTCAGAACTTATATCAGAACTTAAGTGCGGATACACTTCAGGGATAAAAAGCGGCTAATTTACAGGAGAAGATCTCGATTAAACAAATAAAGATATGCATGGAGAGTTGGACAACTAAAGGACTACATAAGATAATATTTGATTGATATATTTTAGGAAGAGATTTATTTCATATCAATTAGAAGATATCTTATAACTGTGTACTATATAAACACATATTAGGGTTTACACTATAAGTGTTATCATTCACGAGAAGATTATTCATTATAATCCTAGCAGCTCTTAGTGATATCATACATCACTGAGAGAGTAGATTAACCTACTATAATAGAGTTTGATATATTGAATAAACTTGTATTCTGTTACATACTTGTGTTCATAATCAAATTGATTGTAGATACTATATTCAACCCCCTTCTATAGTATCATTGAGGCCTAACAAGTGGTATCAGAGCCAATCTGTTAAGCTTACAAACAGTTAAGATCCAAACAAACAATCAATCATGTCTGATCAAGCAAATATACCAGACCCTCAAGAACTTGCAAAGGTTCAACCCATTCAAAACACCAGTAGATATGAAACCATCAGGGTTCCTTTGCTCAGGGTGTCTGAGTACCCTGTATGGAGTGTGAAGATAGCCATGTTTCTGGAAGCTACAGATCCAGAATATTTGGACAGAATTTATGATGGTCCACACAAGCCCATAAAGTTTTCCGTTGCAGTTGGGAATGAGCCACAGAGGATGATTCCCAAAAGAAAAGAGAGAATGCACAACTGAAGACATTTATTTACTAGGCAAGGATGCAAAAGTAAGACACTTGCTTCATAGTGCACTTGACAATGTCATGTCAAACAGGGTTATTGCATGCAAGACTGTAAAAGAAATCTGGGATGCATTGGAAGTGAGATGTCATAGAACTAATTCCATCAAAAAGAACAGGAAGATAATACTCACACAGGAGTATGAGCACTTTGACTCAAAATCTGATGAGTCACTAACTAATATATATGATAGATTCACAAAGTTGTTGAATGATATGTCACTAATGGATAAGGAATATGATCAAGAAGATTCAAATCTGAAATTTTTACTAGCTCTTCGTGAAAAGTGGGATTTGAAAGCTACTACAATAAGAGACAACTATGAACTTGCTGATATGTCTCTTGATGAAATCTATGGGATGCTCAAGACTCATGAACTTGAGATGAAGCAAAGAAAGAAGAGGCGTGGAGGGAAGTCTAAGACAGTTGATTTAAAGGCTGAAGAAAAGCCAATTGTCTCTAGGAAGGCAAAAGGAAAAGCTATCATACGGTCTGATTCAGAGTCATCAGATTCTGATGATGATGATTCAGAACCTGAAAATTTATCTGAAGTGGATGTTGATGTAGAGATTATGCAACTGTGTGCTCTTATGGTGAAGGGTATCACAAAGATAGTCTACAAGAAATTCAGAAAGGGTAAGAAGTTTTCCAGGAAAGGTAGAAGTTCTGACAAGAAAGGGTTCAGAAAGTCTGAAGGAAAAGGAGGAAAGTCTGACAGAGGAGACAACTCAAATGTCAAATGCTACAATTGTGGTGAAAGAGGCCACATCTCTCCTGATTGCAAGAAAAGAAAAGGTGATAAAGGCCAGGCACTTATCACAAAGAAGAAAAACTGGGCAGACACTTCAGAATCTGAAGAAGAGGTGAACTATGCCTTAATGGCAAATACTGATAGCAGTTCTGATGTTGCTAAACTTGAGGTACCTCTATCAACTCTTGCTTTTGATACAGAAGATATTACTGAGTTGAGATTATTTCTGAAAAACATTTACATTAGCTATAGAGATCAGACTTTAGAGAATGAAAGATTAAAATCTGAAAATCTAAAGTATAAAAATAAAAATAGCTATCTTGAAGAAGAGTTAGTCAAGATGAATATTATTCAGACAGAGAGAGATAATGCTGTGTATGTTAAGAATGAATTGCTTAAACAGAATGATTATTTAAAGACTGAATTAGAAAAAGAAAGAGAAATCATCAGGACTTGGACTAACTCAGGCAAATCAACTCAGAATATTCTAAGTAGTGGAAACTGGAAAGAGGGGTTAGGTTATAAAGATGATAAAAGTGAGAAAGAGAGTTTGCCAATTAAGCCAATTGCTATCAAACTGATTGTAAAGCAAAAGGTGAATCCTGTTAAATTTGTTGCAAAAACTATTGTGTCTGATTCTGAAGAGATGAAAGACTCTAAAACAGAAGTTAAAGAAAAGTCAACTTCTGACAAATCAAAACAGGATAAACCAGCTTTGGTGAACATTGGCTTAATGACAAAGAAGCAGCTTAAGTATAAGCTGAAATAGATTAAAAATCTGAACAAGGTAAAGGAAGCTAGGAAAAATAGGAATAAAAAGGAAGGTGTGAATAAAAGTAATAACTATATGCCTGTTCCTAATGCTCCTAGAAAGAAATGCTATAATTGTGGAAACTCTAACCATCTTGCTTCTTTTTGCAGGAAAAATAAAGATATAAACTCTTTACCTCCTAAATCAGGAGTTAAGAGTCAGTCTGTTAGGTTTAAACCACAAAATCCTTGTTTTCATTGTGGTAGTTTATGCCATTCTATTTATACTTGTAAGGAATATCATAGTTTGTACTATGATTATTATGAAATAAAACCTTCTTTAAAGAAAGTTAGTGTAATTCCTTCTAGTGTAAATTCTGATGCAAAGTATGATATAAAGTCTGATAAAAAGCATGTTAGCATAAACTCTGAAACTAAATCCGCTGCAAATGCTAACAAACTTAACAAGGCCAAATGATCCAAGCAGTCTGGGTCCTTAAAACTAATCAACAGTGGTCTTTGTGATTGCAGGGCAACAGGAAAAACATCCTCATTTTGGACAGTGGATGTTCAGGACATATGACTGGAAATAAAGCCCTGTTATCAGACTTTGTGGAGAAAGCTGGCCCAGGAGTTTCTTATGGAGATGGCAACATGGGATAGAATCTGGGATATGGCAATATCAATCTTGGGAATGTCATAATTAAAACAGTAGCTCTTATCTCAGGACTTAAACACAATTTGCTAAGTGTGAGTCAAATCTGTGACAGAGGTTATCATGTGAATTTCTTTGAAGAATACTGTGAAGTTGTAAGTAATTCTACAGGCAAAGTGGTTCTGAAAGGTTACAGACATGGTAACATATATGAAGCCAGACTTTCAACAAATTCTGATGGTTCTGCAATCTGTCTGTTAAGCAGAGCATCAATTGAAGAAAGCTGGAATTAGAACAAGAGACTCTCTCATTTAAATTTCAACAACATAAATGAGCTAGTAAAGAAAGATCTTGTGAGAGGACTGCCAAAATCAATATATGCTCCTGATGGTCTTTGTGACTCATGTCAAAAGGCAAAACAAAGAAAATCTTCATTCAAGAGCAAAACTGAATCCTCAATTCTTGAGCCTTATCACTTACTGCATGTTGATCTATTTGGTCCAGTCAATGTCATGTCTATTGCAAAGAAGAAATATGCTATGGCTATAGTGGATGAGTTCACAATGTACACTTGGGTGTATTTCTTGCACAAGAATAATGAAACTGCATCTACTCTAACTGATCATGTCAGACAGCTGGATAAGTTAGTCAAAGATTCTATTAAAATAATAAGAAGTGATAATGGCACTGAGTTCAAGAATTCAATCATGGAAGAGTTCTGCAAAGAGCAAGGAATAAAGCAAGAATTTTCTGCACCTGGAACTCCACAGCAGAATGGAGTTGTAGAAAGAAAGAACATGACTCTTATTGAAGCTGCACAAACTATGCTTGATGAAGCAAAGCTACCAACCTATTTTTGGGCTGAAGCTGTGCAGACTGCTTGTTTTACACAAAATGCTACACTCATAAACAAGCATGGAAAAACACCATATGAGATGGTGAAGAAAAAGAAGCCAAATCTGAAATACTTTCATGTATTTGGATGCAAGTGTTTTGTTCTTAAGACTCATCCTGGACAGCTGTCAAAATTTGATCTAAAAGCTGATGAAAGAATTTTTGTTGGATATCCACTTTGCACAAAAGCCTTCAGAGTCTATAATTTAATAACAGGGGTTATCATGGAATCTATCAATGTATCTTTTGATGATTAAAGATTACTGGACTTGAAGATTTCAATGATCATGATCAGCTAAGATTTGAAAATGAAGATGTAAATTCTGATTCTGTAAATTTTGATGACCTAAATCCTGATCCTGCAACTTCTGACGGGTTAAATTCTGATGTCATTGAAACTGTGGTAACTGCTCCAAAAGAAAATGCACCTGTTCGGGGGGAGCAAGTTGATGATCATACCACATCTCAAGACTCTCAAGAAGCATCAGAACCAGTCACTGGCACTTCAAGTTCTGATTCATCACATTCTGATGAGCCAAATTCTGACAATTCTGGAAACTCTTATTCTTTAATTCCTGAAGGATCCAACTCAAATTCTGGAATCTCAGTGAGCATAACTTCAGGGGGAGCATCAAAAAATGCTAATAATTGGAGATCAACTTCCATTTGCAAGGAAGTGGACTAAATCACACACACATGACTTAATAATTGGAGATCCTGAAGCAGGTGTCTGAACTAGAACATCAACAACAAATGAATGTCTCTATCATTCCTTTCTATCTCAGAATAAACCAAAGAAAGTGGAAGAAGCTCTTCAAGATGCTGATTGGGTGCAAGCAATGAAGGAAGAGTTAAATGAATTTGAAAGAAATAAAGTCTGGACCCTAGTACCAAGTCCAAAGGACAGATTAATTGTTGGTACAAAATGGGTGTTCAGAAATAAAACTGACAGTGATGGCATAATTACAAGAAACAAAGCAAGGCTGGTTGCTAAAGGTTACTCTCAACAAGAGGGTATTGACTATGATGAAACATTTGCTCCAGTTGCTAGATTGGAAGCCATAAGAATCTTTTTGGCTTATGATGTTCACAAGAAGTTTAAAGTCTTTCAAATGGATGTGAAAAGTGCTTTTCTCAATGGAGAATTGGAAGAAGAGGTATATGTTGAACAACCTCCAGGCTTTGTAGATCCAAAATTTCCAAATCATGTCTACAGGCTTGACAAAACACTTTATGGCCTTAAAAAAGCTCCTAGAGCATGGTATGAGACTCTAACTCAATTCCTTCTGAAAAGTGGATTTCGCAGAGGCACAATTGACAAGACTTTATTCTACCTCAACCACGGAAAAGACTTACTTTTGGTACAAATATATGTTGATGATATCATCTTTAGCTCTACAAATTCAAAACTTTGTGAAAGATTTTCCAAGTTAATGTAGTCAAGATATCAAATGAGTATGATGGGAGAGTTGAGTTATTTTCTGGGACTTCAAGTCAAGCAAACTGAAGAAGGTACTTTCATAAATCAATCCAAGTACACCAGAAATTTACTCAAAAAATTTGGAATGCAAGACAGTTCTACTACATCAACTATCATGGCCACTGCCACCAAGTTGGATAAAGATACTGGAACATCAGTAGATATTATTAACTATAGAAGTATGATTGGCTATTTACTCTATTTAACTACAAGTAGACTAGATATCATGTATGCTACCTGTCTTTGTGCAAGATTTCAGGCTGATCCACAAGAACCTCATCTAATAGATGTGAAAAGAATTTTCAAGTACCTCAAGGGTACAGCTGATCTAAGATTGTGGTATCCTAGGGAATCAGATTTTAAGCTAATAGGTTACTCGGATGCAGATTTTGCAGGATGTAAAATAGATAGGAAAACCACTAGTGGAAGCTGCCAATTTCTTGGAGGCCGATTGGTTTCTTGGTTTAGTAAGAAACATAAATCAATTTCCATATCAACTGTAGAAGCAGAATATATTGTTACACGAAGCTGTTGTGCACAGATTCTTTGGATGAAGAATCAGTTACTGGATGGGTTAGAATGTTCTAAAATACCCATTTACTGTGATAACCAAAGTGTTATTACTATGACAGGAAATCCAGTTCAACAATCAATGACAAAGCACATCAGCATTAGGTACCATTTCATAAGGGAACATGTGATGGAAGGTACAGTGGAATTGCATTTTGTTTCAACGGATCAACAACTAGCAGATATCTTCACAAAACCACTATGTGAAGCTACTTTTACAAGACTGGTAAATGAACTTGGAATGGTTTTATGTTCTTTCTTAAAATCTGTTTAGTTTTTGTTCTCATACATCAGACTTTATGATCAGTGTTTACAGATTTTCTTATCTCAATGTAATATGTGCTTAGTCAAATTTACTTCATGTATCTTATTATTAAGTCACAAACTAGATTATTGCTTCTTATCTGTCAAATACTAATGTCAGTAAATCTTAAGGATGAACTATATGCTTGATAAACCTCACTTATCTGAAGAAAATAAAAGAAAAGAAAAATTGAAATTAGGTACTCCTTTGAGATCTAGAGTAAATATGTGAAAGGGAAGATCCAAGTGCATTGCTGGTATTAAGTTATATGCATTAGAAAAGCAAATTGATTTTTCTTGGTGACTTTTCACATTCTCTGATTACTAGAGAAATATTCTGATAACAGCATAAATTCTGATGATAGTTGTAACTCATTTACACTGAGAAGCCACTGTCAAAAGAATTTCAAAAGATGCATAAAATAAGCACAAACAGTTGAGGTGAATTCTTGCATAACTTTATTCTATAGTAGACTTCACAATTCAAGACAGATTTTAAGCATTTTTCTTAGTTATGCCTTATTTCTAAGATATACTAAAGTTTATCAGACTTTAATCTTTATCTGATCATTTGCACATACACACAATATCACTCCATATGAATGATGAAAATTACTGTGGTGATTAAGTTGTTTCTGATAAACAGTTAAGTATTATTTGCATAAATTCTGAGGCAAGTTCTGATTATGTTTTGATGATTAAACTCTGAAAAAACAAGTCAATATTTGTGTGAAGAAACACGGAAACAGTCATTCACTTTTTGAGTACAGAAGCCATGTTCTGATGATCGTTAAATTCTGATAATAGTCAAGTTCTGATACAAACTCTGATGCTTACTTGTCACATTTTAATTGGTTGATTCATTATTAGTTTTTACTGTAACGGTCATTTTATCAGAAAATAATTAAATGAGATAAAAATAGTGATAATCATTTGGTTAATGGGTTGCGTGTTTGTTTTGGTAACCGCATGTGAACAATCATTATTGCACGTTTACCATGCCCACTAATAATGTTTTGACTGTTTACATGTTGCCAGGTGTCAAATGTCGGTTCTGCTTCAGAAATTAGCCGTTGTAATTAGTGGAGAGAATATATATACGAGAGATAAAAGATTTTACAATCTTTTACCTACTTTCTTACTCTTTTCTAATCTCTCTTATTTTCTCTCACTCTCTATTATTCTCTGAAGCTATTTTCTCACAGGCATTTTATCAAACACTCAATACACACACAACTTTTCACTTAATTTTCACAAATATGGCACCTAAGGATCTGATCTATGATGGAGCCAAGTTTGTCCCCAACAACTATATGGCTATTCTCAACAAGGACGAGGCTCCTTCAGAACTTCACTTCATTCAAGATTTTCTCGCTCGAAGTGAAATTGGGTATGCTCTGACCCAACCACAGACTCTCTCTGGCAAGCAAATTCTGGAGTTTTGGAGGCCTAGAGGCTATGATGATGGTGGTGAAGATGGGTCTCCAAGCATAATTTTTACAACAGGGGAAGATGAGCATCTGGTTACCTTGTCAACTGTTCGACAAGCATTGCATCTGACAGAGAACTGTACTTACAATTCACAAGTGGGGGAGTCAGTTCTTCAAAACATGATGGCAGATCTTGGCTATGAGAAGTCTTTGTCTAAGATGGGACAACTGAAGAGGCCCTACATCAGGAGGGAGTGGAGCTTCTTTTTTGATTGTATTACCAAAGCCTTTGCCAAAAAATGCTAAAATTTTGATGCTATTCCAATCATGAGTCAGCAAATAGGGTATGCACTTCTTAATCAAACTTATTTTGATTATGCTACTGCTATTTTGGGTTTTATAGGTGATAGGATGAAAGAAGATAGTATATTTTGCTAGATTCTGTCAGCTTATATATATTTTTATTATCCTGATGCACCTCAAAACTTTAGTGACTTAATTAAACCCTTTAAACTTCACAAAAGGGCTTTCACTGACTTATTATCTGCTGACAATAAGAAGGATATACTAAGCCCCTCCAAATTCCCCAACCTGTCAACAATTCTTAGTAAATTCTGATCCTCACACATACACAAATATATATCCTGATGTTGCACCTACACACCCTACTACTTCTCAACCTCCACCAACCCAGCCTTCCAATACTCAACCACATCCTACTATCAAAACCTACTATCAACCAGCACAATCCTCTCAACCACAACCATCAGCACCTACTATCAGAACCTCACCTCTCAAATCCAAAACCAAACCAACCTCTGGTACTTCTCAAAAGGTGCCAGTTATAAAATATGACACATCCTCTAGGCCCAAAACCAAAAGAACTATCTTTGTGCCTAAATCTCCACCAAGGAGAAGAAGAAGGATGATTCTGAGAGATGAATCTGATGAGGAAGAAGAAGTCCAGGTTCCTGCATCAGAACCTGTGACATTAAAAGCTGAAGAGTCAACTCTTCAGAAGGAAAATGAAGCTGAGGGTTCTGGGATTTTGAAAAGGAAAAGATCTTCAAATTCTGATACAGATCATATCACTCCACCATCTAGAAGATTAAGGAAGACTGGAGCAGGTGTGCATATTGCACAAATTCAATATGAGGATGCTGAAGATGCTGAGGAAGGGGATCAGGAATCTCTGATCTCATCAGAACCTACAGTCATTGAAGCTTTGACAGCTCCACCTCAAGCTGAAGACACTGCTTAAGACACAGTGATCACACCTCCTATCTCTCCATTCAAAGAACCTTCCTCTGTTGGAGATTCAGGGTTAAGTCCTGAAATTGATATTCACAGGTTGAATATTCCAACTGTTTTGTATCTGGAAGCACCACCAGCAAAGGAGTCAATATTAAATGCTAAAATTCCTACTACACCAATTCTGGATTTAGAACCTGAAGAACAGATTTTGGAAACAGAAGCTCCAGAATCTCCTTCAGTTACATACACTCTGGTGTTATCAGAAAATGATAAGATTTTATCAGATTCTGGAGATAGTGCTCCAGCAAGTGCTCCAGTTAATGCTCCAATTCTTGGCAAGGAGGCACTATTTAAATTTGTTGAAGAAGATGCGCATGTTCCATGGGAGGAAACTTTCAGAGGAGTTGAGTGGACAAAGAAGTGGAATGAATTTGACTTCATTCCCAGCCCACATGTTCTGTCAGAACATGTTGCAAAAGCTAATTAGTTGCTGATAAATTCTGACTTCAAAACATAACTTAAAGTCACTGCTCTCAGTACTAAAAATCTTCAAGGTCTACACTCCAAGACTCATGAAAAGGTTGATAAACTTCAGGAAGCAGCTGATAAGCTAGACCTGATGCTCAAACAAGACAAGAACAGGTTTATTAGACCTATTCATGAGAAAGTAGAGGCTATTGAGCAAGTTCAAATCAAGCAGCAAGTCCAACTGGATGAGGTATTACAGAATCAAGCCTCTCAACAGACACAGCTCAATGAAATCCAATCTTCAGTGGAACTCCTTCTTTGTCTACTCCTGACAGATGATGCCAAAATGGGGGAGAAGGTAGTTAAGTCCAAATGCTCACCAATCAAGACACTGAAGAAAAAGGATGATCATGGTGATGACCAGGGAAACTCTGATAAGAGTAGAGGTTAAAGTCAAGGGAAGCAGCTGAGCAGATTTCCCACTCAACAGACAAGTTCTGATAGATCTGCTATGCAAGGGAGGAATAAGGAAGGAAAGAAGACTTCACCTACAGATCAAACTTTGTTTCTCACAAGTTCTGAAATTGAAGATCAAGTTCTGACAACAAGTTCTGATAAGCAAACTCTGATGACAAAGTCTAATGTTCTCATTCAAGGTGGAAGTCAAGACTCAAAAAATTCATGCAAACCTTAAAGTTCAAGGGAAATAAGGCAACCTTCTTTTACAAGGATCCTAAGATTCAAGCCCTGGATGAAGAACTTGCAAAGATGTTGTTCTTTAAGGATAATCCAGGAGTGGATTTAGAGGAACTTAGAAAAAAAAGAAGCAAGGTTTAATGCTGAAAACTCAAAACTACAGCCTAAAGCTTTTAATGCACAGAAGCCTCCCAGACCTAAGGAGAATGGTATAGTAATAAGAGAAAGATCTGCCACAGAGATTTCGGGATCAAGTACTAGATCTCAAACTACTACTGATCCCAAAGACAAGGGAAAAGGAAAAGTTGGTAAGACATTCAAGAAACAGAAGATGGAGATTCCTCAAATTCTGATGAATCTTGTGTGCAAGATGGTTCAAGTCTTTGATTATACTGTTGCTGAAGATGAAACTGTTGAAACTCTGAAAAGAAGAAAGATGACAGAAAAATCTAAGACAACCTCTGACATAGCTCAAGATGTTCAGAGTGAAGATATTTCAGAACAGCAAGCTATAGAAGAATCTGCAAATCCTGAACAAGTCATCAAGACATCAACCTCTGACAGAGCTCAAGTTGATTTGGGCAAGATGACAATTGTTGATAAGAAGAAGCTGCTATGGAACAAAGCTACTCCAGTGGAACCTAAGACCAATCTAATGTTGAATCAACTTGCAATATTTGGGTTAAAAGCCAAGCAAGCTAGAGACAAGTTTGGATTAGGTTCTGACAAAGAAAAGATACAAACAGGAGTAGAAGTTACTCTCAGAGATCCTTTCATTTTGACATACATACCATATGATGAAATCAAATAAAAGAACCTTGACAAAGTGCTGTCTGCTCAAATTGTCATGGATACTCATGATGAATCAGAAGTTAAAGAAAAATTGATCTTATTTCTCAATGATGGCATAACTTACAGATTATCAGATTCTGATGTGCTAAAGAAGTCTCTCAAAGAGCTTCAACATATTCACTACCTTCTAGAAGTAAAATCTGATATTACAAGAAGGTGGTCAGATTACATTTTGAAGGCTATAAGGGATCTTCTCAGAATTTATGGTTCAAAAGCTTCTGAATACATTCCAAAAATCACTGAGGATGATGGAAGAGAAATTCCTATGAGGAAGAATACTGCTAAGGTAGAAGTAATTCTGAAAGGAAGATGCTTATGCTACAATGAAGACTCTTCACATCCCAGAGTTATCAGACTTGAAGAGCATCAATTCCTGCACTCTGATCATCCATTTATTAGATTGGTAATAATGAAGATAAAGAACTGATGCAAGTCAAAGCACAGTTAGGTGAAGTTCTGAGAAATGCTGAGGACAAGCTGGTAAAAGACTTTAGAAGAAATCACATTGGATTCAGATTGATCCAGTAATATTGGTAAAGCTACATGTACTGTAGGTTGTATTTAGCTGTTTTAAATAATATCTCATTGCATTTGTACTTAAATTTTTTCGACATCATCAAATCTATTAACTTGTATATTTTTCATAATTTACAAGTTGGGGAAGATTGTTAGATATATTTGTGATGTCATGTCTAATCTGATTTGTTTAGTTTCAGAACTTAATATCTGAATATCAGAACTTAACTGGAAATCAGAACTTATTGAAGACAGGAAGTTATCAGAACTTATGGCATCCGAACTTATATCAGAACTTAAGTGCGGATACACTTCAGGGATGAAAAGTGGCTGATTTACAGGAGAAGATCTGGATTAAACAAATAAAGATATGCATAGAGAGTTGGACAGCTAAAGGATTACAGAAGATAATATCTGATTGATATATTTTAGGAAGAGATTTATTTCATATCAATTAGAAGATATCTTGTAACTGTGTACTATATAAACACATATTAGGGTTTACACTATAAGTGTTATCATTCACGAGAAGATTATTCATTGTAACCCTAGCAGCTTTTAGTGATATCATACATCACTGAGAGAGTAGATTAACCTACTGTAACAGAGTTTGATATATTGAATAAACTTGTTTTCTGTTACATACTTGTGTCCATAATCGAATTGATTGTAGATACTATATTCAACCCCCTTATATAGTATCATTGAGGCCTAACAAGTGGTATCAGAGCCAATCTGTTCAATTATCTGCAACAAAATATTAACAATATATCATTGACTTATACTTGTTAAGTACTTTAGATACCAATAATTATGTTGCATCTTATTTTAATATTAAAATAAGATATAAATGAATTAAATACCAGTTGTTAGTCCTTAACAATACAACAAGAATTAAAGAAGGGGGTTGAATGTAATTCTGGGTACTTTTTAAGTTTAAAGAAAAATGGTTCTAACTTAATAATATATACGTGTTTGATTTGCAAAGTGCGGAATGAAGAGTTAGATAAATCAAAATACAAGTAATTAAAAACACAAGTCTTTAAAAACTTTCTGGTAGATTTGAATGTATCTACCAGATATATATATATATATATATATTAAGAGAACCCTGTGAAGCTTGAATAGCTCATTGTTGCTTACAAATATGAACAACTAAACTTACAGAGAAATGCTACAGGATTCAGCTTACAACTGTTTCTCTGAGAATGCATTTTCTTGGTCTTGTTGTTCTACTTGCTACTCTTGGTTTATATATCACCAAGATTACATAGTAATAAGACAAGATAATAAAACAAAACCTATCAAGTCTAATACCATGCTGCTTCACTACTCTATTCCAGCATATTTGAATATCTTCATAATAGCATGGAAATGGTAATGCTTCTTTATTCTCAAAAACCAGCTGAATACGCTGCCACATTCCCTTTGCAAACACTCGACGCATGTGACTGTGTTGTCACTGTCAATAGATGTTTAAATTGATCATCCGTCGGGTACATGATTATCATCCATCTGGTTGCCTTGTTGATCATCCGTCGGGAGCTTTCTTGATCATCCGTCGGGTAGCTATTTGACACTTCACTTCATTTCACTTATGCAGAATTAATAGACATCTTATATTTATAATTAATCAACCTATTCTGCATATCTAGTCAAAGTCAATATGACTTATATGCTACTACAGAATCTATACAAAGGTGTTTACAGAAATGTGCTACATGACTTATTGTTACATAAGCTACTCACTCGATGGATGTCAAATCATCATCCGTCGGGATTATATTGAGTCATCCGTCGGGACTATATCTGATTATCCGTCGAGTGCTATATTTTTCACTAAATTGAATCTACTAAAGTGTTTTGTTAATGAAATCATCAAGTTCACAACATATTCCCAACACCAGTTATCTATCAAATAGACATTAGCATTCAATTTCATATATCATACAATTGTTAACTTCTAACAACTGTAATATCTCAAACAATATTGGTTCGATAAATAAAGCAACATTAACCAACATTGACTTGTTTGCAATCTTAGAAAAATATTCTAAGTTCCATATACTTTGATCTATAGAGTATTGCATCTATTATCGAAGTGTTTAGGAATTTGCAAATAAGTATAAAAATTATTCTAACTTGACAACATATGGTTACTTATAATAAAGCATCAAACATTGTAACCATGGTTGTAGTTTAAGAAAGATTTTTACACTTTTTATATTAGTATAAGTGATTGAGGATAAACATTGATTACTTAGAGAAATTCTAAGTAATGTCACAAATACTAATACTTCACAATTAGTTCATAATTAAACTCTTAACTAAATATCATTAACTGATATAAGATAAGAAATTATACACAACTAATCATGCTACAAGCATATTCTGATTTCAGTGAATTCTTGAGATATAAGCATTGCTAAATTCACTTAAAACCAAAATCTCATAATTAACTTAAAACACATAAGTTACAATCAATATACTAGATATCAATTATTGACATGTTTTAGTTATAATCAATCATGCTGCTTATTTATTTTAAGTTTGTTTGAATCATGGAGCAAATAAAATCATTGAATTGCTTCAATTTCCATAATCCAAACTACCTAAAATAAATACCAAATAAATAAATACTAAATATGTATGAGTTAGATACTAGAACTTAAGCATTTATAATTATCCTTGAATAATCACCAATAGGATATATGACTTATATACATGGCAATCACTCTTTGGATAATTAGTAATTTTAGAAATACTTTCTAAGCATATAAAATATTGAGAGTTTTATACACATGACTTAGAAAATACTTCAACTTTCAATATCAGTGATTTTAGAAATAAGCATTCATTACTTATAACAAAATTTTTAAATAATATCATTAATACTAAAAGTACCATAATTATTCGTACATGATACAAATAACTATGCTGCATATTATTTTAATATAATTTAAATTATGAGACTGATATAGAATGAAATTGTCTACAGTCATAATTTAAATCAATTAAAATAGTATTTAAACTTAATGCAATAATACTTAACTACCACAAATATATATGACATTGTAATCATGATAATCAAGATAGTAGCACTAAGTACGAGGTACTGGATTATTGATAAATTCACAAGTCCTTTAAGTATTGAAGATTTAATACTTGTGAACTTTAATGAAGAATTCCTTACAAATGGGATTTCCAACTAATATACAATGAATGATATCCCACACTTATAAACCAATTTTGAAAAATTAACTTTATCAAGTAATTTAGTAAATGTTTCTGCAAGTGACTCTTTGACTAAAAGACATGCTCTCAAAATGAATGATACCTGGTATCAAAGTGCCTTGTCATAGAGTGTTTCACAGAGTTGTTGGATTTGAGGTTGTTTCTTATCAAAATAAGAAATCAATCTTCTTCCACCAAGTTGACAGCTTCCTGAGACGCTTCTCCCGTCACTTTCTTTCAACATGCGTAATCTACATCTATATAGCCAAACATGTTAAGCACAATATCTTTAGGTTACTTTACTCCAAGAGTTGGTAGTCCCTTAAGATATTTAATAATCTTGTTAATAGCTATACGATTGGATTCTCTAGGATCCACTTTAACCTTGCACATTGGAATCTTGAGAACATACATGTTGTCTATTAGCATTTGAGTAAAAGAGTGAGCTCTTCATAGCTCTATAGCTTGTCATTATACCTAAGTTGCACTGATCAAGCTTTAGTGGTTTCTGTTGGTATGTAGTCTTGGCATGTTCAAAATCTTCCAAATTTTGCATCTTCAAAAGATCCTTAACTTACTTGTATTGCCATCAATCTTTTGGTTTACTTGAGCTTCTAAAAAAATATTCTGTTGGCATGCTTGTAGTAATTCCAAATAGAATAGTAACCTTTCCAACATGCTCCTCCATACCTACTCTGCAATTACTTAGCAAATAATCTTGCACAAGTCTTTGTTAGTAGACCAACATATAACATTATCATTTATACCACTACACATATATAACATTATGTTTATGCCTAGTGATAAGAAAGTTATTAATATAATGACTCTACTAGTTTATATTTAACTATAACTTCAGTTAGAGTGTCATACCATGTCCTTGACGATTTCTTGAGTAGTATACTAGTTCATACCAACCTAAAGTGAGCTTGTGAAGAAGAGTTATACATAGTCCAATAGATCTACAACTGCAAAGTCCATGAACTATTGTGCATTGACTACTTCCTTTGACTTAATAACCAGGAGTACACTTGTTCACACTTACCAGAGTCCAATTTTAGGTAGAGTGTACACAGGTGCCTGATATATCGTAATATCCTCAAGTCTCGTCACTGGTGCTTTCTGTCAAATACTACTTCCTGATAATAACCTAGCATCCAGTTTGGCCTTGTCCCTCATAACAATGCCATTGTCATCCAGTATTTACTTCTGGTTATCCTTGTACCAATTACAATATTGTCATTTAGTTTGGATACCAGCTTCCGTATAATCTGCTTGCTGACTGATTGAGTTCATCTTGCTTTGTAATCACCCAATCAATCCGGATCTATCAGAGCTTTTGTAACTTTCTTAGTTTCTTCCTTAAATAGAAAATTGGAGAGATACTCATTTATACTCAGTAGCCCTGCTAATCATTACTCCACCATCTTCTATATTCTAGATAAGGCAGTCCTCTCACTAACCTTTTTTCACAAAAGAGTTCCTTGAAATGATGTTCAAGGGTGAGAGTTTCCAATGCCATAACTAAACTTTTGTCAGATGAAGTTTTCCAGTAGAGACCATTAACTTCACCTTTCTTGAGATTCCAGTCTAGCCACGAGCATATCCTTTCCTTACTCTTAATCAGAGCAAGCTTCTCAACCTTCCTGCTTCAGATGAGACATTAATCCTTCTTTGATTTGACATTTTGTCCTTTAATGCAGAACTATCTGATAAGAGGATTTGTGCCTTGATTCTCTAGCAAGGAAGTTGCTTCAATTGTTATCAATGTCTCCAATGATCAGTTGTTATCAGTGATAACAATTATTGATTCCATGATGACATCCCTTTTCTGCATAGGTTCTATCGTAATGAAAACCTTTGCTGTCATCTCCAAAGATTATTGACGGAATAGCTTTTGTTGATCACATTTGATTGTGAGGCTCTTTCTTTGATCATATGCCTTGAATATCAAATACCAAGAAAACATATGTATCAATTAACCTGTTATGTCCTGCACTCACAAATGGATTAACAGTTCTTGGTACCCAACTTATCAGTTTGGGTCCAGATGGATTAGAGATTTTACTATAAACAGAGATACCAACAGCTGCAACCTTATCATGTTAATTCTTATCTTTGACTGACCATTTTCTCCATTTTAATACCCTTGACAGATTTGTCTCTAGGCTAGGGGAAAATGGTTCCAACCTTTCATAAGGAGGACTAGCAGTCTTTGCCCTATTATAATCCTAATCATGCTTTTTCTACAATTAATGCAAGTACTAAGAGATGCATTCATGGCATAAAGAATAAACAAGCATTGTCTTAGGAATACATGACATTCATTCAGAAATATTACACATAAGAATTAAGCAAGACATGCATGATATGGAACAAATAGAATTAATAAATAAATCACTAGTTCTATCTAGTCCAATCCTGTTGATGTATCTTAACTAGCTATCTCAATCCAATTATAAACTAATACATCTTAACAAACAATTCAGATTAAATGAATAAATTACTATGTAATAGGATACATGAGATAAGCAGAAACAAAGGTCTTATATGCTGGAAAACATATATCTCACTAAAGCAATTAATATTGCAGTCGTTCAAGAAATTGAAACCTGAGATATGTGAGTTGGATCATCTTCAGAGATTGATATGAAAACAAGATATTCTTGATTCTCGTTATCTGATCCATCCCAAATCTTTCCCGTGCACTATAAGTTTTGACTGGTTGTTTCCCTAAGAAAACATTCCACCTTTGTCTCAACTCTTCAACTGAATCCCTACTCATCCTTGTTTGTCAAGCTTCTTGTTCTGTTGTAGCAAAACCCCTGATAGTTACTTGACACATATTGCTTGTCAAACCTGTAGCTATCAAATCTTGTTTATGTCCCAACCTCAGTCTGTAGCCACCTCTTGAACTGAATCTGTAAGAATCTCTGCTTCAGAATAGATAGGCTTGATCCTTGGATATAGGTTATGTACTCCTTGTGAATCTGATGTGACTAAATTCCCCGACAAGTGAAACACTGCCCTAACGTCCAGTCCCTTAAGTACTTCTACCTGAGCTTCCTTTGATTCAGCTATCAGTAACTCTTACGTTCTGTCCAGAGGTTCCTACTATATTACATGTAACTGAGATGTTTGTTTGTCCCCACTATTCTCTCTGACCTCCACAATTCCTTCCTGTATGATCTCATTGATTCTCGGATAAATATAGCATTGATACAAACCAATGTATGACTGTATAATCTGGAATCATAGAGTTGTATTAAAATCTTCAAGAAAAATTGTATCCGTAGAAATTTCATTCAATTCCTGCGTCTGAAAACCCATTAGTATCCTATGGAGTAAGTCTTTGAGGAAGATCCACAATTTTCGTTTATAGGTCTTGAAGTCAGTTCCATTGGAGTAAGAAAACCATTTCCTATAATTTCCGTGTTCGGGAATTTTCCGTCTGAATAGCACATGGTCTTCGTTCTCTTCAAAGATTAAAATCCACTTTAAAAGCCCGGAGGAATCCTGTGTCTACCAATCCTTTGAGTACCCTTAATTTAATAGTTAAGATAAATTTAAGTTTCCAATATTTTTAATTTTCTTAGAAAATAAATTAATAAAAAATAAATATTTACGTAAAATCTAATTTTTAAGAAATTAGAATTTTTTTAAAAATTATATAAAATGTAAATTATTATCTAAGAAGAATTTAAATTAAAGAAATTTAAATTTTATAGAAAAAATAAATAAATCAAAAAAGAGAAATTAGGGGCAACAAAAAATATTTAAGTGACCCAGTTTTCTACAGGGGAGCACAGGTCGCAATAGAGTATGTACTGTGTGACGTCTTTGTTTGTGGGGCGACTCTTCTATGGCGATCAGTCACATGTTGTCTCTGTTACAGTGCCTTACAAATTTTCTTTTTATAAGCTTGTGTGGCGACTAGTAGAGTGCAAGGACGGAACAAACAATTCATATGTGGTGACACCTGGAGACTTGTAGTAGTACTTATAAAACAATCCGTGCGTGTAGTCTTGGATGTACACTCCTATTCTCCTATTTAGCTGCCAAATGAATCTCAGAAACCAAATAACTAAACATATTTGTTTACTAAATCTGGCAGCCAACAATAAGAAACTGGTAGCTAGAAAAATAATAAATCGAGGGGAAAATAAATTTAAGTTAAAAATATTTATTTACTAAAATTTAAGTAGTAAATTAATTTAGGTAAATTTATACAATAAATATATTAAATTAAGCTTATACATTAAACTTATTTAAATTAAATTTATAAAATAAATTTTCTAAATCAAATTTACAAAATAAATTTATGTATAAATGAAAAATTAATAAAATAAATTTATTTAAGGATCCTGATTTGTATATCAATCAGTCAGCTGTGATACCAATTGTTAGGTCCCGAATTATCGTAGAAGGAGGGGTTGAATACAATAATCACTAAATTAAAAATTCATTCGAATCTTTAGCGGATATAGATTTAGTGCTCGGTTAGTGGTTTCGTATTTTTGAGAGGAATAGTGTTTGGAACGATAAAAACAAGGAACACAAGATATTCAGGGAAGTATATATTCGTATATAAATCTATGAGGGGTGTTGCTACACTCCGGTAAATAAATTAACCGGCTACAATCTAAGAACAACAAAGTTTCTAGCTTCTACAAAGATTTACAAATCAAATCCTATACAATGATCTAGCTTTTGTTTGTACTAGAATTTAATTACCGGGTAATGATTATAATGCCCCTATGAATATACAAGAATTAAATCGGACATTATAACGCTACTCCGCTGAGAAGTTAAACGGATATATAAAAATCTTGAACTTCTCTGAAAATCTTTGCTGTTATTTTTCACCTCTCTTGGGAGAGAAGATGAACAGAAATAAATCCAATAGCTTGAATGCTTCTACTACAAAGTGTAGTCTTTTTATCCAATAAAATTGTGTGGCTGAGGAGAGGAGCACTTCTGTGGCGACCAAGAGTACTGGGGGCTTAGTTTATTTGTGTAGCGACCAGGGTGTGGTACTAGTATATAGTCAAACATAAAAAGAACAAGCCACCTATTATTTACTTGTATGGCGACTTAGCTAGTATTACTAAATCAAAATTGAAGCTCTGGCGACTACTACTAGTGTCTACGGCGACCACATCACACTAGTAACTTAATTATACCAAACAAAAACAAACAAACAAGTAAACGTTTGTTTATTTATTTTATTTGCCTTTTCTTTCTTTTCTTTTTATTTTTCTTTTGTTTTTCTTTTTCTCTTTTTTTGTTTTCTTTTTGTTTTCTTTTTCCTTTTTTTTTGTTTTTCCTTTTTCTATTTTCTTGTTTTTTCTTTTCTTTTTGTATTTTATTTTAAGTTTAAATTGTAACTAAATTAATTTATAAAATAAACTTAAATATAACTTATATAAATAAATTAATTTAGATTTATAAAATAAACTTATTAAAGTTTATAATATAAATCATTTTAAGTTTATTAAATAAATTATATTAAAATCCAATAAATAAATTTATTTAATATAACAATTAAACTTTGAGCTTCGCTAGTCCCTTGAGCCATTTAGCTGTATACCCTGTGCACCTCTTTTCGTACTTTAACTGATAGATGTTTAATCCAAGTACGTTCCTCAACTTAACAATTCTTCTATAAATAATACACAGATTCCTTTCACGAGCTGCTGACGCCTAGTGCAACTAGTCTGGTTCACAGACGACTAACCCCGATTCAGGTCTTCGTATTATAGACTTAATTACATTATTAAGCTTGCAATAACTTTATCGTTCAGACACTGACTGTCAATAAACAACTGTACTTTCACTGGAATCCTTTATGGTACTTTAGACAACGTCTTCATTAACCTCTGTCTATACCATGTCTTCAATTCTTCAGATTCTTATGCTTCGAACATTGTTTATCTTCAATCAATGCCAGTACACTGAAATCTTCCGGTAGCACTTGTATACTGAATCTTCAACATTTCTGAAACCATGAAAGTCTTTAACCTTTGTTCTTCACTGAGGTATAATCATATTAATGAACTTCTTTCAGTGACCTTTAGACAGACTTCAGGACTTCTTCTAATCTTCGGATTCTTTATATATGCCTTGTCTTCATTCTTCCTCATTTCTTGTGTAGACGTAGTATTATTAACATGTCATGTTCTAGTATTGTTATCGTGTTGAGTTATCACGTAACTGTTCATACAGCTACGCAGTCTCACCAACAGTAGAATTTGAAGAAAGAGACCTAGTATTCCCGAGAGTGTCTCCCTGAAAAAGGGAATGTTGAGATTTGGAAGGAAAGCAAAGTTGAGCCCAAAAGCTCATTGGACCCTTGAGATATTGAAAAAGAAAAAGGAAGTTGGTTACGAATAGTACTACCCCCGAATTATCGACAAGTTTATAGCATGTGCCGCGGATCGATGTTAGAGAATTTAACCATCAACGTCAGGCATGCGATTGGAAATGAGCAAAGAAACTTGCAGCCGGACTTAGCATATGTGGAACAACATTTAGAGATCATGGATCTACAAGAATAAGAATTTTGAAACATATTTGATCGATAAGTGAAAATATTAAATACTGTGAAATCAACGTGAGGTGTCGAGTTGTCATGCGAGAAAAGTATCCCCACCTGTTTTAATTTAATTCTGGGACGAAATTCTTTTATGGGGGAAGACTTTATGTCACAGCCCGAAAATATAACTAAAAGATAACAACTGATAAACATACTTAGTACAAATGGTTGTTTATAACATAATCCAAGGTCGCAAAGGTTTAGTGTTTGAACAGTCCAACACTAACAACTATTATAGCTTTTACATAACTAACGGTACTCCGACGAACACTGGCTATACTATCTGAGCTCCCACATACGCCTCAGCATCTCCATTGTTAGACTTACGAGCAGTCTTCTTGAATCTAACCATACTTGCTAGCTGAAATATCATGAATGAATAGAAAGAAGTGAGCCAAATGCTCAGCAAGATATATAATGAGGCAGAAATTAACAATATAGCAATTTATTATTCAAAGTTGGGGTGGATGGAATCATTATTCAAGTCAAAATCATTTTTAAACCAAATCATTGCTCAAAAATCATTTTATGACGCTACGAATTACAGACGGTGATCAGCCGCGAAGTAATCCCGAACCTTGCCAGGTTCTAACAAATTTTAAATGGGATCCCTAGGAAACTTTTAAGCCCAATATCAGAAATGTGAAAGGGACTTGCGTTTTAGTCCAATCCACTAGTCTCGCCAAAACATTTCATTTGTTTGAAAATCTCTTTTAATCAACTATCTTTTATAAAACTTATGCCAAAGGAAAGCTACAAAGATTTTGAACAAGGATATCAATTGTTCCATTTTCAAGGGATTCTAGACAGTAGAATTACAACTATAAATCAAGGATTCAAATTACGAACTCTTATCAGAAATGAATTATCTTCTCACTAGTAGAGTCATCAAGGATGAAGGATCAATGATTCAATAACTAAGGAAGAATGTTACGACCGGCATTTTATGTAATATTATCTGTGGATTTTGTGTGATATTAAAGCCGAAAGTAAATGTACTTAATGGTTGTACCTTGTGTGAATGAAAAATTTCTGCATTTTAAATTTGCTTTATGTAGTATATAATTTTTCAAAGAAAGAGTTTATTTATTTCCCTAATTTTTGATTTATAAGGAATATTCTAAACCTTGGAGAAATTTTCTTTTAAAAGTTATTTTGTTCACAAATTTTGAAAGTGATTTTATAAAATTTCTAAAAATCCAAGTTATTTTATGGTATAAATTTTATAATTTTTGAACTTGTATTTTATTTTATAAAAATAAATCTTTACAAATTTTATTTGTTATAATTAGCAAATTACATAGAAGACCTTGCATGCAAATCACCCTTCTATTCTCTCAAAGGGCAAATAAGACCTTTCCAACCCCACTAACTCATTTGTTGATTACTAAATTACCACATTAGCCTTGCATGCAAAATGACCTAACTTTAGTTAGAGGACATTTTTGTACATTCTCACTTCCACTCATTATTTTGTCAACCAAAAAGCATAAAACTAAAATCAAAGTGGGAGAAGTCATTCCACTCACTTCACACTCCAACACACCACAATTTTTCTCTCCTCCCCCTCCCACAATTGCTCTCGGCCGAGGCATCATTCCCCTACCCCCCTTCCATTTTTCATTTCATTCTTCATCTTCCCAAGTGTAAATCTTCTACCTACATTCATATTATATACTTTCCAAGAGTTTTGTGACTTGGAAGTTGAAGTTCCATGGATTCATGTGTAGTTCTTATGTGATCTCCAAAGAGAAACTCTTGATTCTTGTGAATTCAAGAGCTCTCAATGAGATATATTTTATATATGTGCTAACTAAGTGTTCTATGGAGATATCATGCTTTAAAATCCTTTGCATGCTACTGAAATTTTATTATATATTTATGTTTAGCCATGCATGCTAGTTTTAAGACATTAAAATGATGATCAACCATGCTTTTCATGCTACTCTTTTTGAAATCATGTTGCTATGTCTAAAAATCTATAAATTCGAAATATGTGTGCTTAAAATAGATTGTTTCGATGATAAATTTCTTATTAATAGTTAAAAGAAGATATATTTCATGATTATTAAGGATGAGTAATAGGTACAAGCTGAATTTGTAAGCATTTAAACTTTATGCCTAGCCGAAATATTGTTATGTGTTTTCCATGAGTTGCATGTCATATTTTTAGTTGCATGTTGTTGATTCTTGGGCATGGATGATCTCCCCTTCTGTTGAGTCACTATTTAGGACATTAAGACACTAGGTTTTCTTTGGAAAGAGTTGGATGCTTGGTTATTAAGTAGGAGTCAAGGTGGAAAGGGATTAGGTAGTGTTTGCATTTTTCCAGATTTGATGCACTAGTTTATGGGGAAGTTTTGAATGAGCATTTGTTGTGCACTTTGAGGCCCAAGACACCAGAAGCTAGCATTAGGAGTATATAAAAGGTTTTAGGTGTTTGTTGAAGGTTTATAAGTCATTTGGTTAGGTGCACAAGTGAAATCACAAAATCTATCCAGCGGGGTACAGTTTTGTGATTTCACTTGTGCACCTAACCAAATTACTTATAAACCTTCAACAAACACCTAAAACCTTTTATATACTCCTAATGCTAGCTTCTGGTGGCTTGGGCCTCAAAGTCTGTCCTGCAGGGGACAGTTTTGTTGCAACTTAGAAATAGGAAGTTTTGACCATGTCATAGGTAGGCCCTCATTAGGCCCTGTTGGGCCTTAGTTAGAGGGAGTGTCAGAGGAGTTTTTCCAACCATAGTTCATAGGATTTGAGTTAGAACCATGTGTCACAAGTTAGTTCAAGTCAGGGCATTTTCTGCCCAGAAAAACAAGGGAACCATAGACTTTAAGCTTAGGCCCAAGGAGGCCCAAGCTAGGACCTTGAGCGACATCAAGTTTGGGAGATGACTTATGGTCAGAAAAGTCTAGTGTAAAAGTTTTGGAGGTAAACTTGTATTTTAAGAGTGTCTAATGCACTCAAGAAACCATAGATGTCATTCTGAAATTTTCCTTAGTGAGCACTTTCACTTAACACATAGTTTTAGAGCACTTATGAGTAAGACCTAGGTTGACCGCTATGGTTGCAAGATAGTATAAAGCCATTAGAATTAAAGGCCCAAGTGAGGGTCAATAGGTTTTGGATAGTTAAGTAAAGGCACAGTAAGGAAGCTAAAATTTAGAGATTTTGTCTAGTTTAGCGACCAAGTGACTTAAGTTGTGAGTCGAGATCATCCAAGCCCAGTGTTGCATTATGGTGTGTGTGATATTATTTGGTATTAAAATATGATATGTGAGTATATGTGGCTATGTGTACAATTATATTTATAAGGTGAATATAAATTGCGTGCATATAGGCCTAAGTGCCATTTGTGTTGTAAATAGGTTAAGTTGGTGAGAATATATTATAATGAGGATTATTATTATTTATGTAGGATCTCGAGACGAGGGTAAACTTGCCATAAAGGTCGAGTGAAGCTTCCAGTTGCTCCTACCAGCCAGACCAGACCAGCCTTTCTCAAGGTAAGTGATTCAACCTGTCTTTTGTACTCACTACAAATGTGTAACAATTAGTTCATATATATTGATGCGATTATCCTGAGTCATTTTGTTATACTTGAACCAAGCGATTCTTAAGTCTATCTTTGAATTATATAGAAATGCCATGAACCCTCAAGTACGTATTGCAAGTAGATTAAAGGTCTTATCACGTTA
Source organism: Apium graveolens (assembly GCF_009905375.1). Taxonomy (NCBI): domain Eukaryota; kingdom Viridiplantae; phylum Streptophyta; class Magnoliopsida; order Apiales; family Apiaceae; genus Apium; species Apium graveolens. The sequence goes on from NC_133650.1 coordinate 55,636,438, forward strand.
GTATATTAAAGTAATTGGAATGCCATGATAAAATAAAGAGTTGTTATAATACCTGATTGATCCTCTTGATTAACATGCTAATGATTCCCAAAGTATTGATATCTCACCCTAATGCTTGAACCCCTATAGAAACTTTACCTTGATACCTAAAAGCCAGATATTCATCAAAGTTGTCCATAATTGATTGATACCCCTCTTTCTTACCCTAAAGTTTGACAATCCTTATATACCTTGAGCTAAAGATCATTTCTTCATACCTTAACACCCTTAGTATTCATGAAGCTTATCTTCTTAATGTTCTAGCACTTGTACCTTGTCGAAAACCATTGTTTTAAGCCTAGTTTGGCATTACTCTTTCATAATACCCAATAGCCTTGCTAAATTTCCTTGTCCAAGTTCTTGTATATGGAAACCTTTCAGTTACCCTAATAGAGTAAAGTCTAGTGGATCATGGCCTTGAGATTTTGTGACATATTCCCAGTGTTTCAAGTTGATCTATAATCCCTTGATAAAAATGTTTACTACTTAAGAGATTTTGTTATAAATCGGCATCAGTTTTTGAAATGATTAAAATGTGGATTTTCAGTCCCAAAGGTGGATAAATGTTTTCTTTGAATAGTGGATCTGGACAGAGACGCGATTCCTTTCCACACTTATATTGTAGTCTTAAAAGTTGCCTAGGGATCCCATTAATGTTTTAGAACCCAGCGAGGTTCGGGATTACTTCGCGGCTGATCACCGGTTGTAATCCGTAGCGTCATAAAATGATTTTGATTAAGATATGATTTTGAAAATGTTTTGATACAAGCAAATGATGCCATCACCCAAAAATTTCATCTCTGATTATTATCAATTATATCTTCACATTGTCATTCTTTAATATATATCTCGATTTATGTTTTGTATCGTATTGTTTAGAACTTGTTGAGCATTTGGCTCACTCCTTTCTTTACCCTGATATTACAGCTAGCAGCTTTGGTTAGATTCAAGCAGACAACACGTAAGACCTGTGACGCTGATGCGTATGTCCGAGCTCAGGTAGAATAAGAGATAGTTTTGTGTGAGGACTCGACATTAAAATCATTTGTAATAGATGGTAGTGTTGGGTTGTTCCTAACCTTAAACTGTAAGATCTTGGATTCAGTTATGTTTACTTTCATCTAAATATTGTAATAGTTATATTTATTTTGTTTGTTAAGTTGGCGGTGTGATAGGTTTTGGTATCAGAGCTACGGTTTAGAGTCCCTGGATAGCCCAAATAGGTTATTGGATATATGTATAGGTTATAGATAATATGCGAGAGAGTAGGTTAAGTAAATTTATTATTAATACATCTCTTATTGGTTTGTCAGTAAAGGGTGCATTCCTCGGCACCCTCTGGGTTGGACGACACTATTTCTTTCTCCGTGTATGCTGAGTTGAGGCGCAAGTTTGACATGCTTCAGGGCAAGTACGACCGACTGATAGACCGACTGAAGAACGTGTACTCGGACAGCTGAAACTATGAAGGGAAGCCTAAGGAGCAGATGACTGCGAGACTTGAGACCTTGGTTCAGTACGTTAACACTAAGATTGAGGAGATGCCATCACACCGAGACCGCACCAGCCAGTATATCATCCAGATGGTGGCAGATGAGCTCCAGAGCATTGTGAAGATGCTTCGAGAGGAGAAGACTACCAAGCCCCGTTCTGATGGAGTGGAGCCTTAGTTCTTTCCATTATCTACCTTCCATGTTGTTGTATTATCAGACTTCGTAGAAATTCCCAGTTGTTTCCTTTAAATAAGCATGTTATTCCTAGAATCAGACTTTGTTCTAATCCTATGTATTGTGACCTTTAAATTTCAAATATTATGCACTATCGTTCCAATTGCTCTCAACTGTTATTTTACGCTTTTGTATGCATTACCATATCTGTTTAATTTGAAACTTGACCTCATATGTAAATAAGAATGCCATGCAATACCTTCGAATTATTTCATCATTCGTACATGTTTTGATATAACCCTTATTTCAGGATTATGCCTCACCAAAAGAAGAACCCAACAACCACATCTACCACAGACCCAAATATTCTTCGATTACTCGAAACTTTACAACAGCAAACCGATGCAATAGCTCAACAACAACTAACTCTTCAACAACGAACTAAAAAACCAAGATAACCGTGAACCACACCAACCACCCGAACCACCAGTACTACCTCAACAAGTTGTCACTTTCAAGGCTTTTCAGAATGTGAATCCACCTGCATTTCATGTTACCACTGATCCAATAATAGCTAACATATGGATTAAGGAAATGGAAAGGGCTTTTGAGTTGGTACAGTCAGGAGACAATCAGAAGACGCCATATGCTACTTACTTCCTGAAGGGCGAAGTCATCTATTGGTGGGAATCAGTAAAAGCTATGGAAGCAACTCAGCAGGTTTCTTCGGAGAGATTTAAGAAGTTATTTCTGGAAAAGTATTACCCTAAGTACATGCAGAATCAGATGGAGCTTAAATTTCTTGAGTTAAAGAAAGGGAATATGTATGTAATGGAGTATGAGAAGAAGTTCACTAAGTTGTCAAGGTTTATGACAAAGTATACCAGCACTGAGGAGGAAAAAGGGAAGAGATTTCAACAAGGATTGGAGCCTTGGATTAGAGATAGAGTGGCTATGTTTGAGCTTGATACTTATGCAGGAGTAGTACAAAAAGATGCTCTGATTGAGAATAATGGGATGCAGTCAAGAAAGGAAAGGGATAACAAGAAGAGAAAGGTTCCATTTTATGGAGAGAAGTCTGAAGCCGGAAATTCACAAGATCGGAATGTAAAGAGGATTGGATTCCATAAGGGCGGAAATTTTCAAAAGAAGGGAAATTTGGGCAAAAGACAAGAATCGAAGGGGAGCGACCAGGAAAGCCAAGGGCAAGTTGGAGAAAACAGGTTCCAGAGACCGGAATGCAAGCACTGTGGAAGAAGGCACCCCGGAGTATGTAATAAGCTGAGCATGACATGCTATAGGTGTAACCTAAAGGGACATTTGGCAAATGAGTGCAAGATGCCGAAGCCAGGAGTTACATGTTACAAGTGTGGGAAGACTGGACACATAGCTAGGGAGTGCAAGGCAACCGGACCAGTCAAAGCTTTAATGAATGTGGCAAGTACCAGTGCAAGCGTGCCAGCCAAGGTATTGGCATTACCTCCACCATCTACAACAACTCTGCAAGCAACAGCAAGGACATTCGATCTGAAAATGAAGGATGTTGTTCAGAACTCTGAAGTGATAGCAGGTACACTTTTACTCAATAATGTCAAAGCTAAAGTATTGATTAATTCGGGAGCAACAAGATCTTTCATATCAGAAACTTTTGTTGATAAACTACAATGTGATAAAATGATTATGAGCGAGGTAGTAAATGTGGTAATTGCAAACCAAGAGAAGATTCCTATGAATCAATTCTGTCCGAAGTGTGAGATCGATATTTTGGGGCATAAGTTTTTAGCCGACTTGATACTCTTCAAGTTGGGAGAGTTTGATATAATTTTAGGAATAGATTGGTTAGGGAAGAATAACGCCCAGATTGATTGTAAGACCAAGAAAGTGTATTTAAAGATGAAGAGTGGAGAGAAGGTAGAATTTAAGGGACAGAGGCAAGAGCAACTGTTTCTTACAATCGTTCAGGCTAAGAAGCTACTTAGAAAAGGTTATGAGTCATTCCTAGCTTATGTAGTGGATTCAGAGAAAGGCAACCCCAGCATAGAAGATATCCCCGTAGTTAACGAGTTCCCAGATGTGTTTCCAGATGAACTACCAGGCTTACCACCAAATCGACAAATCGAATTCGAGATCAACCTTGCTCCAGGCACAGAACCAGTTTCAAAGGCCCCATATAGGATGGCACCAGCGGAAATGAAAGAGTTGACGAGCCAACTACAAGAATTGTTGGATAAAGGAGTGATTCGGCCAAGTACATCACCACGGGGAGCACCTGTTCTGTTTGTAAAGAAAAAAGATGGAAGTATGCGGCTATGTATAGATTATCGGGAGTTGAATAAGGTAACGATCAAGAACCGCTACCCGCTACCAAGAATAGATGACCTATTTGCTCAGCTGAAGGGAGCAAAGTGCATTTCAAAGATTGACTTGAGATCAGGATACCATCAATTAAAGATCAAGGAAGAAGATATTCCCAAGACAGCTTTCAGGACCAGATACGGACATTATGAATTCCTAGTAATGCCGTTTGGATTGACTAATGCCTCGGCCGCATTTATGGATCTGATGAATCGGGTAATTAAAAAGTATTTGGATAAGTTTGTAGTAGTATTCATTGATGACATCCTTATTTATTCTAAGTCAGAAGAAGAACATAAGAAGCACCTCTGGATAGCATCGGAGATACTTCGGCAGAAGAAGTTGTATGCCAAGTTTTCCAAATGTGAGTTTTAGTTAAAGGAAGTTCAATTTTGGGACATGTCATTGGAAATGAAGGAGTTAAAGTAGATCCGGAAAAAATTGAGGCAATTATGAGTTGGGAGAGGCCAAAGACACCTACGGAAGTGCGAAGTTTTCTAGGATTGGCAGGGTACTATAGAAGGTTTGTCAAGGATTTTTCGAAAATCGCCACGCCATTGACTAAGTTAACCAGGAAGAATCAGAAATTCGAATGGAGTGCAGAATGTGAGGATAGCTTTCAAGAGTTGAAACAGAGATTGGTAACAGCTCCGGTGTTAGTACTACCAGATGACCAAGGAAACTTTGTGATATTCAGCGACGCTTCACATAAAGGATTGAGCTGTGTGTTAATGCAACACAGTAAGGTGATCGCGTATTCATCAAGACAGTTGAAACCGCATGAGTTGAAGTACCCGACGCATGACTTGGAACTAGCCGCCATAGTGTTCGCACTTAAGATTTGGAGACATTACCTCTACGGAGAGAAGTGTGAAATCTATACGGATCACAAGAGTTTAAAGTACATATTCACTCAGAAGGAGCTCAATATGAGGCAAAGGAGATGGTTGGAATTGATAAAGGACTACGATTGCTCGATAAATTACCATCCTGGAAAGGCGAATGTTGTAGCTGATGCATTAAGTAGGAAGGAGAGATTGAATATGATAGCAACACCAAAAGAATTTTCTGAAGAGATTAAGAAATTTGGACTGGAACTTTGTGATTATGGAAAAGTTGAAGAAGTTTGTCGTGCAATGACTTTTCAGCCAACCCTAGTGGAAAGGATAAGGAAATGTCAGGAAGAAGTAATGGAGAAAGAGAAGAATCAGCTAACTGGAGAAGAGATCGACACTCAAAAGGATGAGCAAGGTATACTAAGGTTTTCCTCAAGAATTTGGATTCCTCATGTACCTGAATTGGAGAGCGAGATCCTGCAAGAAGCCCACAATTCAAGATTTTCAATCCACTTGGAAAGCACCAAGATGTATCGGGACTTAAAGCAGAACTTTTGGTGGCCAAATATGAAGCGAGACGTGGCGGAATGGGTTGCGAAGTGTTATACTTGTCAGAAAGTGAAGGCAGAACATCAATGACCAAGCGGATTAATTCAGCCCCTAAAGATTGCAGAATGGAAATAGGAAAATATTGCTATGGACTTTATAGTGGGACTACCGCGAACAAAATCCGGACATGACGCTATATGGGTTATTAATTGATCGCCTTACGAAGTCGGCGCATTTCCTTCCAATTAATGAGAAGTCGTCTTTGGACAAATTGGTTCATCTGTACGTGCGTGAAATCTTACTAAGGCATGGAGTACCCGTATCAATAGTTTCAGACAGAGATCCCCGATTTAACTCGAGATTCTGGAAGCAATTTCAAGAAAGTCTTGGCACAAAGTTGAACATGAGTACGGAATACCACCCGCAGACTGATGGTCAGAGCAAAAGGATAATTCAAACAATCGAAGACATGTTGCGTAGTTGTGCAATCAATTTTGCAGGAAGTTGGGACGACCACTTGCCATTAATTGAATTCTCTTATAAAAACAGCTATCACTCCAGTATTGGCATGCCACAATACGAAGCTTTGTACGGACGAAAATGTAGATAACCGACAAGTTGGGATGAGGTAGGAGAAAGAAGGATTCTAGGCTCGGAATTGGTACAACAGTTGCATGAGACAGTCAAGTTAGTTCAGAAAAGGTTGCTTGCTGCTCAAGATAGACAAAGGAAGTATGCGGATCCAGCGCGTAAGGATGTTAGTTTCCAAGTTGGCGAAGCCGTTTTGTTGAAGGTGTCACCAAGAAAAGGGTTGTCTAGATTTGGCAAGAAAGGGAAGTTAGCACCTAGATATATAGATCCCTTTGAAATTTTGAGTCAAGTGGGGAAGGTGGCCTACAAGTTAGCCTTACCACCTCAATATTAGCATGTGCATAATGTGTTCCATGTGTCATTGCTTAAGAAGTACAATCCTGACGCCAGCCATGTGATAGAATATTAACCTGTAGAAATTCAGGTAGACCTGTCATTTTTGGAGCAACCTGTCAAATTACTCGATTGGCAAGTAAAGAGTCTTAGGAATAAGTCGGTAAAGTTAGTGAAAGTACTTTGGAGGAACCCCAAGGTCGAAGAATTAACTTGGAAGTTAGAGTCTGATATGCGTTCCCGGTATCCTCATATGTTCTCTTAGATTCTGGGGACAGAATCCCTTAAGGGGGAGAGGAAGTTACGACCGGCATTTTATGTAATATTATCTGTGAATTTTGTGTGATATTAAAGCCGAAAGTAATATACTTAATGGTTGTACCTTGTGTGAATGAAAAATTTTTGCATTTTAAATTTGCTTCATGTAGTATATGATTTTTCAAAGCAAGAGTTTATTTATTTCCCTTATTTTTGATTTATAAGGAATATTCTAAACCTTGGAGAAATTTTCTTTTAAAAGTTATTTTGTTCACAAATTTCGAAAGTGATTTTATAAAATTTCTAAAAATCCAAGTTATTTTATGGTATAAATTTTATAATTTTTGAACTTGTATTTTATTTTATAAAAATAAATCTTTACAAATTTTATTTGTTATAATTAGCAAATTACATAGAAGACCTTGTATGTAAATCACTCTTCTATTCTCTCAAAGGGCAAATAAGACCTTTCCAACCCCACTAACTCATTTGTTGATTACTAAATTACCACATTAGCCTTGCATGCAAAATGGCCTAACTTTAGTTAGAGGACATTTTTGTACATTCTCACTTCCACTCATTATTTTGTCAACCAAAAAGCATAAAACTAAAATCAAAGTGGGAGAAGTCATTCCACTCACTCCACACTCCAACACACCAAAATTTTTCTCTCCTCCCCCTCCCACCATTGCTCTCGGCCGAAGCATCATTCCCCTACCCCCTTCCATTTTTCATTTCATTCTTCATCTTCCCAAGTGTAAATCTTCTACCTACATTCATCTTATATACTTTCAAGAGTTTTGTGACTTGGAGGTTGAAGTTCCATGGATTCATGTGTAGTTCTTATGTGATCTCCAAAGAGAAACTCTTGATTCTTGTGAATTCAAGAGCTCTCAATGAGATATATTTTATATATGTGTTAACTAAGTGTTTTATGGAGATATCATGCTTTAAAATCCTTTGCATGCTACTGAAATTTCATTATATATTTATATTTAGTCATGCATTCTAGTTTTAAGACATTAAAATGATGATCAACCATGCTTTTCATGCTACTCTTTTTGAAATCATGTTGCTATGTCTAAAAATCTATAAATTCAAAATATGTATGCTTAAAATAGATTGTTTCCATGATAAATTTCTTATTAATAGTTAAAAGAAGATATATTTCATGATTATTAAGGATGAGTAATAGGTAAAAGCCGAATTTGCAAGCATTTAAACTTTATGCCTAGCCGAAATCTTGTTATGTGTTTTCCATGAGTGGCATGTCATATTTTTAGTGGCATATTGTTCATTCTTGGGCATGGATGATCTCCCCTTCTATTGAGGCACTATTTTTGGACATTAAGACACTAGGTTTGCTTTGTAAAGAGTTGGATGCTTGGTTATTAAGTGGGAGTCAAGGTGGAAAGGGATTAGTTAGTATTTGCATTTTTCCAGATTTGATGCACTAGTTTATGGGGAAGTTTTGAATGAGCATTTGTTGTGCACTTTGACGCCCAAGCCACCAGAAGCTAGCATTAGGGGTATATAAAAGGTTTTAGGTGTTTTTTGAAGGTTTATAAGTCGTTTGGTTAGGTGCACGCGTGAAATCACAAAATCTGTCCAGCAGGGGACAGTTTTGTTGCAACTTAGAAATAGGAAGTTTTGACCATGTCATGGGTAGGCCCTCATTAGGCCCTGTTGGGCCTTAGTTAGAGGGAGTGTCACAGGAGTTTTTATAACCATAGTTCATAGGATTTGAGTTAGAACCAATGTGTCACAAGTTAGTTCAAGTCATGGCGTTTTCTGCCCAGAAAAACAAGGGAACCATAGACTTTAAGCTTAGGCCCAAGGAGGCCCAAGCTAGGCCCTTAGCCACATCAAGTTTGGGAGATGCCTTATGGTCAGAAGAGTCTAGTGTAAAAGTTTTGGAGGTAAACTTGTAGTTTAAGAGTGTCTAATGCACTCAAGAAACCATAGATGTCTTTCTGAAATTTTCCTTAGTGAGCACTTTCACTTAACACATAGTTTTTGAGCATTTATGAGTAAGACCTAGGTTGACCGCTATGTTTGCAAGATAGTATAAAGCCATTAGAATTAAAGGGCCAAGTGAGGGTTAATAGGTTTTGGATAGTTAAGTAAAGGCACAGTGTGTAAGGAAGCCAAAGTTTAGAGACTTTGTCTAGTTTAGCGACCAAGTGACTTAAGTTGTGAGTCGAGATCATCCAAGACTAGGGTTGCATTATGGTGTGTGTGATATTATTTGGTATTAAAATATGATATGTGAGTATATCTGGCTATGTGTACAATTATATTTATATGGTAAATATAAATTGCGTGCATATAGGCCTAAGTGCCATTTTTGTTGTAAATAGGTTAAGTTGGTGAGAATATATTATAATGAGGATTATTATTATTTATGTAGGATCTCGAGACGAGGGTAAACTTGCCATAAAGGTCGAGTGAAGCTTCCAGTTGCTCCTACCAGCCAGACCAGACCAGCCTTTCTCAAGGCAAGTGATTCAACCTGTCTTTTGTACTCACTGCAAATGTGTAACAATTAGTTCATATATATTGATGCAATTATCCTGAGTCATTTTGTTATACTTGAACCAAGCGATTCTTAATTCTATCTTTGAATTATATAGAAATGCCATGAACCCTCAAGTACGTATTGCAAGTAGATTAAAGGTCTTATCACGTTAGTATATTAAAGTAATTGGAATGCCATGATAAAATAAAGAGTTGTTATAATACTTGATTGATCCTCTTGATTAACATGCTAATGATTCCCAAAGTATTGATATCTCACCCTGATGCTTAACCCCTATAGAAACTTTACCTTGATACCTAAAAGCCAGATATTCATCAAAGTTGTCCATAATTGATTGATACCCCTCTTTTTTACCCTAAAGTTTGACAATCCTGATATACCTTGAGCTAAAGATCATTTCTTCATATTTTAACACCCTTAGTATTCATGAAGCTTATCTTCTTGATGTTCTAGCACTTGTACCTTGTCGAAAACCATTGTTTTAAGCCTAGTTTGGCATTACTATTTCATAATACCCAATAGCCTTGCTAAATTTCCTTGTCCAAGTTCTTGTATATGGAAACCTTTCAGTTACACTAATAGAGTAAAGTCTAGTGGATCATGGCCTTGAGATTTTGTGACATATTCCCAGTGTTTCAAGTTGATCTATAATCCCTTGATAAAAATGTTTACTACTTAAGAGATTTGTTATAAATCGGCATCAGTTTTTGAAATGATTAAAATGTGGATTTTCAGTCCCAAAGGGGGATAAATGTTTTCTTTGAATAGTGGATCTGGACTGAGACGTGAGTCCTTTCCACACTTATATTGTAGGCTTAAAAGTTTCCTAGGGATCCCATTAATGTTTTATAACCCAGCGAGGTTCGGGATTACTTCGCGGCTGATCACCGGCTGTAATCTGTAGCGTCATAAAATGATTTTGATTAAGATATGATTTTGAAAATGTTTTGATACAAGCAAATGATGCCATCACCCAAAAATTTCATCTCTGATTATTATCAATTATATATTCACATTGTCATTCTTTAATATATATCTCGATTTATGTTTTGTATCGTATTGTTTAGCACTTGTTGAGCATTTGGCTCACTCCTTGCTTTACCCTGATATTACAGTTAGCAGCTATGGTTAGATTCAAGCAGACAACACGTAAGACCTGTGACGTTGATGCGTATGTCCGAGCTCAGGTAGAATAAGAGATAGTTTTGTGTGAGCACTCGACATTAAAATCAGTTGTAATAGATGGTAGTGTTGGGCTATTCCAAACCCTAAACTGTAAGATCTTGGATTCAGTTATGTTTATTTTCGTCTAAATATTTAATAGTTATATTTATTTTGTTTGTTAAGTTGGGGGTGTGACAAAGAAAGTATCGAAAAAAGATCATTTCAACAATCAATAAGATATGTCACAATAATTGCATAAGGTAAGCTTTTAAAGAAAATGGGAGTAGCACTTGAACACGGAAATTATAAGTATTGATAAGTATAAGTATTTTCATGTGAAAGTATATTGGAATCACGAATGATAAGGTTGAGAGACTTGCACAATATAAATTTGAAATGGAACGGCACTTGGAATAATCATAAGTAGAATACTTGCATAACATGAGTTATGAAAGAGAGCCACTTGTAATATATCAAGAAATTTTGGGAATACTTGCATAGAATAAGTTTGACAAGGGAGGAACACTTGCCTCTTCTAACGACCTTAGCTAACACAAAAGCAACCTTGAGCTCCCCTACTCGACTTTGATGGTAAGAGTCTTTCATCTATCTTCTCTTGAACCAACACATATAATATAACCTCATTACTAAAGATTCTATACAAAACTCGAAGGACTCTTGTATACTTATTCGACTCTAATGCAAAACATAGGTATTACTTACACGAGTCCACTTATTATCGTGCATTATATCACATAATCACTTAGTGCACATAATCATGTATAATTACAAGTAGTCACATGGAATCATGGCATATAGTTCACATAATCATACGAGTATCGAATGATCTCGAGACACTCTACCCTTGATCACTCGATCTTTCCCTTTTCTCATTTTTAGTCACCAAACCTAGCAATTCCGAAGTACTATAAATCTAATTCTCTTGATTATTCTTAGAACATTCTCTTCTAATGAACTTTATGTAACACCCCCAAATCCGGGGTCGGGGATCCGGGTTGTCACGAGTTCCATTTACCCTAATAACACTTAATCTTAATAAACAACCAACTACTGCGTACTGTGACCCCACAATATACACACACACACACACACCACAAGTTATAGTCTCAGAGATGAATACCAAAAATAATACAAGTCGTTTATTCCACAATTATAAGCCTTTACATCTCAAAAAGGGTTTCTGAATAAATTTACATTTCTTTGCCATTATTACAAATCATATAGATACATAAGTCTGGTACATCAGAAGTTGAAAGCCTATCCTATTGGTAATTCCTACCTCAGCTACAGCGGCATCAACGCCTATAGGAACTGCGGAACGTTTCCTATCCGCTCATAAATTGGGAGCTTGGTCTTGTTCATCTTGTCTATCTGTTGTTGTGTGATGAAAGAAGAAAGCAAGGGTGAACAACAAAGCAAGGGTGAGCAACAAGTCCACCGAAATAATATGTATAATAATTAACAATATATGAGCATTCTCATAGTACTCATGAAAGTCTTGGTCAAAGAAATGAACCAAGTTGGATATCTTAATGCGATGAAGTCACAAAATATTCAATATATACATATATACTTTTCAAAATCTTGGAAGTCCTTTTCCATGCATAATACACACAGAGTTCCAGTGTATAACTGTATAAAAATATCGTTGCAAGTGATCTCATATATCTAACCTTATCTCAACATTTTTATGAAAATCTTTGTCATGCATCAGATAGCATTAACCAGATATAAGTTGAAAAGATGAAGTTACAAGATACTCCAATATACTTATAATTTTCCCCCTTTCCGAATACTACTATGAACTACTCCACCGTCAGGGTATAAATATGGTCAATCACATATATGAAAGCTACAAGGCATAACTTTGTGAGAGAATAAATCTTTGAATATCATTCAAAGAAATGAAGTTACGAGATACTTTATTTGATGGAAACATCATTATTGAAAAACTCGATCCTGCCAACACTCAACAAT